>NC_084664.1:162233745-162537831 GCF_028389875.1 Rhea pennata
AACAGATTTTTCTCTTTTACAATGTTTTCCTTTTTTTTTTTTTTTAATTTTAATTCCCACTGTGTACAGTGGAGTTCTGCCCCCCTCTGCTGGAAGAGCTCAGCACCTCTAGCTGAGCTGCTCTGGATTTTCACTCTGCAAGGTGTGGGGTTGGTCCTTGCTGAAGAGTGAGAGCTTCAGCCATGTCCATGGACCACACAAAGTCTAATCCTGTGCTCTTCTTGCCTCATTTCTCCTACATTCTCCCGGCATGAGGTGGCTCTGGCTGCACACCATTTGGGGGCTAATCCCTCAATGCTTGTTCATCATTGACACTATTGGGTGCACAAACACAGAGATTCAGCCATGAACCCAAATTGTGTCTTCAAGTTTCCTTTTCCACTCCTGAAAAGGGTTTGTGGTTGAACAAGCTGTAAATGGCGCTGAAGACACAAATGTTAGGAAATGTCCTTCAGGCATATTTGTCCATCAAATCATGGGCTGCTTGAGCCAAACAGGGATATCTGAAGGGAACTTTGGCAATGCATGTTTGGTGTCTGCTATTAAAATTGTGAGTCTATCTGGATCTCCAGTAAATTAGCAGTTGCATCTGTTAGCCCTAACACCCTCCTTACTGGGGAAAGACCAAGGATAGAGTAGAAAACGGAGCTTAATCCCCCCTAAGTGCAAAATATTCTCTGAACTGCAAGGAAACAGAGGCAGAACAGAGTTATGTATCCCCATGGAGTGAAAGTCTTTGGAGCCACATCTCTGAGCCCAGTCTATTGAAAAAGCATTCATTTCCATTTCAGAATTTCAGACACTGAGCTGTATCCTCTGCCTTGGTCTCTTCTCACAGCCCCAATGATCCAGAGATATTGTATAATCAACAAACCCAAAGGGTGGAATATACATCCCTGCAGTAGGTGAATTTACCAGGTGGAAAAGCATAACAGCAGCTCCCAGCTCCTCGTGCTGCTGAGCACTGGCTATTCTAAGTCCTAAAGTCCCTTTGGATGTCAGGTAGGGTTGATTCAGGCTAGTGATTTCTCTACCTTGCATTGACTTGATGCAGCTCATCTGTGCAAATTATTTCTGAAGTGTGGGTGGGAATATGATTGCCCTCTGAATGGAACTTCTCTTAGTTGTTCTTTCATGAGAAGGAGCACAACCTTAATCCAAGGACAAGAGCCCTGTATTGTCCACAGACCCACAGGAGACCCTTTCACCTAGCTTCATGAGCCACATCTCACTCACAGTCTAGGAGACTAAGCAACCAGCTTAACTCATTCATACTCTCAGCATCTGAACCCGACCTCTCAACAAGCCCAGTACATTTCGTATTGATGCCACTCATTCACTTTTGCGGAGAAGACCATTTCTTCTGTCTCAGATGTGGCAGTAGGATTTTGTGACTCAAACAAGCCCAAATGGCTAGGAACACGAAATATTTGGAGAGAGACATAATTTTCCCATGAACTAAGGAAGAAAGATGAGAAAGCAAGACACAAAGCAATTTAAGCAGATATTTCAAGGTTTTATTGTATAAATCTACAAAAGGCTTTGCTACAATAGCAAATATAATGTAGCACTATTCTATTGACAGGTTCTAGTGGCTTGATGTGATCTTGTAACTCCAACATGACACATGAGGAATAAACTGTCTGATACAGTCAGATCTAGGGCAAGTGATGTTGGCTTACAAAGACCTTTGGCTTCAGCCTCTGTAACCTGTAGTAATTCAATGCATTTGCCTTTTGTACAAGGTTATTTGAATTGATAATATCTCTAGTAAAAATAAAAACTCTAAAGTAGTTTTGTAAGAGTCAAATGTAAAATTGCCTAAGGAAAAAAAAATCCAGTGGTTGAAATCACAGACACAACACATATATTTTTCATTCACATTTCTCTGCCACAGGAGAGCAAACTACCAGTCCTTCCTGGAGAGTCAGGTAATATAAACTAGGGTGCTACAAATAAGGCTCCAGTTTGTTAGGAGCAATAATTGAAATAAAACCAGTACAGGAGATCCAATTCTGCACACTCCAAAAAGTCAGCTGAAAATGTACAAACCTCAGGTCCAAATGATCAAGAAGCTCAGGCAGGCTAATTAGTTGAAAAACCAGGAAGTCTGCGGAAAAAGTAAATGCCTATTTAGGCAGTCAGGGCCCTTGAAAGGGACTGTAGAAATTAAGTACTTCAAAATCAAACACTTTTGATCTTGGGATGATGCCTATGAAGTCTGCCTTCACATTATTTTCTGGTCCTGGGCATTTTTGCTGAGCATTATTGGAATGCACATTGGATCCCATTGGCTTAGTTCTAATGTAACAAAATACTACAGAGTTTGGTTAGGTGGATTTGATTGCTCAACACGCATACACCCGCACTGACACGCGCGCATGCATACCCGGGGCAGTTGGCTCTGGAAGAAAGAGGTACCAACTGGACCCTTCAACAGAGATGTGAACCAAAACTGTCTTACAAAAAAGGCTTGGTTCAATTCACTTGCACTGTTGGCATGCACCTTTGCACTCCCTGGGTCTGGATGGAAACAGTCATGCCAAGGCCAGCACAAGAACACCAGCCCTTGCAGTAACTCTGGGCCATGCGGATCCAGGAAGCACCTGCTGTCTCACGAGAGTGTCCATTCTGGCAAGACAGCTTGGCCCAGTTGTGCGAGCTCAAGCAGTTCGGACAAGCATCTGGCCTCTGAGATGCTTCTCTGAACCCCCAGAGCTGTTTGAGGTTTGAAAACTGATACCCGCATGAAATGAAGCTACCCTCAACTCAGGAAAAATGAGTTACAGCATTAATGGCATGGAGGGTTCATAGCCTATGTAGGGTCAGCCATCTGGCAAACTGAATCAGGAAAGGTTTTTAATTGACAATATAATGAAAATTTCTTTAGATAAGTCCCACTGGCCCCAAATCACATAGTTTTGGTATCATCTTGGCAGATAGTACAGCTCCAGCATCCTTGCTGTCCTCAAAGCCCAGACTTGGTTCTTTTGTACTGCTTCTTGGTTTCTCTTTTCACTCTCAGCTCTTTTCTTCTGTGCTTGGACTACCTGGACCAGCTCAGCCCCTTGGCAGCCTTTTCTTCATCCTATTAGAGGTGGTTCCCCCTTTCAGTCTGGCTCTCAGCACCTTGAACATGGGATTGCACTGCCTGGGTGGCTCTTTGGTGCACTCCTTGAACGCAAAGCTTTCCACTCTGTCTTCCTGTAGCACTTAGTTCTCAGGAAAACAAGGCTCCTGGACACAGAGAAGGAAGGTCAGCAACAGCAGCAGGAATGTCTGTAAAAGAAAAAAAAAATGCAGCAGCTCAGTTTAGATATTCAAAGTGGAGAACACAGGGATTTTCCCAAGAGCTGAGATTATTATCTGCCCGTTAGATGGTTGGGGCCTGGAGTTCCTGGTAGGAGTTGCTATCTAAGGATTCCACAATGGTCCAGTAGAAAGCAAAGCACAAAGCACCTCCACCCCAGAGTATTAACCACTGAGACTGGTGCTTGATTTCCTACAGCAGGCAGCTGAATTTCCACCTGTTTGGTGGTGCCAGCTGTTTGCCACTGGTGAGGCTGAGGGCTCAAGACCAGTATGGACACTTGTATCTGGGCTACTCAGCATCTCTGGTGCGAGCACAGGGGAGGACTTGTTATTCCTGGGGAGGCTAATGAAGGCCCACAGGCATGAGCTGAGAGGTAATTACCTGTGCCAATCTTTCCTTCAGACAGTGGATCCAGCACCTGGTGGCTGAGGATCCTGACATCAGGTCCATGTTGTTCTGAAGCCTTTTTCTCTTTGGTTTTCCTTCCGAGTCCTGAGCACCATGAAGTGATTTCTTCTCAGAGGAGGATCTGAGTGAGTCACTGTAACCAAAAAGGATAATGCTTGTGATGCAAGGCCAGCTCATCAGCAGCAGTGACTCCCACTCCTCCTCCACTACCTATCCCAGGTCATTAGAGAGAACTGATCCCTTCCATCTACAGATAAAGCTGCTGCCAAACTAGCTCACTCTGAGCAAGAGCCCTTGCTGTTCCCAGCACTGACTCACTTTTAGGGAAGGTCACAGAGCAGATAACGCTTCTCCTTTGGTCTCTGCATGGACCTCTGATGTGTTATCACAGTTGGGGACTCAAACTCAGAGCTTTAGGGCCAGGTCTTTGGTCTGGGCTAATGGAAAAGATTCTCATTCCTTCCTCATATTAATCAGAAAGAATAATAGGCACCAGAGATTCAGCTGCCCCGAGATAACCGCACACTAAAATACAGTGTCTTCTTTGGAAATTTTCCCTATTCACCATCCTTTACTTCTCTTCGATTGATTCTTCCTTCCCCTTTCTCCTAAACGCTAGTCTGTCACTCTCAATGCTTCCTGTCCAGTTTCAGACCAATTTTTATCTCAGTGTAAAGATTTTCCTGGATGGGCAAGGGATAATTTTGGTCATAGGAATATGGGGAGGAGAATACCAGAGAGCTGTCTTACCTTCAGCCTCTTGGAAGGAAGGGATGCCAAAGGCCTTCTGTGCCACCGGTGCCACACGTCACTGCTGTGGTAGTGCCAGGAGCATTAGGGGAACACTCCAGTTGCTGCATCCTTCCTGTTCTCTGGTGGAGACGTTTCCTTTTCAGTCTGGTGGTGAATGCAGATTTTGCTCAAGATGCATCCAGCCTCAAACTTTGAAGAGCCAAACTTCCAACTTCTATTACAGTCGCTTTGCCTCAAAGTTTTATCATCAGCTACTAGTCAGCACAAGGTGACTGCTGAGCATTATCATCTCAATGTGGAAAATGTCACAGAGCCCAACTCCATCTCAAGTCATGGCAAGGGGCTTTTGCAGTAAGTTTTTTGTGAACAAGCACTCTGTCCTCAGATGCTCCAGAACTGGGATGCCAGGCTTTCCAAGATCATTTTGAGTCTGTTTATGCCAGCAGGAACTCTTCTTTGTGTTGCACAGGTTGAGGCTGTGGTGGGACATACAGCTCTTCTCTCAACTTCCCTTTGTTTTTGCATGGCAAAGGTTCCTGCAGTCTCCACATATCATCATGGACACAATTTACTGCTCTGGGGATATTTTACTCTGGATTTAGGATGTGTTTGTTTGTTTTTTTTATTCAAAGCATAAGGATTTATTTCCCTTTCCTCCTCCCACCCTCCCAGAATAACTCTAATGTTTCTTCTCTCTACCTTAACACTCTCCCTTCTCCCAAAGGAAATAGCCTTCTTCTTCAATGAATTAGCTTAGAACTTAATTTGAACCTATTTCCTACTGAATGAACAGTATCACATGTCAGAAAAAGAGCAGAGAAGGGCTGAAATTTGCCTTAGCACTGCAGTGGCCTTGATTGGAGTTTGCAGAAACTAAGACAAGGAGTAAATCAGTAAAAGCCTCTTGGAAGTAAAAACATTAAAGCAGGTAGTTGCCTTGAAACATGTAAAACACTTTAAAAAAATCATATTCTTAAAGTTTTAATATTTTTTAAAGTTTGTGAAGTCCTAGGATTTTTCTTTGTTGTTTTTTTTTTTTTTTTTTTGAAAAGTTTCTTTCATCCTTTGGCGCAAGAATGGGAGATTGCCAAGCAAATAGAAGCCCCACAGTGTCAGAAATGGACAAGGGTCAAAAGAAAGATGTTTCCCGTCAGGGCAGGGACATCTCTTCAAGACATCCCTCTTCAGAAGAGGGAGTAGAGAAGGAGAAGGAGATATCCAGATGTGTCGGAACCCTCAGCCAATAGCTGCACTTGTATGAAGTCCTTGAAAGCCGCCAGCGCCAAGCGGCTGTCTCTGAAGTTGGGAATTGTCTCTGGTTTCTTTTCAGGGGTCTCATAAAATTGTCCGTCCCCCACAGTGGTGCAAGCAGTATCCTCAGCACCACCATACTGCATGGCTCAGGTGGGTGGGCAACCACATCCTAAGGTGCCTCTTCCCCTTTGCCTCCCTCCCCCCGCAAGCAAAGTTAATTCCTTTGCTGTGGGCTGTTGGACTGAGCACACCTCATGTCTCCCCACAGCCAGAATTCGAGGAGAAGCTTCCTAAATATACCCCTTTCTCCCTTTCATATAACACAGACTGCAGCCTCAGTTGGACTAGCTCATATCACAGTAGCTGGTGGGCTAGGGGGCTCGGGTTGTGTCCCGTTGCTGGGCACGGGACTGGCTGTGGTGGAGGGTGGCAAGCTCTCCACAGAGTCCCCAGACTGAATCTCAGGGGTCCTCTGCGGGCTGGGCTCATCGGAGTGGTCCATGTTGCCTTGAACTTCCTTCCCTCTTTGGATCAGCTGTTCTAAAGTCTTGGGCAAGGGGTAACTCAGGAAGCGCTTCAATTTGGGCTGGAGAGTGCCTACCACATACTGGATAATCTCCTCCTCATCTGCATCAACATAGAGGGTCTGGTACAGGTCTCTCTTGCGCCAGAGGAACTGGTCGAGGGGCTCCCCCTCTTTCTGGGGTAAATCCAGCTCCCTTTTGATGGCATCCCTAGTCAGAGTCCCCTCACTGTACTGCAGGAACTCCTTCTTGAACTCAACCCAGTTCTTCACAGAGTCCTGCTTGTATTCCCACCACTTTTTAGCTGGGCCATTCATATGGTTTTGGATCTGAGAGAGCCAATACTCCTCTGTTCCACCCACCTGCTTCAAGTATTCCTCCAAGTGGCTCAAAAACTCCCTGGGATCCTCAAAGATCTGTGTCTCCACTGGGGAGGCTGGAGCATCCTCTGATACAGAGACCCACTGGTAGGAATCATGGCCCTGGGGGATGCTGGGTACCTCCCCAGGAGGAGGGGTCAGTGCATACATCTGGCTCATGTCAAGAGCATAGTCATAAATCTCCCCCTCACTTGGCCTTATCTCTGGGCCGCCTACCCCCACGGACACAGTCTGCTTGCCATGGTCCCCAGGGCAATATTTGCCTCCCATGGACTCCAGACGGTCCGCCCATTTCTCCAGACGGAAAAATACTTCCTTCCAAACATTCATCTCTCTCTTGACCCACCTCTCCAGGTGGGCAATGGTCTCCTGACACCTGGCCAGACAGGCCTTGATGGACTTTTTCCATCTTTGGTTGTCAGTTGGGACATGGTCTTCTAGGTTATTTTCTAACTTCCCCACTGATTTCTGCAAGCCTTTCAGCTCGCGCTCCACCTGCTTGGAGACCTCAGACAGGAGGTGCCGGTGGGTCCTCCTGACATGCTCCAACATCTCTGCCCTGCATTTCCCTATCTGCAGGATCACATTGGGCTTGTTGGCAACTCCACGGTGCCCCTGGAAGGAGTGGATGCCAGCATTGGTAACATTATCCAGCTGCATGGCTCCTACTGTACAAGTGTCAAACACGGAAAGAACTGGATTGTAAGCCCTGCCGCTCAAACCTTCTCTCAAAAACCCCACCACAACACTTCTCAAAAGACACACAGAGACTTCTAAACCCCCCTCAAAGGACTTTTCAACACAAACACAACCAAATCAGATATCACCGCAGAGCAAGATGTTTGGTCCCCGTGGATCCCAGAGAGAACTGTAGGCAGATTTCTCCCAGTGTGCAGCTGGAAACGTCCGTCTCACGTGCTCAGAGTGTCCCAGAAACAGCCCGAATCCTCCAGGAATGAGAAGAGGAGCTGACTAAGACGTCCAGTCCCGAAAGCGTGCCTGCTAGCTGCTCGTCCGGAGCTGAGAATCTCGAACTGCTGAGAGCCTCTGCTCCAGGGAAATACAAATGCACACAGAAGCTGAAAGCTGCTGCTAAAATCCCGACGATTTCTTCTCTAGGAAACTTGGAGAGTCGCAAGTGCTTTCACTAGAGATGCAAAGAGCTGCTTTCATTCCCTGTCTGAACTGCCACTAGTCCAGGCACTTCCATCTACTTATACCCCACACAGCTCAACACGTGGGTGGTGCCCTGCCTCCTCTCGCACTCTCAGCTCAGCGTTCATTGGAGGAAAAGCAAGGCTGGTGTCTGTGGCAACCCAGATCTTGGCAGCCTCCCCTCGCTTCCCACCCCCTCGCGCACGCCCCCAGACTCGACGCGAGAAGCACTTGAAAGGTGCTGGAGACAGTTGGATAGATGGATGAGTAATCGCACCTTCCGCCTTTCAGATTGCAGGAAAAACACTTATTCATTCCACAACTATTTACTCAGCAAGGTCATCATTAGCATGCTTTCCCCTGGCAGGGCTCACAGAGGGGGGAGATGAGGATGAATTCGGTGTGTCACACCGAGACGGCCGCCCACGGGCCCCCGCACGCCCTCACACACACACACACACAGAACCTCTCACTCTTAATGCAAATGCTTGGAAATGGTGGCAATTCGGGGGGGGGGGGGAGGAAAAAAAATAGGAGGGGGGAAAAGAGGGAGGAACACTCTAAAAAGCCACTTTGGTACAACCTAGAGCGCTCCAGACTTTCCAAAGCATTGGTAGATGGGATCATCCCCGCTGCTTAATTATTACACCGGGCCAGCTGCTATCTTGGGAATATTCTGGGGGGATGGGGGGGGGGAGAGAAGGAGGGACTACATCCAGGTTTTTACACCAAATTAAATCCACCCATCAAGAGCCTGTTCCGTACTAAGCTTGAATCAGATGCTTAATCAGTAAGCCAACCCACAAACGCAGATGAAGCTGCATTTGTTCTTAGCTCTTGACAAAGCAGGAAAAGCCAACCATAAAAGGAGACCAGGAGCTTATATAAGCCACAGATAAAGGATTCCCTAATCAGAGAGAGTTCCCTGCCGGAACTTCCCTTGGAGAGATGCTGAGGACGCTGGGGGCTTCTCCTCCCATCTCAGGGACAGTGGCTGGTGGCAGTGGGATGCTGATCCATGAATATTACCTAGCAAGGGGTTTTAAGTCTATGGCCAGCAGGGAGGTGTCTTGCCTCCGCTTGGGGTGATGGGCAGGGTGCCAGGAAGGCTCAGGAGGGGTCTTCATTCCCATGGCTTCTTGCCAAACATTTCCTGCTGTGACACCAATCAACCTGGTAAGAGCCAAGTACAGAGATGAAAGGTAGTTTTTCAGTGAGCACCCGCTGAAGGGAGGTCTCAGCCACCCCGTGCATTTGGTCGAAGCCCCCTTTTAGCGAACTGGCAGTGGTTAAGCTGAATGGTTAAAGGAAGAGCAGGAGGGAGAGGGGTTAGGACTCCTTCCTCTCTTCCCCCCTTCAAGCCCCAATTAATGTGCTCCAGGAGGACACAGGTCTGTTCCCTACCAGGTGACTTGGTAACAGCACATACCCAAACAGTTCTGCCATATGGCTGCGGGGGAAATGGGAGGGCTATCTAGGGCAGCAGGGAGCTTACAGAAGGATCGTGCAGTCTGGATGAAGGTAGGGAGTGCCAGTGAGAAAGGAAAGGGGCAACATTTTGAAGGTGGGAACCCAAGATCCCTAATTCAGCAGACCTTCCCAACACTGCTTTATCACACACAGACATCATGACAGGGATTTAAGTGATGGAGAGTACTATGATCTTTGCTTTGCTTAATTTTCCACTAAATTTCCACTTTTACCCAGCTCTTCTGAGTATGAGATTTTTCTGCATGCATGTTTGTGTTTAGAAGAGGGCAAATGGGGACCATCAAGGGGTTTGGGACACATCTGGAGCCTTTCAGGCTTTAGTTTCTACTCCAGAGAGCCTGTTTGAAACCTGTCTTGTATGTAGCAGCTCCCATGCATGGGAGACACTGTGCAATCTGTATATCTCTGAAGCAATATAAGGTTTTCCTCCAAAATGATTTTCACTTAGGATCCCCAGAAATGGCTCTCATGAGATTACCAACGAATAAAGACAAGTTATAGATTGGATTTAGCTTTTTAGGGTGACATGCTTTCAGCTTGACCTTATGTTATTAAATGCCAGAGCCTGGAACAAATTGGCTGTAAAATCTTTGCTCTTTCCTCTCCTGCTACCTCCCTTTTCTTCTCCCTTAGTTTTCAGAGCTGGGGATTCATCAGAGTCTGAATGGTATAACTTGGCGCTAAGGTCTGGTCATAGGAATATGGGATAATTCAGACTGGAAGACACCTCAGAAGGTCTCTAGCCCAATTATCTGCTCCAAGTAGGGTCAGCTAGGAGTTGAGACCTGTTTTTCCAGGGTTTTACCAAGTGAGATCTTGAAAACCCCAAGGACAGAGGCTGCATAACCTCTCTGGGCAACCTCTTCCGCTGCTTGATTGTCCTCAGAGGGAAAATGTTTTTCTTTATATCCAGACTGAGCCTCACATTTCAGTTTATACTTACTGCCTCTTGTCTCTCCACCATGCACCATTGTGAAGAGTCTGGTCTATATTAACAATAAGTTCACTGTAGGTACTTGGGGGAGCTGCTGTTAACTCCCCTAAAGCCACCTCATCTCCTGGCTGGATAAACCTGGTTTCCTCAGCTCCTGCTCCAGCTGCAACATCTTGGTAACTCTCTGCTGAACTCGCTCCAGCTGATCAATGCCTCATATCAAGGAAGTCCGAAATTGGACATAGGATCAAGAGATAGTTTAAAAAGTGCTGAGTGAAGGGGCATAACCATTCCCCTTGATCTCCTGGCTGGCCTTCTGCTCACATGGCCCAGGATATTTTCCTTGCTGCCAAGGCACATTGCTGGCTCATCTTCAGCTCACCACCCCCCCTCCAGGACCCTAGGTACTTTTTTGCACTCCAGCCAGTCAATCTCAGCTTGCATTTTTGCCAGGTGCTCTTTCTTCCCAGGCACAGGACTTTGCATTTGTCCTCACTGAATTTCATAAGGTTCATAAGGTTTCTTAGCCCTTTCCTCCAGCCTGTCTCCATCCCGAGGTTCATCACATTCTGAATCCTTTTCACCCAGCTCTCCTTCTGATCTGTGTGCTCTTCCATGGAGGTGGGGGGAGGAACAAGGGTTTTCTTTCTGGACTTACTGGGAAATGTTTTGCTGATTAAGACCTAGTGATAATCATTTGCATTGTATTTCTAATTAAAGGGAGCTGCGTGGGTAGAGGAGGAAGAGAGAGGAGAGCCGGAAATGAAGGGAGGAGGAAAAGGCAGAGCACCAAGAGAGACAATTTGAGGCAGATAGATGAGATCCAGGCACAGACAGACATGAAGGGACAGGACAGATAGATTTCTATTGAAGTTAGCTGTGTGGCCTCAGATGCACAATGAATGGTCCAGAGATGGACGGAAGTGTTGGCAGGACACATGCTGCTTTGGGTGACTACAGGAGTTACAAGATGAGGGGGTTGAGAAGAACAGAAATGGAGGTGGGAAATGAATAGAGAGAGAAGAAAAAGACAGGAGGAAGGAAAGAAAGGAGTGAGTAGTGAGTAGAGGCAGTTTCCTCCAAAATAGCTTGCAGGAGCAAGGGGAAAAAAAAAGGACTAATAAAAGAAAAAAGAGAAAACTGACAAAAAACATGTCTCATAGCTCAGCAGGGATAGTGCCAATGTGGGTTGTCTCCCTAGAGCTTCCTGAACAGTGTAAAGGGACATAGGATTAGAATCAGGCCCAAAACATCAGAAAAGAGAAAAAAAGCCAACAGACTAATTACAGACACACAAAAGGAACAAGCGGTAGTAAGCAGTGACAGAAAACCCCTCCGTGGGTAGGGGAACCAGCAAAAGGGACAGTGAGCTGTAGTCCATGCTGACATGTCCCTCAGGACATCACACCAGCCTAGCAGGCCTGGAGCCCAGAGGAACTTGTTCCTTGCAGGGTGATGGCATCCAGCACGCCTCACATTGGGGCTATTTTTTTTTTCTTTTTTTGAGAGAGAGGTTTTTTTTTTTTTTTTTTTTTTTTTTTTTTTTTACTGGTTGACATCTCTTGGCTGCCCCATCTGGACTGGGTGTTTTGCCTTGCCAGTGCAGACCTGTACCATCACAGGACCCCAGCGCATGCTGCTTCTTGGAGATGGGTCTGAACTGCGAGCCTCTAGCCAGCCGAAGCCAGTGAGTAAGCACATTGGAGGGATCCCAGTGCATGAAGAGGTTTGTGGTGCAGCTGAGTTGTGCCCCTTTTTGGTGTCTCAGGCTAAGACGAGCTCTGCTATGTGATGTGTTCTCCTGCTGCACCACCAAGGTCCCTCCCCTGTTATGCATCTGATGTGCACAAATTTGCTTCTTGGTGCACCGTCCAGAGAGCCCCACGCTTCACCACTAACCGCATGAACAGCCTAAATTAGAGGTCTTCAGAAAGGTGTGCAATTAACCCCCTACTCTTGCAAGGACTAATTTTTTTCTAATAATGAACAAGGGATTGCTAGTGTTATCGTAAAACTGCCACGCCAGTAGAAATAGACCTAGAATTTTCTCTTTCATATCCAGAAATGCTTCCTCCTTCTAGAAGGAAATAGAAAAACAAAACAAAACAAAAAAAGTATAACCCTCCCATCCACCTCCATATCCTTTCAATCCCTACAGATCCTCCTATAGGTTACCGCAGAAAGCTGGCCAGTCATTTGTTCCTTGGCAGCAAAATGTTCAAGAAAGGAAGAAAATAAAGAGAAACCAAGGCGCTAGGCTTTTCTTTTCTTTTTTTTTTTTATTATTTTTATTTTTGTAAAAATAATGCTAACAGTAATAACCCGTTTAATTTACACCGTAAGTCTCTATTCAAGCATCCCCAGTCCTGGAACACTCTATGCCGTGGGAGCCGCCACTCACACGGCAAAGCCTGGCGTTTGCAGCGCGGCTCACGTCAGCGGCTGCTTTGTTCCCGCCGGCTCGAAGTGGTCGCCCTTTGCGCTCCACCGCCGGAGCCCCCACGTCACGTGGCGGGAGGGCAGGGAGGTAAGTGGAGAGGTACGGGCAGCCCACTATCAACATTACTAACGAGCATAATAATAATAATCAGTATTAGCGACTCTACTTTTGGTACTGCAAGGTCTCTATTTTTCTTTTTTTTTCTTTTCCTCTGACAAGCTTTCCTTTGTGGAGAAGATAAGGTGTTTTGTTTTGAGCTTAAAAATATCTTACTTCTCTTTTTTTTTTTTTTTTTCCTTTCCTGTATTTAATAGGTTGTTTGATATTTCTGGTTCCTCAGCAGGCAGGTGCGATGTTAATGAGTGCCTGTTTGTGCTGTGTTTGCCTCATTGAGTCTACCTGAAGCTAAATGCTGGAGTTGAAGGAGGCGTTAATATTATTGCTCACCTTTTCGCCTTAAGAACCTGAACTCTAGTGCTGGCTGTTATGACCCTGAAGAGGTCAACACAAGAAGAAGGACATCTCCAAAGGAAGTTCATTTTCTTCTCATGCGTGTCACTGAGGAGCTAATAGTGTATATTTATTTCTAGTAAAACAGTAAAACCCCCTCTCCAAGACCTGATTCAGCTCTGGCTGAGGGAGTTGGAAATTCTGAGGAATTTTGGCCATCGTTACAAATTGCTGAGAGTCAAAACTGCCCCATGGTTAGCTGCAGGCTCAACCCTTCCCCCTCCTGTCCCCTTTCAGGTTTGTGTCCCTCTACACGTTCTAGTAAAAGTTTCCAGACTTGGGTTTTTTCTAACTCCTCCACAATGGTAAACGTTGCAAATTACAGTTCTGCTAAATAAGGAAGGGTGGTGGAGGGACTGCGACAGGCACAGCCCTGGTTCTCCTTGTAGTGTGAGGCCGAGTACTACGGGTCGGTGCGCACCGTGTTCCTCTCCATCTGCCAGGGCAATATGCTCAAGCTCGCCTAAGGGCTACCCACAGTCCAGGGAGACAACCTCACTCCCCACTACGACCCTGGCTCTGCCTTCCCATCTCTCTGCGGTTAATTTCAATACCTCCAGTGCAAGGTCAGGTGAAGTCTAATGTTGATGCTCAAGGAGGAAAACTCCATGGGGAAAAAAAAAAAAAAAAAAAAAAAAAAAAAAGATCATTGTCCTTCTTGGTGGCAGGTTGCTTTTGCTGTGTCCAAACCATAGTTCTGACCCTGTGGCGAGTTGATGGAAGCTGTGCCACTATGTGTCTCTGGCAGCTCTTATGAGGAGGAGAGGATGGCTCAGGCTCCTTCTCTGCCCCAGCTCTTCAGGATATGTCACACTATTTCCATGGGGAGGATATGTCAAGCTATTTCCATGCTTGTGTTGAGTCACCCTTTCACTTTCTCAGCACCTACACAGATTTCTCTGCCTGGACTAGGGGATGTGGGAATGGCATTAGAGAACCGACCACAGCCTCTTTCCCCTGTCACAACGTGGCATCGTCCTACTCATCCTGTGAGCTGCAGCAGATCTGTCTCACACAGGAAGGCAGAGGAAACCTCAGAGGCAGCTAAGGAGGGTTCAGAGAAAGCAGGTCCAGATCTGAAGAGGATGCAGAACATCTTTGCATATGGTATCCCTGATATTTGCACTAGGTATCCATGAAGACGTGCGATGACATCGAAACCTATGTTTATGTTTGACCGGAGAGATCAGCATTTGGTAGAGGAATGAAATTTCATCTGAGACCTTCAAGTCATAAAATAATCTTTGGGTATGGTGCTCTATCCTCAGCGCAGGCCAGGCAGGCAGGGTTGTAGCCATCTCCTCATCACCACAAGGTGATGTGTGCTCCTGCTGGCTAATTCAGGGGCATCCCTGTGCTACCCATGCCCTCAAACGCCCTACTCGGTTCCCTCTGGCTGATGCCCCATAGTTTTATCTGAGAGCTAAAAGCACTTTCAAACCCTCCAGCCACAACATGGGTAGAGCACAGCCACATAGGCATCTTCAGACTACATCCCAGTCTGCTTCATCCCATATTCTGCTTAATTTGGCAGTGGTGTTTCAACCCAGATCTCTTCAGTGCTGACATTCCTAAAAGTTAAGGAAAAGATAAATGCAACCAGACATTCATTATTTTAACTCATTATGTGTGCAGTTGTGAGCATTGTTTACTTGCTTGCTTGCTTCTTGTAACATTTGGACTGTGATTTCCTCACCAACGCACCACGAACATCTCCTTTGAAGGTGGCAAACAGAGTGCTCTGCCTCTGTTTTAATCTGAGAGCGTGCCTAGCTCTTTGCAGTGGCTTCTATTAAGAAGTCTGCGAAGGCGATCCGAGGGAAGTGGGGCCTTTCCGTGAGAGCAGTGGGGAAGCCTGCTGTTCCCAGCTGAGTGCATTTCTCCAGAGGTCAGTGACAGCCTGTACGCTGATGTCTGCCAGTTCTCAGCTAGCTCCTCTGCCAGCTACCATAGCTGTGAGGCCATAAACTAGGCCACCACTTACCTGCGTTCAGCAGTTCTCTCTCTCTCAGTGGTAACTCTATTTGCATTTTTTCACCATTTTCCCATCGCTTTTCTTCTTCTAGGCTATTTCCTGTATTTTGTTCTCCCCAGGCATCATTGTTGACAAAGGATTTCCCCAAAGCGTCCCCGCTTTTAGTCACTAATCTCTCCTGGACACGGGGAGCTGCAGCTTGAGTCAGCGCATGAGTTGTGCCCGCTCGACTCAGTGTAACGACAGGGTAGCAGCTCCACATGGTAATGGGGAGTCTGCGTCACTAACAAGGGAAAGGGTAATGTCAGGTCACTTCTGATACGAAGGGGGCCTCATTCAGTGCATCCTCACCCCAGCCTAATTCAGTCACGTTTTCCATTCCCTTTCTTTAAATCCTCATAAATGAGACCTGGTTAAATAAGGAAAGCAGAGAAGCTCAGCGGGGGGCAGAGGAACATGAGGAGCAAGGAGCAGACTGCTCTCATTTCCTTTTTCAAAGTGTACGTGGCCCAAACATTGCTAAACAACGCATTATATCAGGGCTAGCAGTAGCTAGGGAGTGAGCTGATCTGTAAGGCCCTCCAGGAGCTTCCTCTTCCCTCCCGAAAATGTGGCACAGTGCTGCATCTCCCTGGGACACTGCCACCCGTAGCGTGGATGTAACTGCTCAGTGGTCTACAAGAGGGAGACTAGGTGATCCAGAGAGTTCAGATTTCTGCACTAAAAAAAGGTGTGCATTTGGGAGTACGTAGAAGGGGTATTTAGATGGTGAACGTGTAGGTCATACCTAGTGTTTGAGATTTAAAAGGTTTATGGAGCATAGGCAGCACAGCCCACATAAGGTGCTGCCTGCTCCGAGACAATATGAACAGTCAAGAGTGGGATAAGAACGATGCATCTGGGACAGAGGAACCAGTCTTTTCTCTAGTGTCTCCCTGTAGGACTGTGGGGAATTTACTCCCTGTCACTTATTTACTCCTAAATCTCCCTGTTACTTATAGGGGCTGCCTCTCAGGGAGGCTGGTTCTATCTAGAAATAAAACCACTGAGAGGAGGACATGCTGAAAGACTTCTAGCAAGTATGTTCTGCATCGGCAGGGCCAAAAATGCAAAAAAATGAAGAAAAAGAAAAAAAGAAAAAGAAAAAGAAAAAGAAAAAGAAAAAGAAAAAGAAAAAGAAAAAGAAAAAGAAAAAGAAAAAGAAAAAGAAAAAGAAAAAGAAAAAAAGAAGAGAAAAAAGAAGAGAAGAGAAGAGAAGAGAAGAGAAGAGAAGAGAAGAGAAGAGAAGAGAAGAGAAGAAGAAGAAAAGAAAGAAAGAAAAGGAAAAAAAGAAAAAGTTACATTTGCAGCCAGGGTTATTTATGCTGGAGTTTAGGGAGAGATCCATAAGGATAGAAGCCTGATTACCTCTGAAGGGTGTGCAGTCTGCCACGGGAGCTTTAAAAAAACAGGTCAGACAAACACCTCCCAAAAATGAGCTGGGGAGAGATGGTCCTGCTAAGAGGACTACAGGGCTGCGATATGCAGTGCTGCCCTAATTCAGCCCTCCTCTTTGCAGACGGGCGAATGCTGGAGGAGGGAAGCAGCAGCTGACTCCCAGCACGGTCGGATCTAGCCCTCAGCCTCCCAGGAATGTTGCAACAGAGAGAGGGACGGATCTAGGGGGAGAGACAGGAGCGTCCGGCCAGTCTAACCTGTGCTCCTCTGCCGATCGCCGCGGTTTTTTCCCACTTGACTCAGATGACTCTGTCACCACTGACCTTCTCCAAAAAAAGTCCTGCCCACATCGTGTGGGAAGACACATAGGCCTATGTTTCCCACCTCACACCCCCATTTTCTGCCAGTTTTTTCAGCGGCCGAGGCTGGCGACGGGGAGGAAGGGGAGGGAAAGGCAACAGCTCCATATTAAGAGGCTCCGTAAGGAGAAGCCAGGCGGAGGTTAGTATTCATCTCCGCGGCAGCCCCAGGTGCCCTGAGCCATCCCTGGATGAGACATCGAGGTGGGCGGGTGCGTGGGAAAGCGGGCGAGTGGGCACGGGGAGTGGGACAGACGAAGGGGATGAGCAGCAAGGGAGAGGGGATCGATTGCACACTCCTGCCTCTCCCCCCCACCCCCCTGCCTGCCTGGAAACCGGGAAGCGAGGCAGCCTGGCAGGCAGCAGCATCTGAGCTCAGGAGAGGAGCAGTGGGTGGAAGTGGGCCAGGCGGCACCCCTGGGGCATTGCTAAAACGGGAATACCAAAAGTGCCAATCCCCCAGCACCGTGCCTGCCTCCAGGTGGGTTGCAGCCTCCCTCTTTCCCCCTCTCTTTGCTGGGGCGTAGAAGGGCCCCCTAGACCCAGGAAGGCTCCCTAAAATGATGTTTGTGAGTAAGGAGCTTTTGAAGAGGGAGGAACTTGAGATTTGAAGTTTTCTGGCCCCCAAGATGGACAGATGGTGACCTGTCCTCTCTGTCAGCCACAGGGTCTCCAAAGCCCTCCCAAGTTGTTCCCTTCGCCCTCCCTTCCCCCATGGATATGAAAGGCACCACTAGTCTGGTGTGGCAAGTCATGGAGGGGGCAAAGCAATCAAAGCAGGAAAGCCCTGAGTATCTGCAGCAGCTGGGCAGGCAGCTGACTGAACATAATCCCCCACCCAAAGCCCTGCTTCTGGGCACTGGAAGCCTAAATACATATTTTATCATTTATATTAGCACAAAATCCGTTCTTGTGCCAAAATAGTCTGGGGGTACAGCTTCCCCTGGGAGCTGTGGAAAACCAGGTTCAAAAATATGGACATTAACTGTGATTTCTTCACATCCAAAGTGCTCCAGTATCCACATAGTTAACTAGACCAGCATCCTCTGCAACAGCTTTTGCTTTCCAGATAACTCACCAAACACCCATCAAACCAGACTGAGCTATAGGCCTGGCAGTCATATACTGGGATATCTATGCCGGGCCCTATATTCCATATTTCTTGGGAAATCTAATGCCATGTCCCCGCTTGGCACACACGAAGCATAGGAATCCCACAGGAGCAACTGTTTATTTTCCCCACCCAGAAGAGCCTCCTCAGGTGTCCACCTAGGATGCAAGGGACCAGACCAAGAAGGGGTCTGAGCTCTCAACTCCCAAGCTGAGCTCCAAGAGCTGCTGGGTAGGATTCTGGTCCATCTCTGACAGGACATCTCTCTCTCCTTTTTCAGGGCCTCAGTGAACAAACGAAGAAATTCTTGTCTTTTCCATTTCCATTTCTTTCTCTCTACAAATGTCTGTGGGGATTGGCAGTGCCACTTAAAACAACTAATATTGCCTCAATTAAATATCTCCACTTTCTTTCTTTGTTCTCCTTTTCTTTCTGTCTCTTTTCTTCTGGGCAGCTGGAACATGCTCTCCAAACACTCCTTACAAACAAAAACAAAACCACATGGCAGCTAAGACTCATGTAGCTTCAATTAGGCTTTTTTTAGGAACACAAATGAAACAGATAATGTGAAAAACATGAAAAGACCAGCTGCCCTAGTCTTCAGCCTTAGAAAAGTCTCTGTGAAAGAGCAATGTAGTCCTACTGAGCCAGTCCATAAAGGTCATCCCTTTCTAGGCAAGTTTACTGGAGAAGAATCTCCTCTCCAGGAGGAGAAAGGGCTGAAGGGTTATGCACTGATTTCTATGGCATGCTTTGTATCACGAGATAGGAGAATTATATTGTTGCTTGCTCTGGGATGTTTCTGCTGCCTATCCACACGATCATCCTAACAATATCTGGTCCTTTTTATTGACCCTCCAGTTTTGTAAATTCCCTGCCAGTCTGTTCTGGGAGAGAAAATTCCTTCCAAACATCAAATTTGGCAGCTGCCTCATCTCCATGCCTGACTGCATGAATCACTAGAGTTAAGTAACAAACTCATTTACACATCAAGATGCCATCACTGTCCAAGTAATCCTTCTCATGCTTTCTATATGAAGTTGATTAGTGTGGATTCTGCCAATGCTCATCTTATGCCCCCTCCTTTGTTCCCTAATTTTCATCCTGATAATTTGTGGATGCTTTGTAAAACAGAGAAAACTCAAGAAAGGGGGATTGGGATGCTAGGCAGAGCCAGTGAAGATCTCCCAACCCCCAAGAAGGGTTGTTTACTACTACTAATTTTATGAGTTTCTGGGAAACCTCTCAGGGAATCTCATCAAAGTCTTTTGGCAAGAACAAGTGGATTGCTAATGAGATTTCATACCACCTGGTGCCTTTATTACTGTCTTACATATATACCTACATATCCCCCCACACACTCTAATGCACCTGTTATTTTTATAGGAGTTTTCCTAGTGATGTTTTTCTGTCTTCTTGGCATCTTTTTTTATTGTTCTTATTTACTGGCATCTATTAAAAAGGTGGTTTCCAAATGCATCTGATTTATCCTTCTGAAAATGAAGTTTTGAGAGATGGAAATGGCAGTGTGTGATCCACTGCAAAACAAGGATCTGGGGAAAACCAAATGAACTGTGTGTCCATGGAGGTAGAGAGGAATCCTCAAATGTTATTAAGCTTAGGAAAAGCCACTGGACCTGTATGCTCAGTATAACTGCAGAATTGCAATATTGAGTAATTCCACAAGTCAAATTCAAGCTGAATTCATCAAGACTTGCGCAGCTCAGCTCTGAGCTAGACTCAGACCAGGTATTCCCCTGTTGTGTCATCAGCCCAGGTCTATACTGGACACAATCAGGACACGTGGTTTTTGCCCTGTCTTTTCTGCACAGTAGTTGAGATATTCCTGTGAAACTCAGGGACTTCAGCCTCAAATACCTTCCACTGCTTGGTTTGGAACAAGGATTTGATGAGTACAAATCTCTACTTGTCCAAAATCACACCAGCAGTCGGAGTATGATGCATCCTAGTTGTCTCAGGTACAGTTCTGTATAACAAAGCCACTAGAACAATCACTAAAACATTTTTTTTTTCCACCAACAAAGTGTTCTTGGGGAGAACTTGAGTTAGGTTTCAGGTTTGTTCTCAATGCTTTTCGCTACCAATGGATATGTGGATATTTCATATAGCCTGGAAGTCTCCTGCAGGGCAGATTAAAAGGCCCAGAATGTTTTGTCTCTTCGGTGAGAATTTCCACCTTAATCCAGATCATTTCTCTTGGGCAGCAGTAGGGCTACAGCCTGAATCCCTCTATGTTTCAAGCACAGAGATATTGTGCATAAGGACAACAATATCATTATTCATAGCTTAGATTCCTAAGAAGCAAACCTTAAAGGGAAATTTTAGAGAAACCCTTTAGGAGCTTTCCCTGAAGGAAAGGCTGACAAACTTTTGCACAACAGATTGAGGGGAGAGAAGGAAAGGGCTGTGTGACAGGCACAATTTGAAAGCTAGGCTTCATTAATTCTGTTTTTCGAAGATGTATCTGGTTCTCCAGAGTAAAAGTGAAGCTATCTCAGGCCCCATCTTCCATCCCCATTAGCACCTGTTTCTTCACAGCTATTGAAGTAGGTAGGAAGCAAAAGTCCTCTTTGTGTCATTTGCTCATTCTTTCCCTAGCAGTTTAAATGCCATGGAAGATGTGGCCTGCAAACACAGGTTATTGCCTACTAGACCCTAACAGTTCAGAGCTATCACTGCTGCAGTTGCATATTTTATAGAATTTTTTGAGCAGTCCATTTTGCGCTAATGGGCTCATTTGGAGGTCTGTCGAATGACTGGGAAAATGGAGACAAGCACCTTTCCTGCTGGGAGACCTTTGCAAAACCTCAAGGAGCCCTTTTCAGAAACAGGAGTTCCATATTCTTAATGAGATCATTTTCAGAAAGCTCTGGAAAAAAAAAAAAAAAAAGAGAAAGAAGAGAAAATAGCGACAGCAAAATAGAGATAATCACTAAAAAATGCTTTTCAAGTAAACCAGAATCCCACTCAGTGTAATGAGACAGAAAATTTTCAAGAAACCTAAAGGAGGAACATGTGCATTATTTGACACATCAGAGTCAAGTCAACATGTGAAAAGCAATAGCATTTCAACCCTGCAGTTATCTGTTTCTCCCTTTCTGCAGACAGCTGGGTTAAGAATGGAGAAATATGGCAAAATCTGATCAGTGGAATAGTTTTGTGCCAGGAAATCAACAGTGCAAACTAAGATTTATGACAAATCTGATCTGATGACTTGGGCAGGAAAGGTTGGTTCTCGCACTTCCATCTGGTTGACACATTGATGCCTATTAAAAAAAAAAAAAAAAAAAAAAAAAAAAAAAGAGTGCACTCAGTAAGGGGGCAATGAACCCTTACTGACCCACAGAGGCCAGCTTCTGGCCTTTCCTCTCATGGCCATGCATGACAGCTATGGGGACAGGAATTCAGTGCTATCTTTCTGACTAAATGTAGTGTGATAAGTTTTGAAAGCTTCATCTGTTTGATGCCAGATGGATATTTTAGGAGATATAGGCAGATCAGATGAAAAACCAACTGGAAGAATAAGAGGGGAGAAAGCGGAGATAAAGGAGCCCCTTGTCATCTGCTTAACATGGCCAAGCCTCAAGCACCCGGTAGGAGTGATAGATCAAACAGCTGGCTGATGGCATGCATCGACATCTCCAGCACACCTCTTCTTCTCTGTCCTTCCTGCCAGCATGGTTTAACAGGTAATGCTTTCTTGATATCTCAGGAAGCCAGTGATAGGATAGGGAGATGTACAGTGAGCCTGTACACCAGAGTATCTATCCCAGTATTTAGTCTTCAACATTTTCCATGAGTTAATGCCTATAGACTAGTATAAAACCAGAAAAGGCATGTATATCTCCACCTTGTATATCCCCAGATTCTCTCCCGATTTCCAGATATTTTTGGCATAGGCATTTCATGAGCCAAAGCAGATATTTTCATATTTATATACTCTATATAGAGGTTCTTCTTCTTTTAATTTTCCTGATCAATTTTTGAACTCACATATGCTTTGGGAATCTGCAAGAGCCTAATGCTGTAGGAGATCCGCAGATTAACCAGATATTGTGTGAGGATCCACCTCATTTTTCTTTATTATGAGCTAGGCACTTACACATTTCTACTGATAACCCTTAGTAACTGCATAGGAAGAGTCAATAAGCAATCAGTCCCTAACAGCTACTCTCTAGACCTTAAAAGAGCCTTCTTTTCTCCCCTTTTTTTCCCAGACTGAGCAATCATTGTGTACATGGCCATTCCCAGTATGGAAGTCTCTGTTGCCTCTTTAACTTGTTAGATACTTTCACATCCTTTCTGAGAGCAAGACATCATAACCACAGACAGTATCCAAGTTATGAATGAAACGGGAATTTTTACAGTGGGAATGAGAAAAGGTAAGGGACGACACCAAGAAACCTTAAAAAACTGGCAGCATCAGTCTACTTCCTAAATCCTTTGCTCATAGACTTTCAGTTGTGATGTTTCACTGTTTAAATGAGCCAGCTTCCTAGCAAGTCAGCTTCTGAAATTTCTAATTTAACCGCAATGTGGCACTTTGTTCCAGGCTTGTTCTTTAAAAGGTCCTTCACTTCATCATTTCCCCCAGTGCTGCTAGCATTTGCAAAGCGTTCGTGTAGCTTGTCTTGTGGCAGGAATTTTGTGTCCAACTGGGACTTGAGTACTTCCAGCAAGGCAGAGCGGGTTGTCAAATATCACAGCTCCCATATTGGAATCTTTTCTCCCTTTCTGTGGAAAGCTACCAAGAAACAGAAGTGCTTTGCTTTCTGCAGTAAGGAGGAAAGCTGGTGGAGAAGAAATGGGTCAGCTGGAAAGGCAGAGCTAAGTCTTCCACACAAGCTGCCCTTGCAGGTCTCACATTCCCAGCCAAAGGCATCTGACTCCCATTCGTTCACAGCTAACGATGTAAAGCTGGATGTAAAGCCTCTGTGGAGTGACAGCTCAGTTCTGCCCCTAAGAAAGCCTTCCTGAAGGAGAATTATTGTTGAAAATGTATCTGCAAGAATTATTCCTGTCTTGTACATTTATCCACCACTGCTGTTCTCTTTCAAAGATCTGTAATAATTGTTGACTCTTTCGGTCTCTGGTATTTGTTGCTTAGGCCAAATATTTAAACATACGCTTAAACATCACTAACAGGTCCATAGATGCTGAAAGACTCAGTGGAGATGTTCCATCTGACTTCCCCACTGTGGCTCAAGGGAATTAATTGCAGGTAGTGGTCATGCTCACATACTCTCCCTATGCATATTCTTGTGCCATTTTACCAATATAAGTAGGCCATTAGTCTGACCTAGAAGGGTATATGTTGTGTTCTTGGTTTTCATTTCCTGGTGTCATTTCAGAGGGCAGAAAACATTCTAGATACCATCACAGGGCTGGGAGATACAACAGAACACAAGGAAAGTCTGTACTCCTCTGGCATAAGAGCTGTGGACAGCTGAGATAGTCTAAGGCATCACAGATGACTCTGGAGCTCTATGCTCAGGCTACCTGAACTGAGTTCCTGTGGTGGAACTCAAGTCGCTATTTCTGGCTAGGATCTTGGTTGCAGTTTGTCCCATCCTACTTTGATATATGTCAATAGAAATATTTTTAGAAGGGCAACAAACTAATATTGAAATATATTTTGCCAATAATCAAATAGCTGGATGCATGAAATTTTAACCATGATTTCCTTTGTCCTAGCTGTAAATATTGGAGATAATTCAAGGTTATCTAGCCCAGAATCCTGCCTCTAAAATAAAAAAAGCACTGAATTACTGTGAAACAATAATAATGAACAGAAGAAAATCACATAATGATAGTCTTTCTGCTGTATCCTCCTATCTTCTCACAATCTGTGGATTAAAGACTTCTTACACAGGGAAGGAACGGAGGTCTTAGGACATCATGTACAACAGTTTCTGGAAGTGACTTTTATGCTTCTCTAATTGTTTCTGAAACTCTTTATAGTTTAACCATTCATGACATCCTGTGGAATCAGGGATGTAGTTTTATAATTTAAGAGCTTCAGCAGAAATAGTGACAGGAGCTTTTCCTGCCCTCTCAACCTTCGATTGTTTTTTCCTACCCTTATGCCATGGACTGCCCCATCTTTAGTAATATTGACCAAATGGTATACGGAATCATAAGGAAGTCAGAGCCATTGTCTGAGAAAAGGAAAAATTGCCATATCAAAAAGAGTTGTTTTTAATCTGGTTCACCACCGACCTTGAAACATGTCCTCTCCCTAAATGTGTCTTTTTCCAGCTTGAAGAGTTTCAGTAAGTCTAATTTTTGCTCACAGGCAAGCAGTTCCAGATCTTTGGATATAGATACCTGCAGCTAAACTGAGGCTGAGCTGCCTTAGCCCCAAACTGCCTGGATCAGAGCATGCCAGGGCTCCCTGCAGGGTCTATGTGCAGAATTTAAATTCTTTTGAATTTGGCATGTACTTGGGTCTCATTTTGATATGAAAACAGGGCTCAGCCAGGTGCATATTCACATCTAGGCTCTGCCTCCAGGTTTAAGAACAGTTTAAACACTGTGGCCATGCCAGATGTCTCTAAATAAATCCACCACACAAGAGAAATGCAGCCTTGGGCTCTAAGAGAAGAAGCTAATCAGATGCCACACACACCGAGCGTGAGTCAGAGATCAGCGGGACAACATAGGCTTAGTGTTCAAGCAGCCCAGTTAAACAGTGCTCTGACCTGCTGCCAGACTCACTGTTTAACTAAACCATGGAAATTAAGCAGGACCAGTGCATGGGCTCGAGCACTACCCAGTTACCCTCCTCTTTGCTTAACTGCTTAGCATGATTTTAGCTTGGGCCAGCTGGTGTCCTCCTAGACAATGCCCAGACATGGTTCAGAGGAAAACGTGGGGCAGTGACCATGCACAAGAGATGAACATAGCAACCTTCTTTTGGGGATCTGAGGCAAGAGGGGGAAGAGATTTTAGCACTATGACAGAGGACTGTGCCAAAACAGTTGTCATTAGTGCCGTTGAGCTGGAGAAGCTAGTTGTAATTGTGTAGACATAATTGATCTGGTATCTCCCACCACCTTGCTCCAGGGGGACCATTGCCACCCTTGCCTCAAACAAGTCTAGTGGGGCCTCCCACATCTGAGATGAGGTTTTAGAATAGAGCTTTATTACAGGTTACTAAACAGATAAGCCACAGCCAAGTAGGGAGATCCTTTGAGCTGAGAGTGGTCAAAAGCTGGGAGAGATTTTTGGGGGGAATATCACATGTATTTGTTCCATTCTTAGTCCTCCCTGTGTATCTGTTCATGGATGATATTGTAGGAAGAACACAGATGGATTTGGGGCCTGAACTTGCACTGTCTCTGCTGTGGAAGTACCAGGGACTGTTGGGCCTTCTCACCCTTTGCAAAGCTGCAGTCTGTGAAAGAAGAGGTAGCTGCAGTCAAATTGCTGTAAGGATCAAATTGCTGATCCACAGCTCTGGGAAGGCAAAGGAGAGTCTCCCACTGATTCTGGCAATCAGGCACTGCAGGATCTGAGAAAAGCCTTGGAGACCCCAGTGAGGCACTGCTGCAGCAGCTCACCTATCTGCTGCTTCCCAGTCCTGCTCCCCTCCCTCCTCCTTGAAACAGCACTGACTCCAGCCTCAGTGCAGAGAACACCTCAATGAACCTCTGACTTTCTCCTCGAGTGGCTAAAATACCTCCCTCAGCCCCTCCAACCATGAGCACCAGTGTGGATCGGATTGGACCAGCCTGCATGCGTCCACCACGACAGCAGAGCGCCGGAGCTGCAGCCCACGCTGACTGACACCATTTATGAGATGCAGGAGCCTGCTGTGGCTGTGCTGAAAGATCAGCCAGCTAGCTAAATGGGAAATCCTCAGCAGGAGCTTAAGATCTTTCATTTTTATTTTTTTGTAAAAATAAAAAAGCAAGTGCAGGCAAAAAACCCTATTCTGTAAGGCACATGGTCACCACAGGATCGTGGCTGGGTCTGTTAGTGCTGCTGGGAATGTTCCTGCAGATAGCGGTGAACCCAGATCATGCCAGGGTAACTGCATATGCAGTGTTTTCTTGGTTGTGTTTGTACAGGAACAAGGCACAAACTTTTATAAGGCCTTAGACCTCCAACCTGCGATCACTGAGAACTGGTGTTGCTGCAGTGTCAATACAGCTGCTTTGACAAGAAAGTAATAGGATGAGACGTGCATGTGGCCAAGCGACTCCTTTTCTATTTTGCTGACTGTCTTTGTGAAAGTTTGCGTTCCCGTTCAGTGTTTTTCCCACAGTTTCTTTTTTATGTTCTTCTAGAGCCTGCTTCGTCTCCTTCTCTGCCTGAGGAGAGGTCTTTTTTTTCCTTCATACTTCAGTTTCGGCCGTCAAAAAATGAGAAAAAATTGTCCAGAGTTGCTTTGGAAAGTTTTCTGAGATTGGGGAGACAGGGATAGATGCAGACAGAGCAAACAGACATTAAAAGACATTCCCAAAACTGAAGATTCATTTTCTAAATTACATGGCAGCTACAAGATGAAGAAAATAAAGGATTATTATTTGCATGCCAGGGGAGCAATAATCCTGTGATTGCTACTCCAGACTTAAAGACACTACAGAGTGGTTTGTGCTGCAGTGCAGAGCTCTTGGAGGTGTACCAACACTGCGTGATGAGCAGTGCCTCATGTGGCAATCCAGCACCTGGGAGCCAACATGCTTAGTGATGTCCAGGTATTCCTAGGAGATCAAATATGTAGTCAGCTTTTCCAAAACTTAAGCATTCAGCTCTTCTGGAAATCCAGCCCCGTCTCTTGCAGGGAAGGAGCTGCTTGAATTTTGAAAAGCACCTCATGAACATGGTGCTGTGCACAGCTTACCCAGCGTTGGTCCTCTGATAGGAGGATCAGGACAGGTTTTCCATCCGAGTCATCCAGCAAGACCCTGGAAAGTTCTGAGTTAAGATTTCCTCTCTTTTTCCTAACAGAGTCTTGAAATGTGGTTTGGTCTGCACCAGGCCAAAACAAAACAAAAACAACAACAGAAAAACCCTCCTTCAGATTATTTTAACTGGCTGGTCTGAACACTCAGAACTAAAACTGGAGAAGAGCAAAATAATTTTCAGACACAGCTCTATAGCCTAGCATCTCAGAGGTATTGAAGTGAATAAATGGCTAAAATTCATTTAAATGAATTTAAGGGTCTTGGCTTTAGTATCTTTGGCCAATTAATTAATTTCGATTTATATTGTTATTTGATCCATAAGTATTTTAGGCTGTTTACTTTTGGGGCAAGGGCCTATCCTCTATTTTCAATTTGAATAGCGAAGCTTAATGCTATTTGTGACTGCAAAGCGCTAGTGGAGGAAAAGCAGAGAACATGAAGTGCTGTTCATTACAAAATGAAGTACGCTATTTAAATATGCAAATTGTGTTCAAAAATGCCCTGAGAAAGAGGGCTGCGGAGCCCCTGCTGTCACTTAGGAGATATGGAGGCTTTCATTTCCCAGTCTGGGGTGAGGTTTGGTCTGGGGCGAGAGCGAACGCTGTTCTGTCAGCCCCTGGAGCACCCGGGAGGTGACGGATTGGAGAGGGTTTGATAGCCCGTGCAAATAGGTGGGTGGATTTCCATTTGGTTCCCAACAAGAATCTACAGCACAGAAAACCTCTTTTGGCGAAGCGCTCTGAATTTAGAAAAGTAATTAATGTAAAAAGGATGAAAATTCAATACAGGAATGATTTCAGTTGCTAGACTGCTTGTAAGACTTTAAACTACCTTTAAATCCTGTTTTCAAGCATCGGGTCCTATGCCACAAGGGCAGTAAAGTTCCATTTTTTTTTTTGTTTCTGTCTATGGAAACTCAGCTATGTCCTATAATCGCTCGTTACAGGCAATTAGAAATGTTCAGAAGAACATATATCCTGCTGAATCTTGCTATAGAGGGGGAGGGGGAAAGGAAAAAAACAGAGCTGGGAACACGGCAGGTCCTGTGCAAGAAGGAAATAAATATATAAAATAACAAATGCACATAAAGGAGAAAAAGAAATAATCAAAAATGTCTCCCAAAAGACTGTGTACGCTGGCTACGGTCAGGAGACACTGGACAGGCCTCTCATCCCACGGGAATTTTGGACAAGTGGATTTAGGGCTCCCATTTCTTTCACCCCGACACGGGGAAACTCCTCGAGTCGGTTTGAGTCAGTGTCTCTGCCACCAATATTTTCATGCCAGCCTGGTTACGTGGGTGATTCTCTGCTCTAGTTTTCAAGCAAAAGTTTTTACAAATTGACAGAGGAGGCTTCGGCACCTCCGCAGGAGGAGAGAGAAAGAACTGTATGGGGGAGGAGGAGGAGAAATGAAACGGGCTTTTGAAAACCATAAAATTAGCATAGAAAACGGCAGCAGCTTTTCTTAACTCGGACTGAATGGGAGGCAGTACAGTTGCCTGCTGATTTTAAAGCCACCCCATTAAAGATCCTGACGGGTGGCCACAGATGCGCTGGATTGCCTGTTGCTTGAGGGAAGTCAGTTCTGCAGTGACAGTGTCAGCCCAAAAACTTGCAAAAGCAGGGTTCAGAATTTACCTTGGCTATTGCTTTCCCATACAAGTTCGCTAGTGTAGGAGCTGTACAAAAAAAAAAAAAAAAAAAAAAAAAAAGTAAACTAAATAAAGAGAGGACTGGAGGGCCTGCAAAGCCCAAACACTGGAGATGCCTTCTTTCTCAACCCAAAGATTTCCAGGCATTATGGTCATTACCTCCAGTGTTGAATATTTAACTGAAGTTCCTGTATTAAAAACTCCTTTTTTTTTTCCTTCTGTCTCTCAGTATAATCAATAGAGACAGATCAGCATCTTTGCTATTTCAGTGCTTCCCTAAGGGAAGACCTTTTAGCACAAGTTTTGGACAGGCTGTCAGCTCTCCCCAGTAAATGGATTACCACCTCTCAGCTGAAAGGTACTTTTAGAGCAAATGCGAGGTGTTTGCACGTATCCTTCACCCCACAGTGTGCTTGAGCAACACAAATTACCTTGCACTTGTTTCGGGCTGCAACTGCATAGGCAAACAGCTGTTGCAGCTCAGCTCATCTGTCTGAGCGCTTGGCTTGTAAACTTTTACAGTTGTACCTACACAAGCCTTCTTCAAGGATCTTGGCATCCAGAAAAATATGAACCTTGAACCTCTGAAAGCTCTCTGAAATCACTCCAAAAGAGACAAACTTCTCAAAACAAGTTTCAGCTTGCTCAATCGTGGCCAGCACCAGCTGTCGAGCCTGCAACGGGAGGCGCTCTGAGCTCAGGACCAAGTCCTTACCGAATTCAAAGGCTGCATTTGGTCAGCCAAAAAGATAAGGGAGCTTCTCTTCCCTTCTATCTGCTTGGCTGTGGCTGGCTGAGAAGTGGCAATGTAGAAAAGCTTCTTCCTGTCAGCCCTAGAAAGATTCCTGCGTTGGTGCGCGTCAGGGGAAACACAGTGACACACAGCACAGCAAGGCTGCTGGTGCTTGGAGAGGCGCACTAGGACCTTCCCAAAAGTTTTTCTTCCACAGAGTCAACACTGAGTGACCACAGCTCTTGAAATATGATTTTCCAGCTTGTGCACGTGCTGACACATGACACACATGAAAATCAGATGCCAGCATCCCCTGTGAGACCTGCAAGAGCCACAGTTACGAGGTGGTGTGAGAAGGGAGCAGTGACCTTCCCAGGTGGGCCAAACAGATCCTCTTTGTGGTGACCTGGCATAAACAAGGTGAACAAATGACATGGGAGTTGTCAGTACAAGGAGGTAAAATGCCACAGATACCTCAATACCTGCAAATGTGCATGCAGCCATCTGCAGCATTAATCCTCCAGCAGTACTGAGGAATTTCTCCCACTCCAGCAGTAGCTGCTGTCTAGTTAATAGCTGAAGATGGTCTTACACATTGTAGCCAAGTCAAGTGGTGTTTGTAAATGAGGAAGAGAGATTTCCTCAGGAATATGCAGTAGACTAATGGCAGGGCTAAACTGAACTGCATCTTCCCATCCGGACAATCCACTCCCCTCTGTACTGCACTGATGAGGATGCTAAATCACCCCTGTGAGCTCTCTCCCTCCCTCCTCCCCCCCCCCCCCCCCATGTTATATCCACCCAGATCAGGTTCATTCCAGAAAATCTCACTCTCAAAATGTCACAAAAATATTAACAGAATCCCCCGTCTTCCTCCCACCTTCTCTGGGGACTGCTGGCTTTCCCCTTCGGGCGAACTTTTCTCTCCCCGCCGTTCAAGCTGGCTCACTGTCGCAGGTGGGTGTACACAGCCTGGTGCTGACGGGCCAGCCGAGCTGCGGGGGCGGGCGGCACAGACCGCGAGCAAGTGAGTGCTCTAGAAATGTGTTACTAGTTATTCCTGTACCCTGCTAGAGTTATGTACTGACACTGCAGGGGATACTATGTGGCTCGGGAACCAGGGACCATGACTTCCCTCCTGTGTCGATCCCTCCATGGAGGTCACCTTTGCTAGCATATTTTACTGGAGTGGAGGATGGGAGAAAAAAAAAAGGAGTTGGGAAGAGAGTGGAGAAGGAGATTGCAATGCAAAGTTGAAGGAAAGCTGGAAGTTGAGATTACAGTGCTTTTGTCTAGAGCCATGTCCCTGGCTCTGCTGGCCTTTTGTGAAACTCTAGGCTGGCCTGAGAGCAGATAAGTGACACACAGAAGTCTCCCCAGCGAGCGTGCATATAACTGGGACACAAGTGAATGTGGGTCACTGGGTGGGTATCATGGAGGAAGGTGGAAAGTCTGAAATCAGTTCAGCCTGTGGAGGTTGGTTTTGAGGCACCACCACACTGCCCCTGCCTTCATGCAATGGCAGCTTCACTTGATGAGCAGGGGCACTAGAAGTATCTGCAACGAGTAATAGACTCCCTCAGTCAGTATCAGATAAGGCAGTGGTACAAGAAGAGTTTTAACTGGTTTGACAAAGTCCTCTTGGACAGATCAGGATTATTAAGCATGACAGCACTGAGGCACCTGGCAGCTGAAGAAGTCCTAGTACCTCTAGTTTTGGGATCTGGGATAACCAAAGTGAAGGTTATTCCATAGCTCCCTATATCATAGCTTGGTCCAAACCATCTCCTGCTGACAGATCCAGAGTTTGATGGACCTGTTCCTTACTCAGTAGTATCATCTTTCTGTTCTGATGGCTCAGTTGAAATCATCTCTGGAGCCACACTGAAGAGCAACAGCTAGTTCTTCCAGTGCTGTGTTATCGGCTAGAGAGTTGGAATAGCTGGAAAACATGATCTCAGCAAGAGCTTGTTCCCTAGTGAATGATCCACCCAAGATGAGAGTAAATGTTGTTTCGTACCTTGCCCTCCCAAGAAGTAACTAGTTGGAGGAGAAGGATAAGGTCAGAGCTATCTCCTTCCCTGTTCCAAATGTTCTGACTCCCACCTGCCTGCTGCTTTAAGCCAGAATTATACTTATTCTGTAGGGACGGAGGTCCTTTGATGTATCTCACAGCTCTGTTCCATGTCACTTTATGCCATGATTATGGGCTGAATACAGTGAATAAGTCAGATGTGGTGGTCTCTTCTAGATAAAATCAAAATTTTGGAGACAATAAGGTTCCATTCTGGTCTTACATTCCCATAGTGGTCTCTTCTAGATAAAATCAAAATTTTGGAGACAATAAGGTTCCATTCTGGTCTTACGTTCCCATATCCTTTACACCAACTGTTGTTCCCCAGATTCTTTAGATCTACCAAAGAAGAAAGCATTGCTGATGTGACACGCATTATGTTGATTATCTCTTGAGCAACATCTTCACATGAACCAAGAAAATCTCCCTGAACTTCTTTACATGGCATTTATTGTTTTATGGAAGCTGATACTACTATGTACTTTGAAGCTAAAGAATTAGTACCAAAGGAGAGTTTTGGGCTGCACTTTGAAAGTACAGAGGAATAACACTTCCAAAAGCAGGTTAAAACCTAGGTGCTTCCCTAGTATGTGTGGCTTGAATAAAATCTCACTTTTTTTCCCAAAAAGAAAAGAAGAAAAAGAAAAAAGAAAAAAAGAAATTTTACTTAGAGGAAGGTTGGAGAGGGTTTCATTCCATTCATGATGCTTTCTTCCTCTACTTTGTTTATTATGACTAGTGAAACCTGAGTATTCTGAGTTTGATCAGCCATTGGGGCAACAGAGAAGGTGGTGCAGCAAATGAAAATCAGCAGTGGGAAGGGTATCCCTGCTGCTACATCTGCTACAGCCCCTTTCCTGTGAGACCTACTGTGATACTTTTCTTGGAGCTGTTGTCCTTCCTGAAGGACAGTAAAGAGCTTGCTGAGAGCTGCTCTATTTTTTTCTGGTAGAAACCCTCACTTTCCAGTGAGAACATACCCTTCACCAGTTTAGACCCATTCCTCTAATGCTGTCTTCTAGCTTGACCACATATTCTTCATCCTTGGTGTTTATCTCCTTCAGATCCACAGAGACAGCTTTCAGTCTCCAAGCCTCTGCCATGTTAGCTAAAATGAGCCAAGTTTTTCTCTTCTTCCTCTATATGGTGGGCTCTCCCTTTCCAGCTGCATCCCAAAGTCCTTTTTCTGCTATTTAAAATGGTCTTTATTCCTAATAACTCACAATTCTGTAGTCTCTTACATCATCTTCAGTGTATCATCCTCATTTGTACACCGTGTTCTGGTTATTTACCTCATCTCCTTCTCTTCTCATTTTCTTCTCTCTTCCTCCCCTTCCCTCCCTTCTCCCCCTGACCTCATGCCCAATTTCCAATAAAATTTGAAGTAAATTCACCTGTCAAGTCATAGGAATACCTAAGAAACAACCTCCTGAGCACAGTTCAGTGACGCTGATGCTAGCTCTATGAGGCTGCTTTTTCCTGGATAGCATGACTGTTCACAGTTTTTGCAAATAAAAGGGATTAGAAAAAAGAGGACTCAAGAGGTATGTGAGTAATACATCATCTGTAGGTACATGTGCTAGGTTAACACACAAAAACAAGCTGAGAACACAGAGTACTTTCACCTCCAACATAATTTCCATCACACTTGAGGAAGGCAAGGGATGGCAGGTGTCCCTGCTACAGCCTGGGAAACTGAGGCACAGTGACATGATTTGCACAGATCACTAAGCTGGTCAAATACAGAGGAGAGTCTAAGTTAAGCTGGGCTGTTCATACTTTGGTGCAGGTTGCAGGTGTCTGTGTTATGCAATAAGGTTTAATTTGGGGGCATAATGGGAGAACGAGGTGAGGAACTCCATCAGCCACCTTGTAAAAGGACTGAGAGGAACTGGGAGCTCCAGCACTTCTGAGCCTCACCAGGATGCCCTAGCTTAGATCTTCCTCACTTCACTGCTCTTGTCCTCATTTATGACCAACAACCCACCCAAACTTCTTGCCCTTCTTGCAGCCAACTATGATCTAATATTGGCCATAGCGCTTCTGTGTGGTTCCCTTGAGTCTGCTCCAGAACCACCTGGACCACGGCTGAACACCAGGAGCACCCTGCTATTCAAGCACACTGTCACAGCAAAGTGATCTTCTTTTGCACATAGCTGGCATCCGCACCACCCGCTGACTTTCCCACCTCCAAAGAAGGCTGCAGCTCTCCGGGAGGAACAAACATACCATAGAAGGGAAGGGAGCTCTGCCAAGCGCTGCAGAATTGGGACACAGATGGTGTCTCAAATGAGAACGGAAGTTTATTTGGGGGCTCTGCGCGTGACGTAGCATTGCAGATCTTGCAACAGATGAAAGGCACTAGGATTTCAGAGAGGGTGAGGAGACAGTTTTGAAGCAACCTCCCTCCACAGATCTACCAACTCCCCCCCCCCCCCCCCGCCAAAAAAAAAGGAAAAAAAAGTGAAACCCAATAAATTGTTCTGTAAAGAGAGGAATGTATAAATCTGCTTCTTTTTGTATTTATGTCTGGTTTTCTAGTATCCTGATCTCAACCACAGCTGTTTGTTGATTGGTTAGTCCTCATGGTTGCGCCAATTGGCCAGGTGGCCACTGCTAACCAAAGCATGTGAGGATGAAATTCCACTTGCTTTTCCCTACTGGGGACCTGAACTTGAGTCTTTCTCCTCCACTCAGACATTAATTTTCACAAGATCTGTTGCAACATAGTTATTTTTTAAGACTTCTACCATTCAGACAAGTTTGTCTGACATTAGCCCGTGTTTAAAATAAATTATCTCAGGGAACAGAGTGCAGACAGAAGCCCATTACCTTTCTGACTGTCAGACCAACCGCACCAAGACTTGCTCCCTGTCAGTACATATCACCTCTGTGCAGATGTGTGACCCTTTTTACATAATAGCATGTTTGTGGGCTATGTGTAAAAGTGGAACAGAGAAACAAAACAGCTACTCCTGAAGGGCTGAGAGAGGGATATAGTTACCTTCAATTTAGAGAAGGGATCTGTCTCTGGAATATCCTTGCAAGGAAAATGAGGAGATGGGATTAATCCTCTATAATTACAAAGCTACCGATAAGGAAATTGAATTCGGAATGACAAGGGCTATGGAGCATGAAGAGAAAGAGAAACTGACTGTAAGAACTGCTCAGCAGATGAGTGCGCGTGGGAAAAGACTAAAAGGGAGAATCACCCAGTTGTGCGTGAATCAAACACAGACTGTTCTCTCTGCATCTATCTGCTCTGGGTCAGAACTGGAGGGGAGCAGAGAGGTGTTTGCAACAGACCAAATCAAGGAAAGAGCTGGGACTCTTCAGCCTGGAGAAGACTTAAGGGGGATCTGATCAATGTGTTTAAGTATCTGAAGGAAGGGCATAGAGAAGATAGGATCAGACTCTTTTCAGTGGTGCCCAGTGATAGCACAAGAAGCAATCGGCACAAACTGAAACACGGGATGTTCTGTCTGAACATAAGGAAAAACTTCACTGTGAGGGTGACAGAGCACTGGAACAAGTTGTCCAAAGAGGCTGTAGAGTCTCCATCCTTAGAGATATTCAAAAGCTGTCTGGACACGGTCCTGCACAGTGTGCTCTAGGTGAGCCTGCTTGAGCAGGGGGGTTGGACTAGATGACCATTTTGTGATTCTCTGAATATGTGCTGATTATTTTTCCAAAATTGTCTAATGTATCAAAACTTCTATAATGAGATCTGTAATACCTCAGCCCCTTCTCTGCAGAGAAAGGTTTGCATGTGCTGATGAGAAATAAGGAAGTAGGAGCTCCTTGTTGTACCTGAAGACGAGGGTCTATGATATAAAATCCCACAAATGTTTGGAATTAAACAGTAACCTTGATTAGAGGCAGCCAAGAGCATTAACATGAAGTAGGCATTTCTAATATAGTCTGATCTTTTGATGGAACCCAGTCAAGTATTCAGGCTTATCCATTGAGCCTGGACAACACTTTCATGCCAGTCTGTCTCTCTCCAGTTAGAGAATGAGTCAGACATATTCATACAGTAATATAGGAGATATTTGCTCAGCTCACCAACTTATACTGCAAATAGGAGACTTTTACCAGCACTAAATTTACAATTCTTAAATATATATATTTATATGCATGAAAAACAGTAAGTTTTCTGTGTCTGCTAAAGAACTGGTAGTGAAAGATATCAAAAGTACATTTGATCTGGGTTCAACTGGGCAACAACAGATATTACCTCACAGAGATTTATTAGGTAACAGTCCTTGATATCTAAGGCTTCCCGAACTGGAGCAGCTCACTCTTAGGGAACCTTGAAGGAGTGACTCTCAGACTGGTCAAAGTTTGCAGACTGTCTGATAGAAACACACCTATCCTCAAAATTAGTTTGCATTAATCAATGTAAATCAATGACCTCCAGGGAAATATAACATCAGCCTAGGAGCAGCCTTCATCCTAAAACCCAATCATGTATCTTAATATTTTCTTCCAGAGAATTAGCCAAAAAGGAAAGGAAAAGGATCACAGGACAAAGTGGACGTCTATGTAAACCCACTTACAAATCCAGACATCATGATCTTGTTCTAAGAGAGTTTTTTCTCTGCAAAATTATTTCCACCCCCAGGCCTCAGCAGTGTTCCTACACATGACCATCAAGCAGCTGATCATATGTGCACAGCAAAGGGTCCCAGCATCTCTGTGCTTAGCAGGTAGGGACTTTTTTGGACAGACGAAGCCTGCTACAGAGTTTCTGCTTCTTGCCCATCCCCAATTATAAAGCATCACCTATATGTGACCTAGAAACACTCCAGGTGCAGCCTTACAAAGCTCTATGGAACTCAAAACTGGTATACACAACAACCCAGCCTCAAAACCTGTGATATTTTGTTTCAGGTAGAGATGTTCATGTAAGAGCAACAAGAAATATTGCTCAGGAATTTGGAGTCACAGAAGAGTGACTAGATCTCAGTCCTGAAAGAGAAATGAGAAATCCCTGTTTTCAATTCTTTTGACTATCTCTCTCACCACCTTCTGGACCTCAGAATCCATAAAAACAAGATGTTATTATGGAAGCTGGAGACTGGCCCCATTCAGTAAGTCTTTCCAATTGTTCAAGAGAGTGAGGCGCAAATCTCGGAGAAAGCAGCAGTCTTTACCGAAAAAATCTTTCACAGACTGCAGGCTTCCACACTATGTTCAAAGAAGGTCAGTGGGTATTTATCTACAGAAGAAGCTTACAGGAGTAATTTCTTGAGCACAGTCACTAAGATTCATGCACAGAGAGTTTGGAACAGCCTGCAGGGACAGGGTGGAACTTTATTTATTTATTTATTTATTTCACATTTAGAGACTGAAGGCAGAGAGACAAGGGGCTGCATAGCTATCTGATTTAATAGATGATTACTGCAAGATCCACCATAAACATATGCAGCTTTGTTATTGCAGGGTTAATAATGTTTGGAGTGTGGAGCTGTTCCACGTCTATTTATTCTTTAAAGGTCTCATCTGTTTTGAAATATTGGCATCTCTGGTTCTGCTGCAAGAGGCCTTGAACACTGTTTTGCTCTTCCCATAAAAGCTATAAGCTGTTTAGTATTATTACTGCAGATGATGATTACCAGTAATTGTTCAAGTCTGAAGCTAGAAGGCCAGACGGGGACATCAGTCTGATAGCTAACAAAGGCTGTAAGAGAAGGCCAGGCTGAGCTTGGCAGGACTGTTTCTGCAAACCACAGCACTTTGGAGAAGGTCTGTGGGGTGAGATTCATCTCACCTGACTTCTAACACGCTGACAAGGCAAATCTCTAAACCTGCCCTCGTTACCAGACAGATGGCTAGCAGAAATGGGGAACCGCAGTGATGAGTTCCTCGAATGAGATTCTCTTTAAAAAACAAACAGAAAAACACACTGAACATTAACTCTCAAGGGTTCTGTATGGCACCTCAGATGGTGTCAGCATGTGAATCTGGCAAAACCGAGTTACCCCTTTCTAGCAGAGCAAGGACAGCACTGTTCTGAGATTTGACTCCAGCCACATCAGAAATAACATTATTGCTCCACTACTGAGTTCTGGAGCAATATCTTTACCTAAGAATTACCCCTGTGCACACACTGTGTACCACGCTGTATAGTATGAGGTTCACAAGAGGGATGCTCATGCCACCACACAAACATTTCATTTGGCTCTGCACCAGCTACTGGAAACCTATAGGTTGCATGAGTTGTCCTGGAGGACACTATGTGGCTCAGGAACCAAGGACCAGTTCAGCTGCTCTTGTGCTGTTTTAAAGAAGCCATAACACTGTTTTGTCCAGAGGAGTCAAGTGGAATCACTCTGTGACGCTTTCAAGAAGCTGTCTTATCCCATTGATAAGATGGGCTTGATCCCATTAAAAGCTTGTCTCCACATTTGATGGGAACTAACAGCCCATTTCCCTTCTGGGTCTGCACAAATCCCAGTCTAGTATTCATGTCCTGCGCTAGATTCTTCCTGAGCTTTGAGGGTATATGCATTTGGACTTAGGGCTATCTGGCATGAAGGAAACAGAGCAGAGAAAGGTCTTCATAAGGCCAGTGGTGCCACCTAATGGGAAAATTCCCAGGGAATCATTTTATCGGAAGTTAGGTCCTTAAATGGAGTGTTGCTAGGTGATGTGGAGATGGAAGTAAGTAGCTCTGATGTAAGTCTCCCTTTTCTGCTGCTTTACGACCATCCTTCCGTCAGCCTCGTCCCTTTTCCTCAGTAGCTGAGCTACACAAATGAGACTGCCGTGAAAATTTGTTCTATTTCCTGTTCAAATCCGCTCTTAGAAATCCCTGAAGCTGATAAAGCACATTTGACCTTCTTGATACTAAGAGTCTGTCTGGAGAGGAAATTATACCTGAATTTAGGGTCATGAAAAATAAGCAAAAAATAAATCAGAGGGAATGAGAAACTGTCAGGAAAGGATGAGAACTTTATGCATTTTTGTGGGCTTTCTCCTTAGCAGTACCTTTTGCAGATGAGAGGCAAAACAGGCTCTCTGAAATGCAAGCTCCATGCTCTATTGCAACAGAGCAGCCCTGGAAACAGAGTATGTCTCTGTGAGCGAAGAGATAATATCTCAAAAGCAGCACCAGACAAAAGTCCTCACACCCCATCTCCTGCAGCTGCTGAGCATCATAAATAATCACAGGAGTGGGCAGAAATGAGCTGCAGATCCTGTCTCAAGGGTTTATATTCCTCCCTGACTGCAGTATCTTCCCAGCACCTACACCCGCTGCAGCATCCCTGCTGCTATCAGTTTGCAGGAGCATGTTACAGTAGTTAGAGCAGGGTTTTGGTCTTTCTCAGATCTCAGCTTAGCTCTGCCACTGATGAATCACATGCTTTAAGTTGTTTCCATTAGCCTTTCTTCACCTCAAGTTTCCTGAGAATTAAGTTATTTCTGACACTCTTCCCTGCTTTCAACTGGGATGAGGATGCTTGCAAAGGCTGGTGGACCTTATAAGTATGTTCTCTTGGGGAAAGCATGCAGGTGAAGGTATAAGGGGCATCTGTTCCTACTCTTAGTGCCCAGCTGAGCTTGAACAACTTCATCACGGGCAAGATGTCATTTCATGGATGGTCTATGCAATTTCATGGCTGAAGAAGGGATTAACATTTAGGGCAAAGAGGAGAAACTTGCAATTAAGTAGGCTTGAGTCATTAATTCCTGCAAGGAGCTAAACTCTGCTAGTAATGACAGTTCCACAGCTGTGACTGCGCTGCTCAAAACACCAAGCACTGCCTGTCAGAGCTGGCTGGGCACTGGTAATGATCCTCAGAGCTCGTGAGATTTCCGGTGGCTTCCTTTTTCAAGAAGAGAGGTTCAGCCACCAGAAAGAATCATAGAGTCAATAAGGTTGGAAGGCCCCTCTGGAGATCAAAGGGGTTCCTCTATAAAGGCATATTGGGAAAGTGGTGGGTCCAAGGTATGATGTCCAGGACTTGGGGAAAGTGTTCCTAGAAACTGGGCAATAAGGGACTGACAATACGCAAGGGAGAAGCAACCACAGGAGTGTGTGGGAGTCATGGGAAAGCAGGTTCACCTTCTAAGTTTGCATGTTAGAGTCTCTTTTTTTAATGCTCCACTATGTAATGACCCAAAGGGTATTCAAAATCACCTGAAACATACTGACTTCATGCATGGGAGTAAGTGTGCAGGATGGATGTCCAGCAAGGACCAGAAAGGACAAGTTCAAGGCTCTTAGTTGCTATGCATGGCCCTGTGCCAAGGGTTGCTTGCAGCTGGGACTTATCTCAGTGAGTAGTTTCCTCTGGATCCTTCCTCCAGCCTGGGAGGGGACTGTGGAGTGACACTAAGCCCCTTTTTGCATTGGCGCCCAGATGTTTCAGGCAGCATGATGCCAGCTGGTGTCACCTGCTTCTGCTGCAGTCACAACATTAGTCACTCGCAGCAGGGTGACTGAAAAAGTCGTATTTCGCTGCATCCCTCTCTCTCAACCTGAAACTTTTCAGCCCACTTCTCATCCCCAGGGAGACCTTGCTGATGCTGCCTGTGGCTTGAATCTTGTATGTTTTGAGACCTTTTGGCACCCTGCCTGTCCCTGATTACACCCTTTCAGCTCTGCTCCCATTCAGCAGTTGTGAAAACCAGACAGGCTCCTGTTTACCACGTCAGAGAGGAATTGCTTAGCTCTCCTTTCCTTCCTAGACTGAATCTGCTTGTAGAGAAGGGTCACCTTGGCTGTTTCAGAGTCAAAGCTTTGGTGCAACAATTTAACTCTAGAGCTCTCCACCCTTTTTGGTTGAGGACTTTTGTTAGGGGGAACACCTTCCTTTATAACAGAAATTTTTGATGTTCCAGTTGGTTAAACTATATGTTTCAGGAGCCAGTTTTGTATTTGCTGTGTTTTTTTTTGCCAGAGGTGCTGAGCAGAAGCTCGATAAAGTGAACATGAACAAAAATAAATCCCTTGGTTACCCCATGCCTCTGTTCCCATATCTGTAAAAAGAGTCTCTCTCTGCTCTGCAAGGCTATTGAGAGCTTTCAAGCATTCAAGGTTGGGGAGCATTCAGATATCAGAGCAGCGCTGTCAATTTTCAGTATAAGCAATAAGCGGCACATTTGCTATTCCACAACCTGTGACCCAAGTCATGTAAGCACCTCTGGTAGAAATATTATCCTAATGTGGATAGGCACTAAAGTCCCAAAGCATCAGTGTCTCTCCCTCAACACTCCTTCCCTGCGTCCTTACCTCTAGCTACTTAAATGCAGTGTGCCATGACTTCTGACAAGGAAAATGCTTTGAAAGATGAAAAATAAAAAGCCTGTTGGCTCAATGCTTTGAGCAGCTGATCTGGGACTGTCAGTAAGATCCACTCACGTAATTGTCGTGCACAGACCACTCCAACCTTTGGAGGACACTTTGCTGGGTAAGTGACCAACCGCACAACGATGCATGAGAACAGACCACAGGATAACTCAGGCCAGGAGCAGCCTCTCCCCAGATGATGAAGACCCACAAGCTTTCTCTGGTAGAGCCCTGTCTGGGAATCTGGAATAGAAAACAGAGCAGAAAGCTTTTCAGTTCTCTTGGCCTATTATGTCAGCTATTGTGCCATGATGTGCAATTGTTTAACTAGACTTAAATCACCTTAAACTACATAAATCACCTTCAGTAATCACTCCTTTTGCCTAATGCTGACACTTTCTTGCTCACAAACACAACAATCTTGCTATCTTCCATGTAATTGTGTAACATATATGGCTCATTGCTGCCACTTAAATAAATCAAAGAGTTATGTTCCACAGCACACACCTCAATCATAGGTATTTTTCTCTATCTCTAATTGTTTTAAGTAGTAGAATGGCTGAAAATAATTGGAAGGTATATCTATGCTTAAATATAAAAGATTTGGGACAATAAAGAACAATTCCATATTCTAAATGCTAGTGTTTAACAACTTAACTTTTAATCACAGTCCCTAAAACTCAAAAGAATGTGGTGTATGTTTGTATATTTGGTTATGCTATTGCTTGGTAACCTGGTTGTAGCTCCAAAAACAGTCTTGGAGCATGCAGTGGGCATACAGAGAGGGCCCTGACTGCACGTGCTGCCAAGTGGACACACCGAAAGGAGAGTGGATCTGGGAGTGTAGACTAAGATGTGACGCACTCCGGCTGTACTTGATTTCCCTTAGCCCAGAAGGAAAGGTAGAGCCACCACAAAGTGACCCAGCCGTATACCAGGGTCCTGCAAAGCTCCCGAACAAACAAGTAGGAAGGGAGGAATGGTTGCCCTCCACAGCAACCTCCTGTAATTAAGTGCCATTAGTTCAGCCATCTGCCTCACCCCTTGCAAGACCCCTTCCCCCCCTTAGAGTCTTGAATAGTTCAACAGCTCTGTCCCATCTTAAGTTTGGGTTCATGATTCAGCTTCATTCTGTGTCCCTGTAAAACAGAACATTCTTATGATAAGGAAAAAAAACTGCATAAACAGGATGAAAAGGGGCCACAGCATGCACGAATAAAGTGTGTGATCTGGAGTGCGGGATGGCCTGGATTCTGTTATAACTCTGACTCAAATGGCAAAGTTAAAAATATATACTGCTGTTTCTCAGCATTAGAGGGTGCTGCTCTGACCTTAGGGGACTTCTCTGGGCAACCACCTCTCTCCCAGACAAAGTACATCTCCTGCTCCCAAACTCCACTGTCATATACGGTTAAGCATCAGTTGCCAATTTTGCACCTCCTGCAAGTGAAGAATGAGCTTGCTTTGACAGACAAACATTTCCTGCCAAGAACTAAAACTATATGCAACAGCCATCCAACTCTCAGGGCTTTGCTTTTGTCTGAAATGGACTGTACCCCACAGGGGTAAGACGCTGGGTGTCAGTGCCACTAGTAGCAGCTGTAGTATGGCATTTTAAACCCTTCAGGTCTATTTTCTGCTTTTCCACAAAGTTTTCAGATGCACCCATGCTGCAGTGCTCAGAGGTTTAGGAACCTTCCCACAGGTGCAAACCCCAACCCCTGTGCCTTTCTCAGACTCTGCTGAACTGGTTTGTAGAGAGTTGGGTACTTCAAAATAGGCCCCATTGCCACAAAGTGTTTCAGCAGAGGACATTCAGCAAGTACTTCATAGGATATGTTGAGGAGAAGGGGGAAAAATGAGCTGCAAATCTATTTGGGAGTCAGGTAACTAGTACTAGACTTTTGGGAGGTCTTTAATTTGTATCAAGTCCTGGAAACCTCTCCTGCAGGAAGTATCCAGCCTACTCTCGCAAAACTTAGGCACTTGAAATATTTCTACAGTAAATTGGCTTTTGAACTTGCCTATGAGAGGTTCATTTCACCCCTCCTTCTGAGAAGGCCAAACTTCATGGACCAAGACTTGTGCTCTATTCACCAGGCTGTAAGTACACTGGAGAACTTCAATTTGACTAACTGAAGCTGGTTCATTGCTATTAAACACCCATTCACCAGCCAAGCACTGAACCCTAGCTCTCTACATAGACCTTGGTATCTCTACTCGACATCGGTAATGGCCAACCCACAGAATTAGCACTAAAGTTCTCGTGAGCTCCCCGATCGCAGCTCCCATGGTGGGACTCTTATCTGATGGATAGCTATGGGCTGACAAAAGCTTCCAGGTGATTCAAACCCACATCACGGGGTTTTGCTGTGACCAAGCTGCATGTCCAGCCCAGCTATTTTGAGCAGAAGAACTTGTTGTGGTAATAACTCTTGGTCCCAGAGAGATTTCAGTATGTACCTTCTAATGTCGGGAAGGCTTACAGTGACATTAGTGACTCCTTCACTCCTTATTAAAACTTTATTCCACAGTTTCAATAGGTGCTTGAAGGTGATTCCTTCTAAAAGTGTCTGACAACTGAGCTTGTTCTTTTGGCAAAGAAGGTTTTGAGCCCTGGAAGTCATGAGTCATGCAAGCATTAGGTTGCTGTTTGCAAGGGACAGCTTACAACCTTGCAAGCTCTCTCTTGCAGCCGTGTGCAGTGAGGGGACAAACGTGGAGGGTATTTTCTGAGAAGAGGGACTGGATCAAGCCCTGCAGACAATGTAGGCAAGGCAAGTGAAGACCTTTAGCGTATCCCTATCTGTTTTATGTTTTTTTCCATGTGAAACATGGGGATAACTGACCTCCTCTTTTAGTAGGGTGTTAAAAGGACATTGCTTTAAAGCCAAAGAGATCTACCAGCAGTAAACAAGATAATGGCACTAATAACCCAGCGTCAAGCCATGCAATTGATTCCGCATGGCTAATGCATCCACATGAAATGGAACTGAGTGACAACTGAGGTTGATGGGAAGATTGACAGCTCTGTTGTATTTCAAATGAGGAGGGGGAGAGATGTTAGCCTAAAGGGCACCTGGAATAAAATGCTTCTCTGAGATGTGGGAGAAAGGGAGTTGTTTTCTTCCCATTCCCCCCTGAATTCCTCAAGGTGACACATTACTGTCTGTGTCACTTCGGTACCAGTAAAACCTCTGGAGGAGCTGGACGTTGGGAGGTAAAACAAGTGCCACAGGCATAGTCCATCCCTGCCCCCCCCAAAAAAAAATTTCCTTCTCCACTTCTTCCCTGTTGGAAAAGAAAAGAAGAAAATGTTCCAGCCACAAAATGACTGCACTCTGGCTTTCAAAACCGTCATCCCCCAGGTGGGAAAAAGACAGCCAGAAAAACCTGTAAACAGAAAATAACAGAGCGACTCCCACTCGCCGAAGCTGCTCCTGCTCCCTCGGAAGGCAGCAAACGGATGAGTCACCGCGCGGCTGGGCTCTCCTAGCACACAGCGTCCCTGCCCGCGGGACCCGCGCTCTGCCTTGCCCCCGCCACGGCGGTGGGTAGCGCAATCCCCCCCCCCCCCCAGGCACCTCCGGTGAGTCAGGAGACCCCAAGGAGCCAGAACTGCTTCCGAGAAGTGAGGCAAAGCCACCTGCCTCTCTCTGCTCCTCTTGCTCTCTGAGACCGTTTATCCCAGCAGGGCACAGCCCTGAGGTCGTAAATGAGCCAAAATTAGGGGGTGAAGCCCCCGTTAGTCACCTCATGTCTCTGACAGGGGTGATGGAAATCTCAGCTGCTGGGAGCTGAGCTGCTGGGGCCTCCAGACCCAGGAACAGCTTCTCTCCACGCAGAAGCGATTGCAGGTTTGGTGCTACCCCCTTGCAGGGCTAGGGGAAGATTTTAGGATTTCAGCTAAAGACTAGCATTGCTGAGAACTGTTAAGGCAAATAGGCGTAACCAAATGCGTGAGCCCTCTCTGCCCTTCACCACTGCTCCCTGTTTTATTTTATGAATATTTTAACATCTATGCCTCTGACTGAGAATCATCCCTATTGAAACACCCTAGAGCAAAGAGTAGTTATGTATCTCAGACCCTTTTTTTCCCCCTCAAAATAGAAAATACTTGAACTGAGGGTTCCCACCTGCAGGGAGAGGGATCAAAATATATGGCTATGAAGCAAAAGGCCTTCTTTCCATTTTAATATATATGGAACCGGAAAAACAAGTTATTTTTGACTCAACCTGAATTTGCAGATAAGTTCAGGATCAAACCATATTTTTCTATTGGTAAAGCATTTTGCCCTAGATTAAAGGGTGAAGCCCAACTACAAGTGAAAACCTACCAAAGGTCCTTGTGATGGCTAATGTAAAAGGACAGAAAGAAAAATGACCACCTCTGGAAACTCACATTTCATTATTGATTTCATTATGTCAGCCATGTTACTACTGATCATTTAGTAACAGATCTGAGAAGTTAATAAAAGTTAAAAAGAAAAAGTTAATAAAAGAAGGAAAAAGATGTTACTGTTGCAAAATTTTGAAAGCAAGCAAACCTCATATTTGCTGAGTCTTTTCCCATCTGCTCTTCTCTGTAGCAGAAACTGTGTTTGGTTCCATATTTCACTCTGTTCTTGCAGACAGGTTCTTGTAACAGGTCCTGGTCTAACCGCACAGGGTTGGCTGCAGATGTACAACCTGGTTGCTTTTAGTCAGGCTTTCCCTTTCCCTTTCCCTTTCCCTTTCCCTTTCCCTTTCCCTTTCTTCCTCTTCCACTTTCTTCTTCCCCTTCCCCTTCCCTTCCCACCTATCAGGTCACACAAACAAAATCAGCCTGTGTCTCACCCAGATTGTGAAGCCTACATATGAAATCCATAAACTCAAATAGCTGGTGTTTGGGATTTCAGACCACATCCTTCCCAAGGTTGTATTCCAGCTGTATGGGCTGTATGTCCCACAGGATCTAGGAGGATGCTAGAGGTGCCATGAAGTATTCAACATGGAAAAATAGGACACAATTTCTAAACAGGCCAAAGGTGTTATGTTCCTCTTCCTCCACCGATTGCGGAGGGACCTCATAGCCTGGCAAAATACTCAACGGTCTGAACTGCCTCCCCTGGTGTTGGGGGGCCATGTGACTGGTGGGCCCAAGATAGGTATTTTTAGTGTGTAGTCTACACAGCTGTTGCTACACTGAGAAGCTAAACACAGGCAGTTAAGAGGCTTGAATACTACCCCACAGTGCCAGAGCCATGGGTGTCATTTACAACACAAGCCTGAGATTTTTAGTAGAAAAATGTGCTGGCAACTGAAGGGATAGGGACAGCAGCAGCGTGAACGCCTGATGTGATTGCCGCATGCATGCCTGCAGCGTGCCCGTGGGGCTCTGCTGCTGGAAGAGCTGAAGCCATGCCTGGAGGCTTTCCATTACATTTCAAAGGAAGAAGAAGGGTTGATTGCGGCAACCTGTACTTTAGTCATCATTTCCCATGAAGAGTATCACCCAGGCACAGGAAGAAGTGACCTTTCCAATCTGTACATCTACGTGGAAAGCAACACATTGCTTTTTACACGTGTCCTAGCTTTCAGGAAAAGCTGAGTGCTTGGGCATTAAGAATTATGCCATCGCAAAGCATCTGAAGTTGTGTCTCTAAAATCTCTCAAAAATCCAGGCTGATCAGTGCTCCAAGAAACGCTTTCTGGTATCTAGACAAATGCATACATCAAGCTCAAACTTCACCTCTATTCTACCTCCTCATACTAAACCATGGTGCATGCAGTGTAAGACCTCAAGCAGAAAAAGTTAGATATTTTTAAAACAGATGAGAGGCAGAGGTCCCCGAGCTTGCTTTCTCTTCTGCAGTACTCTTCTTCTTCCCCGGGCCCGTTTAGCATGGGGAAGAGAAGACTGAGGGGGGATCTTATCAATGTGTACAAGTACCTGAAGGAAGGGTGTCAAGGGGATGGGGACAAACTCTTTTCAGTTGTCCCGTGTGGCAGGACAAGAGGCAATGGGCAGAAAATGAAGCACAGGAAGTTCCGCCTGACCATGAGGGGGAATTTCTTCCCTGTGAGAGTGACGGAGCACTGGACCAGGTTGCCCAGAGAGGTTGTGGAGTCTCCTTCTGTGGAGATCTTCAAGGCCCGCCTGGCTGCAACCCTGTCTACCATGCTCTAGGTGACCCTGCTGAGCAGGGAGGTTGGACTAGATGTTCTCCAGAGGTCCCTTCCAACCTTACTGATTCTGTGATTCTATGAATATGGGGACACAGTTTGTATACAGGGAAAATTTGAATGCTGAAGTGTAATCAAACCCCGAGTAACAGCAAGGCATCTCACCACTGCCTACAGCAGACATATTTTAATTATTGGAGTTGTCTCAAGACAGAGAACCATGAGTCAAAAACCCTGAAGACATTCACCTCAGAGTAAACCATGCACAACTGCCTGGCTTGGGTAGGTAGCTTGGCACAAGCCAGTATAAAATATGCAGTCTATGGCTGCTTTCTCTCCTCACTGCTTTTAGAAAAGGGTGGTTGCTCATCCTGGGATGAGCATGTTGTGTGGATGGCTCTGTTCCTAGATGATTCTTTCTTGGTGGTGTAGGTGGAGTGTGAGTCCACTCTCTCCCTTACCTTCCAGAAACACAAAAATAACTATCTCCTGCTGACTCAGCCTGTGAGAAAGGGGCTAGGGTTTCAAATGTGGGATTTTTTTCTTTCTAAGATGGAATCATATGGACTGGTAGCTAATGACACACAGAGATTTAAAAAAAAAAATCTTCTATTGCTTAAGTTACTGAATTTGAAAAATACCAGCCAAGTATATATATGTAGAGAGGGATAAAGATACACACACATAGAGGCAGATATATATGTCTAAAATAAAAATTACACTTTTCATGGAACAGCTCAAATATCTGTAAGTCTGTGGACAGATTTGCAAATAAAAGATATTTTCCCAGTCACAGGGGAAGTCTCTTTTGTTGGCAGAATGCTGTCATGCAGGACATGCCAGCATGTCTCCGTATCGCACTCACGCTGACAATGTGAAAACTAATTGGAATAATACCCACACACAGCTGCTGGGCTTCCCCCAGGAGAAGACGCAGCCCACACACAGCGTAGGTGGGTGCATGCAATGTAGGTCATGGTACACCACTTCTATTTGCTAGGGCAACCTTCCTAGTGGGTGACTGACAAGTATTTCCCTCTGCCTCTTCAGCAAGTCTAGTAGACACCGTTAGCTCTGGGGTTGCCTAATTACACCCAGGGGTTAGGACAAATAACAAGAGATGAGTCTGTAAAATGCAGTTCTGAGTGAGGAGCTGGAGTAAGGATTCCTTCCAATCTTCAGCTAAAAGGTTTCTTCAGCTTTCTCTGGGGCAAGAGTATTACAGGGCAGGGATTTGAGGAGATCCTATGATTCACAGTGTGTCAACAGCCTGCAAAGTCATGCGGGAAATCTTTCCATAGGCAAATGCTTTCAAAAGTGTGTTCTGAAACATGCTAAGGTAACAGGAATCTGACGGGTGGGCGAAATAGAGCACTTGCAAAAGATGCCTATGTCTGGTGACCTGTGCTGGTAAGAGCATTTGATACAGGACAACAGTGGAGATTCGCTGGTCCAGGTTTGTGGGTACATTAACTGCTCTCTGGATCAAAGTTCAGCAAAGCTTTTTAGCTCTCCTATGGCACAAGCCAGCCATGACAGAGCAAGAGGTGCAGCCCTCTTGGGTAACTCTGAACCATACCCTCCCACCTTCCCACTTCTAGAGTTAGCATGTGCAGAGCAGTCTCAGCTCTGCTCTTGGCAAGAGTAGCTTTCTCTGTCTGTGTTAATTGATTGCAGCTCCCTACTCAGCAGAGAGAGAGGTCATGAAGTTGAGGGCACAAATGTATCTCTTCCTACAGCAGGAGTCTAATGTAGGTTAGAGGAATCACACCCTAAAATCTCCCTTTTCACTCCTCTGATTAAAAAAAGGAACTGAATGTGACCTAACTCAGGTGAGAGCTAAAGAGAGATGCAGTTGAAACCCCACCCGAGTGTCTCTGTCTAAGTTACTCTTTTCAGAGACGCAGGTTGTCCTGGTTCTTGCATTGCTTCCTGCAGAATACATCAGTGCTGCATTTCAGGGCTGCATTTCCCTACAGACTGTTGCAATGTGGAGGCATATGTGCTCCTCTTCTACACGCAGGCTTGCAGGTTGGACAAAGGACTACTGCCAGGCCACGGCACATCTGAAAAGGTGCCCAATGACTGCTCAGCCACCAGCAATGAGTCCCACAGTCATGGGGTTTCCCCCAGTGAGGGTCCTGCTGTCTGTTTTACCCCTGAGTAAGAAGATGGTTGTCCAGATGCAAAGAGCTCAGAAGGCAACTAAGGCATGAGCTTCCCTAAACACAAAGAAACATCTTCACTATTATCTTTAGACCAGGTATCATCCTCTCCTGTGAAGACTGCTCTTTGCCTTTCATTATCAATCTCTTTTTCATTGCTTATACTTGAATTGTCAGCTAGTGAAGACTGTATGAGGCTAAGCCTGCTCCAGCTGGAGGACATGTGGCCTGACCATATTCTACCTAGCAAACATTATGGGAGCATGTTAGACAGGGTTGCATCCAAGCAGGCCTTGAATATCTCCAGAGAAGGAGACTCCACAACCTCTCTGGGCAACCTGTGCCAGTGCAGGGAAAATGGGGAGCGTCCCTGTGCCTAGCTAGAAACATGAGCTGATTTATAGGAGAAAGACCAAGTGCTGAAGAACTGGTACAAACACTCTCTTATGAAATCTTCTTTTTCCTTGGTTTTTACCTCTGGATTCATTAAGATTATCGCTTACTTTTTCCAGTGCAGTAGAAAGACGTGCCCCTCCAATTCTTGCAGAGAGGGTCAGACTTTTTCTGTGTAGGCAAGATGCCAGCCAAGGCAGGACTGAGATAGGTAAAATCCTGCCTGGCCTGAGAAGGTCCAGGTGGATGTCATTAACCCCTGCTGAGTCCAAAGCACTTCAGGCTCTTGACCAGAGGGCAGTGTCCGCAATTTCCCATCACTATTATCTCTAATAGCCTGACTATTAAACCAAGAAGGACACATAAGGACCTATAAATGCCTGATGTGACCACCTGCAACCTCTGCATCTTCGATTCTCCTTTCTGTCACAGTTGGCTGAGCCCTGACACCGAATTGTAGCACACACAGCAATAACGTTCTTGAAAACAAGAGTTCGTTACTGAGTGAGAAGCTTTGGGGATTTATAGGTCACAATATTCCTAACACAGTAAAGAAGGAAGAGCTTGGCTAATTGCAGCTCCAGCCACTCTTTTGGCTTTTGGTGCTGGGTCTTCCCATTTGCCTCTCTGGCCCATGCCCTGCCCTCTCCTAGACACTCTGACATAGATTTTTAGTTTTTCTTTTTTTTCTTTCCTTTTTTTTTTAAAAAAAAGAAAAAGAAAAAGAAAAGAAAAAAGAAAAGAAAAAAGAAATCTCTTTCAGTACTGGTGAGGCCAGATTGATCCTCAGGCCCTGTCCCAAGGAATTCTCAGGTATCTAGTTGGTGGGAAATGTGAGACACAGAGAAAATGAAGCTCAACATATTTCATAGCCCATCCAAGCTGAATGAGTTCTAGGTAATGATTCGGGTGTCAAAACCCAGGCATTTCTGAAAATATCTAAAAATCTAGCTCTTCTATTTCAAACACCAAAGGTCCTGTGAGCACTCAAAACAATATTCTAATGTTTTCACTGAGAAGGGACTGGCATCTATGGCACATGAAGAATGCAAGTTATCTCAGACACCAATGCTATGACAGCATTAATCATCCCCGGCATAACATTTTTCTGCTAATTAAAGAGAGACTCCAGGTAATTAGCACAGGATAAACTCCTACGCTGCTGGATGGCTTCATGTAGGTGATGAATTCCTCCTTACTCCAGAGTATTTTCAACATACCTCTTCTCCCTGACATTGATGCTCTGCAGTTACCTTCACCATCTGGTGAGGAAGCAGCAGTTGTGAAGCACAGTTCCATTGTAGCTGCCCAAGGTCCATAATCCAAGCAGGGTAAAAGCCAGCAAGGATCACGGGAGTGCTTCATGACTGCCTGCCTCTTACAGGGAAGGAGGCTGGTGTTGTCAGCTTGCTTATGAAAGTCAGGATATATTTCAGGTCACCAAAATCATGGGGGCGGGCAGTTCTGTTTCTGAAGCACCTTGTCCAGAGGAGGCACTACAGATCTGCAAAGAAATAGCAATAGTCATCATTTCTTTTGGTGTCAGACTCTCCTGAGGTATAAAAAGGTCCACAGATTTCAAGAAGCCACCTCCAAGGCTGTTTTTTCAACCAGTCACAGCCAGATTTGTCTTTTTCCACTTTCATGGACAGTTCAGCTAAGGGGCAGTAGATTTGAGCTGATTCTGTTTAATGCAATCAACTGCTAATTCAGATGACAGGGTCTTTATTAAAGCTGAAATAGAAGATAATTTGAATTTAGAAGAAACTCCAAATGAACCTTGCATGACATTAGTTTATTTGACACAGATAGTGGCTAAGGGCATCTTTAATTAGATGGGCAATATAGGCTAGTAACTGTAAAACCCATCTTTAAGTTGCGAGTTTAGCTGCAGTAAACTGGAGAACAGACTGTTTATTCACAGTCCTAATGCTGAGGTTCATGACAACATAGCCAACCTGTTACTACCTGTTTGTTGAGCCACCTGGTTTAAAATTGAATCAGGATTATCCGGATGGGTTGCAAACCCATCCATATAATCCCTTTGGATTATAGTGTGAATGTGCATGAAGCTTGGGACACAGTATATGTGGAATAACAGTGCAAATTACAGTTCTATCAATGCTTTTCCCTGTCTTCCCGCTTCGTTCCAGACAGAGCAGCAACCTCCCAAATGAAAAGACTCATAAATCAAACTCAACAGAGAATTGACTGGAAAAAAAGAGGTGTTGCAGCAAGATTTCTTACACAAGCGTTAGCTACAGAGATCATTACTGGAGCTTACTAAGGGAAGAGGACAAATTGAAAAGATTTATGCCCTTCAGTTCAATTCAACACTGTAAGAAATTAAACCAAGGCATGCTTTCATGGCAATAAATGAAGATGTTTTTATATTTCTAACACAGTAGTTCTTAAGGTCCCAGGACTATATGCCACACAGATTGAGGTGAAAGTTACAGCCCTGAAGAGGACTTAGTGTGAGGGTCTAGTTCAAAAGTATGCTTCCCACTAAAATCAGAGCTCTTTTCACAAAGATTGAAAGAAAGCCAGCAATCTCATAATATATAGGACAAGGGAAAAGATTCTGTTAAATACGAATTCTTGGGCTGAGAACAGATAAAAAATGCCTGTTTAGTAACATTAAAATTCTTTCCAGGTTTGTGTTGGTTTCACTAAATTATTGGGTTGCAGACAGACAAACAAAAAGCTTAGCAGAGAGTACAAAATCTGGAGGAGATGAAGCATCTCATTTCAGAATAAAACCTTTTGATTTTCTAATTGGAAATGACATTTGTTCAATCAGATGTATTTTTTAAAGGAAATGAAAAAAAAATGAGCATTGAAGTGAAACATTCCCTTTGACTGAAAGCATTATCTACTTTTCATTTTGCCAGGGAAAAGTAAATTTTGATTAGATTCAGTGGAAAACATATGGATGTTTTTTTTTTTCTTTCCCACAAGTGCTGCAGACCAGAAAAAAAGAAAAAAAAAGAGAGAGAGAGAGAGAGAGATCAGTTTTCATAGGGGGTTACAGCTCTTATATTAGGTTAATACCTATTTTGCAAAATGTGTTTGTCTGAAACAAATACATGGGATCTGAATGGAGTTCATGCTACTTTTATACACAGTATACACATACACAGTATGCCACTTCAAGAAATTATTTGGAAGCCTCCAAATAATTAGTGCCAAAGACATCAATATTCAGAGTGGTTAGCAGTTCATTTCAGTATTCCCCACACAGTCCTTAATAAATTGTCTGTTCAGCAAGCATGCTATGAGAGCTGCACAAAATATGATAGCAAGTCAGTAAGGTACAGGGAAGATATTTTAAAATAACGCTGTTTGCCCCACTTTTTCGACAAGTTCCTCAATATGTGCAGAATTTCAAAAGTTGTGCTCTGTGGAGATAAAATTCCAAACAGAGATTTACGGAGTGGACTTGGAGGTATTTAAGGAGGAGGGATTTCTGACTTCTAAAAGCAGATTTACCAGCTCACCCGCACACCTCTATTTCTGCTTTCCTTCTAAGTAGAACACGCGCTATACATAAACCACACACGAGAGAAAAACATTCTCATTTCGCAGGAAAACTAGATAATGTCAGAATCTCAGCTGGGAGGGGAAGGGCTTTGCTTGCACTTTAAAATGCATGTGAATATAAGTAAGCATAGTTGTCCACTTCATTAATAAAAAGAAGATTTCTCAGGGATGTTTGCTCTTTATGAGCCTGGGAGAGTAATTTTTTGAGGGAAGGGAGTCTGTTCCCTCCTACAGACACGCACCTGGGTAGGAAGATTTTATAGTCAAAGGGTAACTTCTGTTCTGTGCTGAAAACCAGAAAATCAAATTTGTGCCAATCATGCACTGAGAAATAATGGAAAACAAAATATTTTTACTCTCAGCGGTGTCAGCTATATTCAACTCAACTTTGAAGCCTGTTTCTTTTTTTTTTTTTTTTTTTTCTCTCTTTTTGGTGAAGCTCTAGACTCTCTGTTCAGTCCTAACCAATAGGACGTGAGATATTACTGTATTTTGCAGAGTGCTTTTCATTAGAAGGTAGACTAAAAAATTATTAGACCAAAAATTATGGAGGTATTTGTCTCTTCTTCCTGGTTTACATGACCTGAGGCCTCTGGAAAGAGAGGTAAGATGGAAGTTGTCTCAGAGGAGCCAACCTTAGTAGACTGGGTAATGACTGCATCCTGCCTGGTTAAGGATTTCCATCATAACTGAGCTAAAGACCATCTACACCTGCTGCTGCCGGTCCTGTGTGAGGGAAGACGAGACTCTTTCTCTAAGAAAGTGTGATGTAGCTCCCTGGATGGATCATGTGAGGGCATGTCCTCAAGAAAGGGGACATAAGAAGGATTGAGGTCCCAGAGCAAAATGAAAAGATACTGAGTTCTCTGTTTTTTATTACATCGCCTTTATATGGAGGCAACCAGAGAAAAGAGAGGACTCAATACAGCTGGGAGCAGGATAAATATATTACATAAAGCACTGTGGCAGAGACAGAGAAAAGCCAAGTTAGAGCTATAAGTCTTCCAGAAGAAAGTGACCTGCTTGTGGTCGGATAGTGGTAGCTACAATGCTGGTATCTCTAACTGAAGCATTGGTCCTAGCGCTTTTCTTCATCAGCGTAGAGCTCTTTGGTAGAATCATCCTACTTCAGGGACTGATCCTCTGCCCAGGTTGTAGACAACTGAGTTCAGGAGAGAAGAATCCCATCTTGAGTTTTCCGGGGTCATAGATGGTGCTCGTCATGTCTCATATTTCCTTAGAGCCTTTTTATCATGGTAAACACCAATAGGAGCTCTGTCCTCTACCCAGCATCTACCTGGGTATCATGTTGAACAAGTTATAAATAAACTGCCAGTTTAAGAGTTACTGTAAATCAATACAAACAGAAAGTTAAAACAACAGCTCCTCCAATATTATAGACAGTGGCTACGAAACTTGTAGGAAATTCAAATCTTGAAGATGATAACAAGATTTATTTAATATTGTCCAATAGATCTGAGACTTATTTCACCTATCTAACCTGATCTCAAAGACCTTTGATGATGGGGAATGCAGTTCCTGAGCAATTTCTTTAAGCAATCAGTGTTTCACTTATCTTAGCACTGGAAATTCTTTTTTCCAAATGTCTTTCTTTCTGTAGTGTTAGCCTGTGGCTTCTTGTGGTATCTATCAGGTTCCCAAAGAATAAATTATTTATTTGTATTCCCATCCCAGCAAATGAATAAACAGTTCTTTATCTATCCAAAACCACTATGGATTTTTCATTAGCAAAGTATAACCAACCTGGAGACCTAGATCACACATGCTTCCTGAACCACGGCATTATCAGTCTGAAAAAGAGCCCATCTGTTCTATTCTCACCACCAGGTTCAATAAATCTTACATGCAGGGGAACGGACCTCAGGACCAAGAATGTCAAGACCCCTTAGCACTTCATATTTTTAAATCTCGTTCCCAACTTTGAACAGGATTCCCTTAAATAGCCCCAAATCTAGGGCTAGGTATTGGAGCATACCAATCTCTGTATTCCTAAACAAACAAGGAAAGCAAGATCAAGGCTCGGTCCTTGGCAAAATACTGAATGGAGCTAAGCAAGGATTGAATTTAGAAGTTTGAGGTTAAATCTGATTTATGTATATGTTTAAATGTGCATGTACACTTAGGAGAAACTTTTGCTGCAAGCCAGATTTTTTTTTTTTTTTGGAAGAAAAAAAAATATATATATTAATGACAATGGCCATGTAGGAAAGAGTGCAAAAATGCGGTTAGTAAGGAGTGGCACAACTCAAACATTCCCTCAATCCAGAGTTCGATCCATTCTTTTCAAAGCTTGGGTTAAATCCGTATTTACTTATGTGCAGACAGTGTGGATGCTCCTCAGCACCTGAGAGGTGTTAAGATGAGGTTCCTCGGCCTCATCTCTGCCAGCAGGTCTTGTGCGGATTCCTCCACACCAGCACATCTCAGTGCAGTCAGACCAGAGAGCACTGAGATCTAAAACTAATAAAGGAAACAAAATACTAAATGTCTAGTGAGTGCAGTGAAATCACTGCAAAATGCGCAGACTCAAATCTATTTTCAAGACTGCAGATGCAGTAAAGCACCAAAAGCTACTGCCTATAATATTGGAGGAGCTGTTGTTTTAGCTTTCTGTTTGTGTCGATTTACAGTAACTCTTAAACTGGCAGTTTATTTATAACTTATTCAACATGATACCCACCAAGAAACGAAATGTGCCCCTGGGACATTCAGATAGATATATATATATTTTTTTACTGCTTTTCTCTCTCATCTCACATTTTAGTTCCCTTAAACATTTCATCATTTTTTTTCTTTATTGCTCCCCTCCCCAGGTTATTTACCAAACAGAGCTACTGCTGCAGATAGAGCAAACAAATTGAGGAATTCAGAGCTCCAACAAGATGAAAAGAAGATTGCATCTCTCTGCACATGTCAATGCAACAGGGGTAAACGGGTGTAAGAGGTAACCTTCACTCTGTTGTCCCGGGATATGGGCACAGGGGAGCAAAACATAACCACTCCCTGCTGATTTTTTGGGTGAGTTCCCATATTCTGGATGCTGCATTCCTTATCCACCAACCACTTGGGAACATTCATGGCCATAGCTCAGGACATTTATCTGCCTTTTACGTTTTGCCAGGTAGGAAGAATGGGCCACTGTTTGAGGCAGAAAACTGCCTAGATGCATTTTTGGTGGTCATTCGTTCTTTTATGTATAACAAGATGGGCTATAACACCAGGATGTACCAAATTCTCCCACTATTCATGATCCCAGCGCCTGCAGACAAAGTGGCGGAGAACGCCACATCCAAGACTAGAGAAGACAATCCATCCAGTGTGGTCCTTTGATATCGATCCTCTATTAGGAACTAGCTGTCAGTAGATATAGCCTGTTTATATACCATAAACACCATGCTGATAGCGAGAACATGTCTCTCCTTTTACTGTTTTAATGCTTACTGTACAAAACTAAACTAAACTAAACTAAAATAAAATAAAAGCTTTCCCAGTGCTGCCATACTAGTGTGCTCTATAACAAAATGAAATGTTCCAGTATACTTGGAACATTTTTTTACCTGACCTAAAAACATTTCTACCAATTGAGGCTAGACATTATAATGAAATATAAGAGAACCTCAGCAGCACATAACTGAATACTCCAACTCCTTAGAAAGATCTGCTGCGTTTTGGAAGCTGCTCTGGGGTCTCATTACTTTCAAAATTCCTTTGGAAAAATGGAGAAGATTTCAGGGACTGGAGGGTCTGTGAACATCACTTAGAGAAGTTAAATGCTGGACTGTAAAGTCTGATCCTCAGCAAACAAAACTATGGTTAATTCAGAAGTTCATAAAGAAAAAAGAAAAAAAGAATTCAAAGTTAAAAATATCACGACAGCACCAGATGACATTGTTCCACGGAAAGTAGGTCTTGTCAAAGAAACCTGTTATCTTTTTGATGAGATTTCAAGTCTGGCTGATAAAGAAAGTCATGATGATATAACCTACTTTGTTTTCACTAGCTCTGAACCGCGTGCCTTCCGGACGGAAGCAGTTGCCATACAAAGGAGCAAAAAGGCACGTCCTACATCAATTAAAAACTCTCTCAGTGACTTATGTCAAAATGCTATTTTTAAGGTGGAGGAAAGAGTTTCCAAAGAATTGCAGTTTTTCTTCTTCAGTCTTCTTAGAACTGGATTTTGGGCCAAAATTATTCAATAATATTTTCACTGTACATTTTTTTTTCCCTTAGTAAAAGCTGGCATATAGCACTGGAACGATCATGGAGTAAGTACTAAGGAGGACAGGCTACTACAGGGACACCAAACACCTCACTGGAAGGTCAAAATGCACCAAAAACAACCAAATATTAGATTTTTATGTCTGGAAACACGAAAATGAAAGAACTGGGAGGCTGCATAAGCGTTAGAAAACACTTAGACAGACGTATTGTGAGTTCTTAGAGAAAATCTCCAACAAAAGCACTAAGACAATGCTGAAAAATGTATTTTTTAAAAAAAAATTGGATTGTTTATTTATGTCATGTTTCTCTAAACAGTTTAATCAAGGCTCCCACTAAAAAGACACATCACGTCCTCACCTCAAAAAAAGTGTGAAAATAGTGTAAGCTGAGGTTTTTGAAGACAGAATTAATGATAGAAAGCAAAATCACGTCAGCCCAGGAAATTAGGCAACAAGTGGATTTCTTGAGTATAGGTTTTCACAGGTGAGCAAGATGTCTTGTTGGGGGGATGAGGTGGTAGTTTGAGTCTTATAAGAGGAAATTATTTTTTGAATTAAATACTAGGAAATTGAAGTTAGTTAAATTCCTTGCTGATGTAAGACAGAGTTTGCAAAGAGCAGCAGTAACGATATTTCAGGGTAATTTAACAATGGAGGTGGTGGACTCAACACTCCCTGGAGTCTCTGAGACAGGAATAGTTATCAGAGTAAGATTTATCATTTGTTTTTGTTTTTACTTTTGGAAAATACGCTTTTTTTTTTGTTTTATTTTGTTGAAATAAGGATGAATGCAAAGATCATCCACATTTCTGTGGAACTGGAAGTTCCCTGATCCCAGAAGCTACTCAGCAAATCTGACACCCTTGTGCATTTCATTACTAGCTGGCAATTTGCAAGCCCATTAAATGCTAGTTAATGAGAATGTTAATTCCATGGAGCAGCTGCAGGTGGCTCCCAGCACGCCCAGCTCTGGGGTAAATCCTCAGGCTGACTGCTCAAGGCTGGGAAATATCCATTTTCTGAAATTCCCAGCTCTGGGGCAGCCCCCTACAAGCCATCTGCTCCAGAGCGAGTGAGGGTACAACAGTTAAAACGCCTGGCCCTGGATAAACTCAGCACAGGGCTGACTTGGTGCCAAGAACCCAGCTCCGAGGGACAGATTGCCGACCAGCTCACGGAAACCCTGCCTCGGACTTGATCAAAGTTCATGGAACCTGAAACATTTCAGACAGAAACTGTCCTGTCCAACGGACGGGCATTTTTCAAGCACAACAAAGCCATGGACTTCTACTGCAAAATGAGCACAGTAAAAGTAGGGAAGTTGATTCTGGGGAATTTCTGGTACTGAAGAAGAAAAAAATCCCACAGGCACCCGTTGCAGGTGACCTAATGTGCATGAGCGTGTGAGAGGGAAATTTGGCCATCTGGTGTCTGGTTTGCAAAGACTGTAAGGGGTCTCACAGCTGGTGGAGTTTTCTTCCTGCAGCTCAAGTGCTTGAAGCTTGTGGTTTTAGCAATGAGAGATCTGGATTTGTCCCAGCTCTCTCTGTGTGAAAGATTTATATAGCAGCGGCAGCATGTGGAACTGAAAGTACAGATAAACCTCTGCACCTTTTGATGCTAATTCAAGCAGAACCTTGAAACATTGAAAGTTCAGCATCATTATTAATATAAAAACCTTTGAGCGCAACAATACACCCCCACCCTGCACACCACATGCCATTGTACTTACTTTACTTCTATTTCTTCTAATCACAAAGCATTACTCACAAGAATGACAGATTTTATTACTCACTATTATGCAATTTCTTTATTTTCCAGCCCTAACAAAGAGAAAGTACAGAAAAAGAAGTTATTTGAGAAAAGAAAAGAATACCCCTAATAACAAATGACTTAATTTTGAGAAAGAATTTTGATGCCAAGGCATTACTTTTGCTGAATTTGCCCGTTTGGTTGGAACTCTTGCCACGCTTCACTTTTCTGAATAAATGCCACATGAAGTAATTTTGTAGTTAGCTTAAAATTTGTCACTCTCATGACTAATTCCTTTTAATTAGACTTAACAACAGAGAAAAAAAAAAAGATGTTATCATTTTAAGTGGAGTCAAGTAATATATTGATTGGACAAGAACTTAACAGCATAAGTAGTTTTACAGAAAATGAATCAAGTGAGCAAGTTTTTAATTTCAGGCAGTTTTGTACTATTCTATATTACATTTCATGCTATGACCCTCCAGGTTTTCTATATAGGCACGCACATGCATCGGTACACACATACATTATTTATCAATAGCATTCACACAGGCAGTCAAGTCAAGGATGTGAATTAGAGTGTTTAACCATTCAGCCATAGAATGAGACATTTTGTGAATGTCCAGAAGGGAAACAGTCTCCATATCCTAATGATTTTTGATGATGGCTCGTGTGTGACTACAGCAGCAAAAGAAAGTGTCAGGTAGGCCTTGAGAGCAACTGAGCTTTACCCAAAGATAACCTGGGAAAGCAGGTAGTCCAAGGAGTGGGATTTTTGGCCTCATATCATTCAGCCATATATACCTCTGGTATCACTCAGGTTCATCCTGCACCCATTTTGCTCAAAATTGCACAAATGTTTGTGTGACTTTTTGTTGCTCGGGTAGTATTGTATAAGAACTGTCTCTGAGGGTATGCAGATGAAAGCTCCATCTTTGACCAGATCTGGTCTGTGTTCAGGATTTCTCTGGGATCTGTGATAGCTGCCCTCCGTGTAAATGAGATGCCTGGAATAACATCATCTTGACCCAAATCCACTTAATACATCATAGCACTTTAATTTTGAGCATCACAATGGTCTTGCAATCAGCTATACTGAGGTATTGTCATTGTACTGTTACCACTTTTGCTTGATAAGCTCCTTTTCTTGTTTTTTTTTTTTTTTTTTTTTTCTTTTTTTTTCTTCCTTTTTTGATATATAGGAGCCATAATGAACTCTTATTGGACTGTCACTTAAAATAACCTGAGGAAAACACGTAGACCCCCCAAAGATCATCCAGATTAAAAAGCTGCTCTTCTATACATATAGTGCATAGGTCCCTCACAAGCAATGTAGCCCTGAGGGAGGAATGGCTGCTGAGCCTGCGGTGTCTTTCAGAAACTCAGGTAATTTCTGCATTTGTGTTCAAGCAGTAAGCCCACTCTAAGAAGATTAGATCTTCAGACAACTGCTTTGGGAACATTGTAGAAAATTAACCAAGGCTGGAATTTCAGTCTCCTATTTCTTCTTTTTTCTTTCTTCCTAAAATGCTGAATGATTAGTGCTATGCTAATGAACACCATTTTGATCATCTGAATTATCTCTTGATTTAATAGTAAAGCAGTGCATTTGGCCCCTGTGCCCATTGCTAGCAAGTGACTTATATTCAAGAAAACAAGAACTGAGAACATAATTTTTGAAGAACCTGAGAAGCGTCAGTGATAAATCTGAGCCCTGCGGCAGGCCGTTGTTTTGAGACCTGTAGTTTCTTTTGAAATGAAACCTGGAAATTATCAAAAGCAGTTCTACAGCATGGTAGCTCACAGCACAAAAGAATGGAGAAATATTTGTTAAACCTATAAGCCATGTTATGGCATAATCATTGGACAGACTTGATGTTCTTTCTGGTGGCTACAAAGAATGCATTTGCTGAATGCCGGTGCCTGACCAGAAGAATCACGCTATTGACTTAAACCTGCTTTCTGGACAGCATTAGCGCATCTGTTGATGGATGCACTGTGCAACAAATCTGAACAGGGATCTTAGTAAAGAGATGGGGCCATAACTCATTGGGCTGCCTAATACCTTATCTGGTTTGTGACCATAGCTATAGCTCTAGTCTTTCTTCTTCTACGTGACTCTGGCTAACTGTTAGATGGTAATCTATTTGGTTTTTTTCTCTGTTTTTCAAGAGCTGAAGGGAGATATTACCAAGCCTGCAAGTTTTCCCAATTTCAGTCACCAATTTTGATACTTTAAGTCCATTCTTTATTTCCTTCTTTGCCTTTCTGTCATTTGTAAGATAGCAGCAGCACTCTACAGGAAGACTGGGTAAGGATGCTGTAGTAAAGTAGGAACACTAACTTTATGTTTGATGTATTTAATTCTGAACTAATTTGCTCCCATCTCACTCACTAGAAGAATTCCAGCTGTCTAACAGGTCTGTGGACAAAATCTGACTGTCACATTATCTGCAGTTTTGGAAGAGCTCTGTGCCATCTGCAGCAACTTATTTTGACTGATTTGGGCAGACACTTGCCAGTGTCTTTTGGGAGTTAAATCTAAGTTTCTTCAAGAGTGGTGCTGCACAAGACATAAGCAACACAGAGTGTAGGTTAATTCATCAAACCGGCTGACTTGCTTTCTAAATGCTCCACAGAGAGTTTCTAATGAAAGTCACCATGTTTACGGCTTCTCTGCTGTTGTTGAGCTGTTGTTGAGCTGCTTGAAAGAAAATAGTTTTCAGTACTTTGTTTCTAGTTTAAAAGAAATAGTTATATAATCTGGTACCCCAGTCATGGTCAGAAAACCAATTTTGCCCCATCTTGCTAAATAAAGAGGGTGAGACAAGATTATAAAGCAACTAGAAGAGTCATATCGTTTTGGACATCATTCTTCAACATCACAAAATATGATAACTTCTGAAATTCACACTCAGACCATAAACTAGGGGGTTGGAACTTCCACAAAGTGAGAAACCACTTTCTCCTTTTTATAAAATTGCAAAATTCAAAAATACTTTATATAAAGAGGAAGGAAACACCGTATTAAATTATGAGGAGGTTAGAAGTGGTGGCAGCTAGGGAAGGAAGAATATCTTCTCTTTTCCATCAGAAGGAAAGAGTTTCAGTCTCTATCTGGATTCATAGACATGAGATTTGTATTTGATTACTTAATCATTGTAGACCATGTTGCTGTAATAAGAGACAAACAGAATTAAATAATTAATTGCAGTTTTCTTCTACAGTCCTACTTCCCTTTTTAGTGGAAGTTGATTCTCAAGTGACCATCATTTGAGGCTATTTTCTATGATAAAAAGCAAGTAACATTTTATCTGTCTATTTACTTCAGGTACCCCCATGGCTTACTCTTCAATCAGAAAGTCAGAGATAAGATCCATGCCAAAAGACTGCTTCAACTCGCTGTACTTGTAAACCTGGTGGTTTGATCTGGAGTGTGTGATGAACCACAAGTGAATAGACACTTGAATAGAACTTATGCTCATTGCTTCTGACAACAAATTGAACTTGGTTGGTGTAAAGCTCAAGTTATTTTCTTAAGCACTGGATGAATCTACTTCATGTTAATCTATCCCCTTTTCTCTATGTGTTAACTTCCCAAGGATATGTTCACTAATTGGAACTGAGAATTTCTTGTAATGTGAGACACAAGGTTGATGGTTCTACTCTTGATGTTTGCCATGCCAAAAAGCCAGAAGGTATCCTTAACTGCTAGTTTCTATTAATAAGTGCAAAAAGAGTACAGTCCAGCAAAAATTTATTGTAAAACTTACCTGCTGGACCTCACTAAAATGTTTGAATTGATTACTGCTTTCCATGCAAAATTCCCATTGCAGGCAGTATCAAGAACTTTTTTAGTGCCAGCCAGAATTGTCTTTCAAGCAGTGGAAGCTTATTATCTGAGCTATTTTAAAGCTAGTCTGAGTAAAGTTCATAATGCTCTTGTGAATTACATAGACCTCCAGAAATGGACACAAAGAGCTAACAAATCTTCTTTAACTTCTACTCAGTAATTCATTCCCTCAGGCTCAGAACAATTTCCAGACAGCTATAATCTACCACTGAGCCTCTATATTTCCAGGGAAAGCCCACTGGATCACACCGCAGGCCATGGCTGGGGGTTACAGCAAGAGATCTTGACATCTTTGTTAAAACCTTTTTCCAATGCCACATTTGTCTGAATCAATCCACCCTGTGAATACTCAAGTAGTAGCAGGACCCTCACAATAAAGGTGCTGAGAGACTTTTGCTCCTTTCAGGTTATCAGCCCAATTGTCTGCAATTTACTTCTCCCAGAGGATCCATCAGAGGCAGGTGTCTTTTAGCTAACTCCAGGAGGTTTTAAAGCTCATTACAAACATCTCAAGAATGAGAGGAAGAGAGGTGAGGCAGAGAAAGAAAGAAGTCATCCTCTTATGCGGTTGGAGTGAATGGTGAGTGCACCAGTGCACCATCAGCCAGCAGACTGCTTGCCCCCTAGCAAGGGTCTGTGTCTCAAAACAGGTCTATGTGGACACTCTGGCATAAAATTCATGATGTATCTCAATCTGCTCTTCTTCCTTAGAGGAAAAAAGCTGACAGTTGACACATGAACATACAAGGCAATGGCTATTATCAGCACTACTCATAACTGAGATAGGGGCCAACTGTCCAGTCAGCACAGGGGAGCTCCGACTAGCTGCCACACAAGCTGGTTTTTGCCCCATCAACTGACTTCAGCCAGAGTAGAAAGGGACAATTGGAAGCTTTAGTAGTTTTTACGTATCAGAGACAGATGAGTGGACTTGGAGGCATTGCAATAGAGGATCCCAGGTACATGAAAAAGCTTCTGTGAAAAGAGAAAGCCGTATGAAAGTGCTGAGGATTTTTTTTCTAATTGCTTCTTTAGTCTGAGGATAAGTTTAATCAGTACTGCTCTGGATCTGTATTATCTCACTAGTGAAAGGACAAATGAAGACGGGTTTCTAGGAACCTGAAAATCCAATGAACTGAACAGACGTTTAGAAGTAAAGTTTAGACCTCTATGTGCTTCCATTAAGCTAATCATACAAAAACATCTATCAGCAGGAAGAAATTCATGAAAGAGAATGGGTTAGAGAAAGCTGTATGACTTCACTTAGTTTGGGTCATTACTAGGTCACTGATCTGTGTATGTCATGTAATATTGTTGTGCTCTTGCCTGGCAATATTGAACGATTTCTCCAGGATTTCACTGTGGATGTTTTATCAGCATCCCATGAAGGTCATCCTATCTCTAGGACCACGAAGAGTAGACATTATTGATGGGGTGCTAGACGGATTCTGCCCACTGAAGCCCTTTGACAGTCTTGGAGCCTAAACTTATTGCCAACTGTTATTTGAAACAAACAGAAATTCAGATTGCGGAAGTTAAGGGACTTTAAGACACAAAAGCTGTGTATAAGTAGAGGTCCAATTCATTTAATGAGTTCACACTAAATTAACATCTTCTTTTCAGCGGAACAATGGACCAAGAGGGAATTTCTCAAGCATCAGTGCAAGCCCAAATACATCTAGAATCAGGTCACACAGTATTTTTCCTGAGCTGATCAAGCTCAATTGCAACGTTATCTCAGATCCTTTTGTGCCACGTCTTTCCCCCCCTATACACACCCTTATAGATATGTTGCCTGAGGACAGTGTGAACAAACCTCCCTGAGGTCTGAGGACAACATCAGCTCCTGAAAAACAAAGGATAATGTCAGCTCCAGAAAAACAGGCTCATGGGTGGTTTTATTTTTTTTTTATTTTTTATTTTTTTTTTTTTTTTTGCTTTGTTTGTATGTTTTTGGTGTGATTTTTTTGTCTGTTTGTTTATTTGTTTCATAACAATTGGGCAATCAGCCTGCTTCCAGGGTGCTCCCAGGAAAAGAAAATATGTGACAGACCAAATAGAGAGAGCAACTTCATTCTCAACAATGAGAATCTGTTCTGAGATATTCGTAACATGCCTGGAAAACCTAGTGCAGCCCTGGCACAAGGTTTGAAAGAAGAAAAACAACACCATAAGGGAAAAACAACCCCCTAGTGATAGCAGCCCTGCGGAAGGATCCCTCTGCTTGCAGATTGCAGGTTTTGACCACATCAAGTTTGTTACTTTGTGAGGCCTGGGGCAAGAAAACCACCCAATTCCTTGGAAATAAATACTTAAAATTCCAGGTGAGAAGGCCTGGAGGCTGAATTTCAGTCCCGATTAGAGATGGCAAACAGCAAAGTGAAATGGAAGTGACTTCTCTTATCTGCTCCTTACGCTGGATACATCATGCCTGAGCAGGAGAGCATGTTGTGGGCTTCATGGCTTTATTTCTTTGTCCTTAAAAAGGAGTGAGGTAGATGAGAAATAATAACATGGATGTGACTTATTCCCCTTAAGCTCACTGGCCACTGGACTTCCAAGGATGCAGGTGGAATTTCTCCCACAAGTTAGACACTTACATGTCTATAGTTTCCTCTTTCCACTTTCACTTTGGAGCATAGTGCTTATTTTCACTCTTGTAGTATTTGTTTCTCTATCTTACAGCTGTGGAGGCTAAAGTAGCGTGATATAATTTGCATTCCTATGGTCTTTTCAGTTCTACAAGCAAAATATACTTCAGAAGTTGCATACACTCCAGACATGAAGACTAGCTTGATAGACAGGAGATGTACAGAGAGTTTTGGTAATATCAGAGAAGCATCCGAGCCTGTGAGGTTCACTCGTACTTTTGGAGAGAGAATGAACCACAGTGCAATGAAGTGTGTAAGTCCTCAGATGTTACAAAGCCTCATAACACAATATTTACTCTACTGAGGTGCCGTGGAGTGTGGCTCACTAGGCTTCTTAGCCACATGCAATAGTGGATTGGGAATACCCATATGTTATCAATGATAGTGACTTGATCATGTTTTCTGAGCATCCAAGGGACGACTTGAACTTGGGACCTCTTTGTGTAAACTCAGCTCATTCCTTCTCCCTACTGCAGCTCACATGGTTGTTAGGACATATTCAGAGTACGCAATCAAGGAGTCCAGTGGTGCTCAGAGCACCTGTTCCACCCAACGGCTGTGATATCAATCTTGCCTTCTCTCTAATGTTTTGCTTAATCCCATCTAAAAACAATACATAAATAAATAAATTTCCCAGTGGTAAGTATATAAATGAGGAGCAGTATATCATTTTCTTTCCTTTCTCATTCCTTCTTGAAAGGGAAGAACCTCTGGGCTCCTGTCTATGTCAGCAGCAAATCACCCTTGTAGGAACAAGCAATATGCAATCAGCTAACAAGACAAAGAACAATGCACTACCTTCCACCTGGACTTCCTGCAATTTGCCCAGGGAAATGCTTAATTACTTGAGTGTCCTTCCAAGTTAGGCAGGAGACGGAGTTCCCACCCTGGACCAGATGACCTTTGTAATCTGATAGTATGATTCTGACTGTTGCAGGTCTGGCAACTTTTAGACTACACGTAAAATCAGTCTCTTTGCAACTTCTTTGTGAGTTTCCTCAGCCATAGGTTGACATTTCTTCTGCATCCCAATTGAGGCAGCAGACATACTAGTAATTCCTGCTTTTCTGCCAGTTTTGCAGCTGCATTATGTTTATTTACGTCTCTTATACTTTCTACTTTTCTACCCTCTAGTCTCAGCCTGCTTAACCAATTTGCCTGAATAATAGCTCATATCATCATTAATAAAATTAGTTTGCTGATGACAGGCAAAATAAGTCCATGTGAGAAGGAAACTAGCATCCTGAAAAACAAAATAAAATCCAAACAAATATTCCTTTCCAAAAGCCCAGAAAATAGTTATTTCAAAGGGTACCTCCAACAGTTTTTAACAAACCCAACCACCACCACCAAACAGGAGCAATTAGCAAAAGCGTAATTCATTAACCAGAGAGAAGTGAAAATACCATAAGCCTGTGTTTGCTGATCTTTGGGCAAAGGGCATGTTTTAACACTGATCAGGAGAAATATAAGATTTTATGTACAAGAAGACAGCAGAAGATGAGAAAGCAGCTACTCTGATGGATTTTCTGATTGTACTGAGCCCCCTAGAATGCAAAAATAGCCATTTTTATTGTTTTGTCCACTTTCTTGACCAGAGATTTAATGAGTATCATTTATACATGATAGGATATTTAATTTCCAGCACAGGTTTATTTTGACTCATTCTTTTATTTTTTTAACTTTACCTTGTATCTAATCTTGGTCATCAATATCAGTATACAGAAGAGCTCTTTCTACCACCTATTTAATGAAAAATAATCACCAGTGATGAATTTTAGACAGTATAAAAGACTCTCAGTGATTCTCTAGTGAAATTCCCGCTTCATGAGCTCTTCAGGTGGACTACTGAAGGTTACGTGACACTTTACAAGGCACTTTTCTAACCTAGTTTCCTCAGGAAATAAACTTACGCAATTGTTTGCATGTGCATGCAACCATATGAATTACCATTTGACCACTGGTCACCCACATCTGAAAAAGAGGTAGAATTTCCAGACCAGATTGAGTCCTTCCACTGCAGAAATTATGTTGGAATGTGCACAACCCTTATGAGATATCAAAGAGATGATCAAATTCCTTTGTGTTGACTTGAAAATGCACTGGAAATAAGTGTACCACTGTTCACTGAACATCGTAATTTTAAGCAGCATCTGGAAGACATCAAGGAAAATGAAGGTTGAACTGGTATTAAATATTGTCCATAAACATTATCGAAGACTGTCAGTGTCTCCAAGAATCTGCAAATGAAGAAGCAAAAGCAGATAAAGGATATGAAAAGAGAACCTTTGTTACTATTTAAATGGTGACAGGCAGCAGTAAGACAGCATTTTTGCATGATCTATCCAAGGTTCTGTCCTGACAGTCAATGGGAACCATCCTGGAATTTCCTAACTCCCAGTATAATGTAGAAGCCTTTTTCCTCACTTACCGATCTGGTCTCAAGCTTCATATCCATTATCTGAATAAATTACAGCTTTTCAGCAGTGCCTAGTGATAGAACAAGAGGCCACGGGCACAAAACAAACACAAGCAGTTCTGCCTGAACATAAGGAAAAACTTCTTTACTATGAGGATAACAGAGCACTGGAACAGGTTGTCCAGAGAGGATGTGGAGCCTCCTTCCTTAGAGATACTCGAAAGCCATCTGGATACCACCCTAGACAACATGCTCTAAGTGACCCTGCTTGAGCAGGGGGGTTAGACTAGATGATCTCCAGTGGTCCCTTTCAACTCAACGCTTCGTGATTCTGTGATTCTAGCTAGCATGTCGCCATATGGTTCCCAGATCTGGTGTTGCATTTTGAAGAAGTAGATTTCTCTAGCAGCTTGTACACCTCTTCTGGCAACTGAGAGAGAAGAAGAAAAAAATCTCATTTTCCCTCACTTTTCCATTTTGTGGGTGTCTGAGCTGAGTGCTGTTAGGGTTTGTTACAGAGCCAGAGTCTGTTCCCAAATTGAGATTCACACTCAGCTGGGTTCGCAGACATAGATTAGCACAAAATCCTCAATGTATGCTGAATCTCAGCATGGATCCAGGCTCTGTTTTTTTTTTTTTTTTTTTTTTTTTTTTTTTTTTTTTTTTTACCACTGAAGAGAAAACAGCTGAATTAAATTGTAAATATTTAGATAAATCGCTTTCATTTAAGTGACATTTTCCATTTTGTTATGAAAAACATTTTGAATAGCAATTGAATAAAGATGAGTTTTGCAGTGAAATTTTACATTAAAAAGATGTACATTTTCACTTCTTTTTGAGAGGGTCATTTTCTCTCTTTTTGATTTCAAGCTACCTACTTTTTTGTCATGGAAATGAAAGAAAAGGACAGTGGAATTAAAGTATTTCTTTATTGTGTCTTGTCAATGCTACTTCTTCAATTCCCTTTCATTTTTAAAAGGGGAAAACAGGGAATGATTAAAAATTTTAAATACAATTCATATCACAACTTTAAATTCAATAGATTTTAAAATGTAACCCCCTCTGAAAAAAAGATCTAAACTATTTCTATTAGAAACTTCAAAAGAAATCTTCTTCTGTTTGCTTACGTTTGCCTGAAATCCTAGGATATTAGAATTAAACTATTCATATTCAGCTGTCGTGTGTTTACTTTTTTTGTATACCATTTTTCCTGTCTTCTTTGTTTAATCTAAGTTTCATTAAAGTATGTGGCTAGAAGAAAGGAGGAAACAAGGAGGTATGAAGTGCTCATCCTTTCACAAACACAAGCACAAGTCTAATTCAAAATCAGAGAACCCAGATTTGTGCTAAACCCCAAGAGAACTACCTTCAGGAAACCATGGGTGGGATTAATCTGCTTCAAGATGCTTGTTTCTGATGAAGGTGTTTCCATCTTGAATAAGTCACCATCTTGAATAAGGGCTTCCTGCTGAGTCTGTGAAGAACAAGTCAATGAGGTCAGGGGAATTTGGGGCATAATCTCTGCCCAGCACCTGTGTTAGATTGGATAAAACATGTCCTATGCCTTATTGACTTTCTCTCCAGAGATTATTAATACAGAAAGCCCCAAGTGGCTTACTGAGATGGACACACACGGGGATAACTAAAGTTAGGTGTCAAAAAACCTGCCTTGGTCTTTGCTAGTGTGGTTCCCTTTGCAGCTGTTGTGTTACTTTCATTTTGGAGGCATTGTGGGAAGTTATTGCATCAGCAGTTCCTAGAGGTAGTTCCTGCTTCAGATGGTTCATACTTTCTAGCAAAATGTCTAAGCAGACCACATTTCTATGACTAAGGCATTTCTGTGATTGTGCCTTTCAGCAATTCCTTAGATGTTTTGTCCCTTAAGTGGAGGTAAAGAGAAGCAGTTCAGTCCCGTGCCAGCCCTTTCTCTTGCCTGAGTCATCGCAGCAGAGAAGTAGTGACATCAGAGTCCATCCCTCCTGGAAACGCAGCACTGCTGTCGCGAGTGAGTCAGGTGGGAGTAGGAGGCATTTGATTATTAAAATACAATAAAAAAGATGCTCCCGATTAGCAGCCAGCAAACTCTGCGCTCAGCTGTGATAGGAGCAGAGGAAGAGGGAATTCAGCGTCAGAGAGATGATGCAGGAGGAATGGTTATTACTACTTGAGCACCTCAACAGCTAATTACACCCTACATTTCCCCTCAGGTAGAATTATTATATGAATGACACGGAAACAGAAAATTATGAGGGAAAGTTGGCTTCATAAAGGAAATCACTTCAGCTGTCAGCAGTTCATCTGCACCTACGTAGGGCTAGAAAAGGGTGTGGGTGAAGAGTAAAGATCCTGGCAGCTTCTCCAGCCAGCCCTGGTTTTTCTCTAAATAGTATATAGCTGACTGGAGCCATAAGGACCCCCCCCCCCCCCCCCCCCCCCGAGAGGCTTTTGTGTATCATTCTTCTCTTAGCAATCACAGCAGTGTTGTGTCATCTTACACTCCTTGAGGATCTGAATCCTTCAGATTGCCAGATGGATTTGTCTCAGACCCTGCCACCTTTATATTGCAGGTGGAATGGAGCAATTAATGAGTTTAATTTGAGGACTGAACCAAAAATCAGTATGGGAAGAAAAGAAAAGGAAAGAAGAAAAGAAAGTTTCCTTCTTTACTACTGCTCTGATTTCAAGAGAGTGAAAAAAAAAGACAGAAAAACAGTGCACCAGGTAAATCTGAACTACTCTTTTTGATTCTGACTGAAGTCTTTGGATTGCTTTTAAGCTTATTTAAACTATGTAAAGACCAACCATTTATTTTATACGGAGGTCAATTTTCAAAACACAAAAAATGTGTTTTTGAAATTAAGGTTGAAAAGGTTCGTGTAGAAAATATCAAAACAAAGTGATCTGGCATTTCCAAAATGAAACATTTCATTTGGAAAATGTCAAAAGAAAATGCACTGACATTTAAAAAGAAATATTCCCAGTTACTGTTTGGCAATTTTTGGCTAAAACTCTACTAAATTCAACCCATTTTTTGTAAAGATTTTCATCCCTCTAAAACCCTTTTTTATATAGAATTATTATTCAAAAAGAAAAAAAAATCCTTAGTGTTCACTCTGGATGAATTTATAAATATTTTTATGAGTGTCTCCCAAAGATCTGATATGCTGGTGTTCAGCTTAAGCTAAAATGACCCATGTCATTCAGGCTTACTGATCAACTCCCAGTATATGCAGATTATTACGAAAAAGATCTGTATCCATCTCACTTTCTTGCCTGTGACAACTGATTGCCTTCTGATACGTGGTCAATAAGTATGTCAGTTCAATGTTAGAATGTCACCTGGACTAGAGTCTTGAAGGAACTTGCCTGTGAAAGTTGGCCACGGTGTTTAACCTCTCATTACAAATGGCTACTGCTCTCAAGGTCGGAAATAGCCAACATAAGACGCATCTACAAAGGATGGAATAAGACACAGTAGACAGTCCTGGTGTTTGTAGACTGGTGTGAAAGAAAATGCCACAGAGCTGAAGAAAAGATAATTTCCCAGACTGAAATCTGCTTAAAAAGGAAAAGTAGGTCTGAATGATTGCTTGTCAGGAGAAGAAGAGTGAAGACCCACACGTATCAGTGTTGATTTTTTTTCATTCATTTCAAATTTTTTTCACCATTTTCATTGATGACCTAGAGAATGGAGAGAACAGTGAATTTTCCATCTTTTCAGATGGAACTAGCATCTTTTGGATTATTGAACGCCACAGTGATGGTGGTGAGCTCCAAAAGGATCTCACAGGACTATATGAGTGGGCAGAAAAGTAGCAAAGAGCCTCAGTGCAAATAAATGTAATATTTAAGGGAAGAGCGGTGCAAAGGGAAAAGTGATCCAAATGATATCTACATACTTCTGCACTCAAAATTAGCAGTTAAAACTCTGGAAAGATATCTTGGCGTTATTACAGAGAGTTCTCTGAAGTCATTGGCTCCATGTGCAGCAGCAGTCAGAAAAAGCCAACAAAATAGTGGTCATCGCCAAGAAGGTTTTTGAGAACAAGACAGATGGAGTTGTTTTGCTGGTGCATAAAATTTTGATGCACTCACATCCTGCATAATTTGTGCAGTTCTGATTTCTCCCTCTCAAGAAAGCTCTGGTGGAGGTAAGAGAATCTCCAGATAAGGGCAGCTAAGCTAATCAAGAGTGGACTAGCTGCCTTTTGAGGAGAGACTAGTAAGGCTGGAGAGACTCTTCTGTTTAGAGAGAAGAAAGTTGGGCAGGTGGAGATAAAACTGATGCTTACAAAGCCATGAAGGTGGCAGATAAACTGAATGGGGAACTGGTGATATTAGTAGAACATCAGACAAAACAGATGAAAATGCTTGCTTATCCAGCAGGCTGATTACAGGACTTGCTGTTGCATGAGGCAGTGGAGTCAGACAGGAGCAGCAGGTTCAAAAAAAAAAAAAAAATTACACAAATTTAAGAGCAGTAGTTTTCCAAAAGAAGTGTCCAGGCTCTTTCGTCTCCCTTAAATGGCAGCTCCTTTGCACTGATTCTTAATTTCATCATGAAAAAGGGAACGTGTTGCTAGAGGGACTAGTGGTCTGACTCAATAAGGCATTTCTTGTATCTCTTTGCAAGAACTGGGCAACAGCAAGACGTACAGATTGTTTACTTAATTGCTAACTAGCACAGTCTGCTGGGGTTTGAGGTCGAGATTTCCCTTCTACCAATGTGAACATAGTATAATGTAAAATATCATTTCAGCTGAGCACTGTATTGCCCCAATTATAACAATGAACAATGTTATAAACACATGAGTAACAAGTGTATTCAATTATTCTCCATGGTTATAAGCAGCAAATTTGATTCTGGAATAATTGGCCAAGTATATATTAAGCCACCTATTAATCATTTTTACTTCTGGGTAAATTATTTATAAATATCACAACAAATGACCAAGATTTCAGTGGCTCTGCTTTGGTTTTATCTTTTTGGGACTTAAATTTGGGACACAGTGGATTCATGTGGGTACATTAACCCACCTAAAATGTTCATTTGGATTTTCTTGAATTAGATTAAAAGTTAGGGAAGCATTCTGCAAAATGTCAGTGGCTGTGCATTGGTTTTATCCTTTGGGGATTTAAATGTTGCAGAATGCTTCCCTAACAGTTAGTCCCACCTGGTATTGGGCATTTTTTTGCTTAGAAAATATACACCAGGAAATTCAAGAAAATCTAAATGAACTTCTCACGCAGAACTTTAATGAAGCTACACGAACCCCATGTGTGGCACTTTTCTCATCATTTTTCTGAACGTAATCCAGTTAACTAGGACACTCCACCCATTGCAAGTGATCATTATGCATTTTCTCCAGCAGCCAAGCACTCCTGCTTTGTGGTTTGCTACCATGAAGCCCAGACCTTGCAAATACCTAGCACATGTTCTCCCATGACTCCATCTGGTCTGGCTTTCAGTTAGGACCCAGCTCAGATAGATCCTTGGCTGGGACCTAGGACTGATTTTGCTGCTCCATGAAACTACCATCTCACACTCATAAAGGAAGTAAGCTCAATTCAAGCTATATCAGTTCAGCCTGGCTGAGAATTAACCTAAGATTAATTAAGTCAGATTTAATAGTGAAGAAGGGCATGTCCACGCGCTTGGTCAGTATGTTTAAAAACTTCCAAGTCACATTTTCATATAAATTAAGTTCCTGATGGTGACACTATATGAATCCTTCCACATATTTATGTCTTGCTGAAGCTTCCACGAGCTCCTTATGGCAATCTTAGCAGCAGCCATGGGACCTTTCCTCCTTCATCTGGATACAAATTCATTCTTTGTGATCTAAGTTAGGCCCTGAGACAGATGCATTTCCAGGTGGCATAGACATGCCTGGATCATTCCCCAAATGGGCTGGATATTGTAGTGGTACCAACACTTCTGATACCCACCAATGCAGAGGAGCAGGCATTTGACAGAGTCCTATACTGGGAGAGGTGATAAATCATGAATCTCTTCTCCTTCTGAGCTTGCGGCATTATGAACAGAGATGATGCAAAGACCGTATTCTTTGAAATGCAAAGACCATGTATTCTTCTGATCTTTTTGAGAATAACTGGGCCATTTGTGTCGATCATTAAGGGCTCAGGAAAGAGCTTCAAGTGGGGTCAATGTTCACATGAAACAGAAGACCTGAACAACATATAACCTCTTGTCTCACAGCCTTCCTTAGGGAGTCGCTTCATCTTCTCTCTGTGAGAGTGACAATGAAGTAGTCAGTAAAAAACTAAAAAGTAATTAAAGGCCAGTGAGTAGGCAGAGAAGTATATTAATCTTCTGTCTGTGTAGTACCTGATGAGGTATTTCAAATCTACAGGTTAGCTGGGATAGACAACTGTCAAATGCATAGCCTGACAAATCTGCACACTCTACACAACCCAGATGGTACCAAGGTTCCTGAAACAGCTCTTCAGAGGATATGAACGGACATAGCTGAAGCTGGCATTTCACTCTCAATGAGGATGCAACCTACTGTGTGCTATCCTGTGCCCAGGCTCCCTGCAAGAGATAGAACGTCAAAACTCATATTTCACAACAGCTCCAGGGACTATCAAGAAAAAAAAAGGGGGGGGGGGGAAAAAGGAAAAAGTTACTTGTTTGGGCAAGACAGTGTTTAAAGTAAAGGTCAAGTAGAATCATACTGGAACCTCACAGGGATTCTTCAAAGCAGGTATGTTCATTTTGCTAGTCTCACGTTAAAAACCTCTCCAGGGATTGTGTTTCAGCAGCATCCTTACCAGTCTATGCTGTGGGGCAGATGCCTTCATGCCTGGTTGTCCACCCCAGGAGACTCCCAGGGACTCTCCCTCCCTGCCTTCACTGCTGAAGGAAAGCAGGGCATGAGGAGGAGGGAAGGATGAGGTCCAAATGCTCAATCTGGGCTAGGTGTAGATGAAGCCAGAACAAACATCCCTCCAGGCAAAAATGTGCATGTCCTCCCAGAAGGAAGCTTGTCTTCAGCTGTGTCCCCTTGCCTATGTCTACACTAGCAAATTAAACGGCTTGGGATTGTTCACTGGCCACAAGTCCAGCAGGTCTGGCACAGCCTGACTCCATGCTTCTAGCTGTTACCCCACAAGCAAAGCAAATTCATCCAACTGTCTCTGAGGAAAGGTTTCCAGCTTGTGTTAACCCTGAACTACTTTTAGGTGTTTTTCAAGAGTGCTATCAGACCCAGACAAAATCCATGCCAGGAAGCATCTTGATGGTTGAACACTGTGAAGGAATGCGGATCATTGCTTCATCCCATGCTTTGGCCCTGTTTACTCAGCCAGCATTGATGCAGCCATTGAGTGTAGCTACAGCCCATTTACCACACTACCGTGTCTGCTCAGGAGTTTTACCAAGCACGGATTTTACTCTGCCCTGCAATTACCACGAGCCAACCTGATGCACATTCCTGCATCGGGTGACACTGTGCTGACGGAGCAGTTTCACAAACTTCTCATTGCTCCCTGCTAAATCAGGCCAAAGTCCATCCCTGCTCTTAGTCCTTTGGACAAACTTTTGGTGTTATTGAAATTAATATTAACTATTTCATAAATAATACAAAATTATTGGAAAAAGCAATGCTCAAGATGGGCATAATTAATTGTGAAATTAGGCCTAAGAGAATGAATAATTTCATCCACAAAATCAATGTACTCATGTAGGTGGGGGACCCACCTCCTGCCCCAGCTCAGCACAGCCTAGGACCAAACACCGCTAAACTTAAGAGTAAAAAAGTAGTATAAAATTATATTTTGAATTACTGAAAGACCCACTTTGCGGCAATGATGTCATTGCTAATAGTGTTTTTTTTTTCTTTTCTTTTTTCTTTTTTTTATGAAGTGGCGATTATTTGCCTTAGGCAAAGAGGCAGAAAAATAAAAATAAAATATTCAGCACAACTATCTTTTTGGTAATTATAGTGATATGAGATATCTGAAGATTATTTTCCAGCTAACTGAAGATTTCAATATCTGGGAAAGTGATATCCAACACAATTTAATTAAACATGTCCATGAACAACAAAGGCCTTTCTAGCCCAACTTGACATATCCTAGGGTGCTCTCTGGAACTGACTTGTGTGCCTTGGCCTTTCAAAAGCCGGGAAGCATTTCTGGTCCTTCATCCTGTAGTTCTGCCTGTAGTAATTTCCCAGATTGAATTAAAAAAAGCTGAACTCGTCTGCAATTTGTGATCCCTGCAAGTATGACCATTCAACCATGGAGTCCCTCTCCTTTTCTGAAGTCAAGTCCTATTGTTCACCTTGAAGATGCATCCTCAGCTTTCCTAGAGTCATTTGATGACCTGAGGCTAGCTGTTTTGCCAGCTCCTTAGCTATAAAAAATAAAATAATGAGATGAAACTCATCCTGGAAAGACTTTGAATTATGTGATATAAAAGCAAAAGGAAGGCAACAATTTTGTTAAGTAGTTTGCAAGACTTTCTGTTATATATTCTTTCAACCACAGCATAATGTCTGTGATTGCCCATGCTGTTTTAGAAGAGCTGCAAGAATTCTACATGATTTGAAGCAACCTTAAGCCCATATATAAAAGCATTAGAGCTTTTGGCATGTGAAGGAGAAGCTGGAAGAACTGTGCTGGTTTGTTTTCATTTTAAAGTTCCTAGTAGCAACAATGCCCTTTGCAGGTCATTGAGGAATCAGTGCTTTAGGAAGCTCACCAATGACTCTCAGAGGCTGTATTTGTTGTCAGCATTCATGTCTTACAGTCGCACGGCTATAAGGGAGCATGGCACAAATCACTCCTCTATCTCCTCTATGCAGAAAAGACCATTATTTTGTCCATCAGCTTGAAAGACTGGTTGCAGACTGAAAAACTAGGACATGCCAAGTCCCCTCATTCTGTGATGTGTTTCCAAGATCTCTGTAGGTCTCACTGGGTAAATATTAGTCTCAGTAATTGCATTCTTCTGCAGATTACTTACCAAATTAAACTTCGTGGGTTAGCACCAAATTAGCATGGAAGCCGCACATTTCAGTCAAAGCCCTTGTGCACAAAGGAAATTGCACAGAACTTCCCACTGTTGCTGCCATCTGAATTGATAACAACTTGAGAGATGTTTTCTGGCATCTTGTCACATAACGCTTTCAGGAGCACATCTGGACAATGTAAGGAGTTTGCTTACTCAGAGTAAAACCTATTGTAGACAAACCAATATGCATTAACAGGTTTAACTGTCCAAAACATCTTTTTTTTTTTTTTTTTTTTTTTTTTTTTGTATTAACCTAGTTTAGCAGTATCCTCAATACAAACGCTCAGACTCTGCCCTCCGGTCAGAGATGAGTAGTTGTCTCCTCCTGTGGCATGATTATAGCACAGGTGTTGATGTGTGAAAGTGGAACATGTTAAGTAGATTGGTTAGAAACATCCTGCTGATTCATTGATGGAGGAACATTTTGTGGATTTTGGTTAAATATCTCTTGGGAAAAGAAAACAGAACACAATGTTCCAATATAGATGAAACTAAACTCTGACCTTTCTGGCATAAAACATTTTGATTTTTCATTTCCAAATGACTTTTGTTCTCATTTATTTCATCCCCCTGACTGTATATTCTAGTAAATCTTACAGAATAAAAAGTCAGAACAACATATTTCTGCTTTACTTAAATGAAACTTTTCAATTAAACTGCGTTTTCAACCTTACATCTCATTTCATAAAAAAATCTTATTACTATCTAGTTTTCTTCCAGGTAGATTCATAGAATCAGTAAGGTTGGATGGGACCTCTGCAGATCATCTAGTCCAACCTCCCCGCTCAACAGGGTCACCTAGAGCATGTTAGACAGGGTTGCATCCAGGCAGGCCTTGAAGATCTCCACAGAAGGAGACTCCACAACCTCTCTGGGCAACCTGGTCCAGTGCTCCATCACTCTCACAGTGAAGAAATTCCCCCTCACGTTCAGGCCGAACTTCCTGTGCTTCAATTTCTGCCCATTGCCTCTTGTCCTGTCACATGGGACAACTGAAAAGAGAAGGTAGTTTCAAAATAGGGGAGGGAGGGAGTTCCCTCACACAAATTTCCCTCATACAAAAGGCCCAATTCTTTTTAATCTGACAGTGATGTGAGATGAGAAAACTTATGAAGTAGGATTTTATACAACTTTTTGAGTGGCATATATTCAGCAATTGCAAAACACCTTTGCACAGATCACTGGAAAGATATTGGCAAAATCTGGAAGTATAGTTATCAACTAGTGTCCTGCTAGGCATCCTAAGCATAAAATTACCTACAAGTTCTTGAAATACTTCCTGTCTTATGTTACCATCCTATGCAGTTTCCTAGCTGGCTAATAGGACTCTTTACAATTCAGAGAGTAAGTGGTTCCTTTGAGGACTTTACTCTAAATCTTTGGTGCTGTTCTGGCACCTACAGGGACCAGATTCTTGAATAATCTTCAGGAATTTGATTTAATTCTCCTGGGGGAATCGTATAAAGAGAGAGCAACAATGCAATACCGGATGACCAGAGCTGACTTTTAAAAGATCTAGTTATGGGTTAAATTATGCTGTGCTGGTTTGAGGCTACCGGAATTAGATACAGCTGCCTGTGTCCACCTTGGCTTTTTCCAAGCTAAGCTGGCAGTGCCTGTGCCTTAGCACGAACTGGTGCAATGATGCATCTTTAGTATCTGCTCCAGTTTTAACATGCTGCACTCATCTTTTTCACCTCGTGTCAGGCTGACAGGAATGCAAAGGAACTCCATAAAACACTGGTCTTTCTATGACCTCTGTGCTAAGCGTAAGAGGCCCTGTCAGCACCTCACACACGGCATGTTCCTTGAGCAGTTTTGGTTTCTATCTGCTCTGCAGTTCTTCATGTCCTACACAGTTGGTTAGCCTGGTCTGTGAGCCATTCATGAGCTGCATGTCCTACCCTGATGGTAGTTTTGATAACAAGGCATTAATCCATTACCTTGTCCCAAATCTGCTGCTGTCATTGCCCTACCTATCGTCTCCCCTCTCAGTTCATTTTTCCTCCAGTTGTACCTCTATTTCTCATAATATGCATTGCCTTACTTCACAGGGGTGCAAACAGAGTTTTGTTTTATATTCTTGCATGGGGAGAGCCACAGAAAGCCAGCCCAGGCTTCTCTTCCCAGAAGGAACCATGGGGCAGTCAGTGCACAGACTCCCTGAATGCAAGTAGTCTCCTGCACATCTTGCAGGACTCACAATGTGACAAAATTATTACCACCTTTTTATGAAGCAGACACTTGAGAAGTTGTGAAAAACCAGACTCCTGTAGCTTGCTGTTCCCTGTCACTCTATGAATACATTACCACGATCTGAGTCACAGCAGCCACAGCATTCAATATACAGAGCGTGGCATTATGTTAGGCACCGTGTTCCCTTCTGCTTTTGATGTCAAGGTAGTTACTTCTGACTTGTATCAAAAAGTAAAATAGCAATAATCCGGGTCTGAAAGTCCAGTCACAGTTCCTGCCTTGAAAAGTAGTCAAGCGATCTGAATACCAATTTATCAGGGTTCCCAGGAAAGGACGACACATAATGTCTACATATACTGTGGGCTAAAAGTAGACGTTTGGATGGGTACTAGGATGCAGCACCATGGTTTGCAAGCCGCTGTGTGTTCCACATTGATCCCACCTAACTCCAGGCACTTAACTGAGTCATTGCAAAAATTCAAAACCTATTCAGTGAAGAGAAATCAACATGCTTAAGATTGAGGTGACCTCCAAAGATATTTTCTTGTTTTTCTTTACCTGCCAACATAGCCTGTGCAACTGAGCTAAATCCTAATTTAAACACCTACATGGAGTGAACCTGGTCTTGGAGCACAAAAGAGAATTTGCTGCCTAATTCCTATTCAAAAGAGCCTCGCTCTCTCAGGTTAGACAGTCTTGGAAATCACATTCTCAAAAGACAAGCCAGACTGAAGCTACATATCCGCTCTTCTTTTCACAGAGGCAGAGAGAGCTAGAGGGACTTGCCCATGGCTATGCCCTTGGCAAAGGTAGGACTCAGATCTAGCTCTCACTTTCTCACTGAACAGCAGGAGAGGTTCCGTGGCCAACAAATTTCTGTCAAGCTCAACTTTCCCCAGAGTATAAAGAGAAACAAAAGAAGTAGTTTGCCAGCTCAGGAGTTTTAAGCTTTGTGACAGATATGGGGATAATAATATTAATTAAAATACTACTACAGTATTTAGTGGGAATTATTTGGCTGATATAATTAGGAAAGACAACATGTCATTATGCCATCTCCGTGATGTACAAACACTAATGGCATCTACTGTAAATTACTATGGCAATAGTAATTAGCTATAGTTCTAATGTAACTTATTGTAATGAGGCATGAAAAAAAACACAGGGCTCAATAGTAGACAGCAGCTGTTGCATTCCAGACAGATCCCATCCATGGTCTTGGTGTAATGCACTGTTGACAGTTTATGGGATGGCAGATTTGACAGAGGAACTTGAGCACAGACTTGTAAAGGCATCTGCCAGAAGGATCAAGGGCCATGAAGAGCATGGAACATCCTTCCAGTGAACAGAAATACTAACTTTAGCTTCTCTCAGTTTAGTCCTCTGTTGTCAGTTTCTCCACAAGCCTGAGAAGTGAATCCAATATCTATTTTGTATGGAGAAAGACCCTCTGCCCTCCTATGATAGGATGATCCAATGGAGTGACCCTCATCTCAATTCCTGCTCCTTCTCTGGAAATATTCTGGTCTGTTAGACAGTGCTGTTTATTCATATTTCTTGAGTATTTGCTTTCCAGATGCATGAAATGGGGTTGTCTGGGACAGTGTGACTTTCTTGTATCCAAAGCAGAGATGGCTCGAGGAGTGGATGGTGAGATGTGCTTAGTCACAGTCCTGCTGCTTGGCTCAGAGTATGAATGCATGAGAAGGCATGGATGTAGGGGCTCCAGCCCCCTAAATTCACTCACTTCCCTTGACCCAACAGAAAATCCATGCTTGCAAGAAGTGAAAATGGTAGAGGAAGTCTTGCTTTTGTTTGCCTGATTTCCACCTAGCCCAAGTAGGGCTCTTCCCCTTCGTGTCAGCATGTCCTCTAACATTTTAGACTTCATCTAGTGAAGCTGTTCATAAACCACAAAGATATAAGTAGAAAAAGAGAGGCTGTGTATAGGCAACTGACGGTACTCAGGTTATCATGGCTTAATATACCATGGATCCTTCACATCCCTGCTGCCCTGGCTTCCACCACAGAGGTAGTTAAAGCTCAGGAATTTGGCTTGCAATTCCTATGGGCCAAGAACACACACACACGTTAAGCAGTAGTTCTGTAGCTGAAAATAGCTTAGTCTCTTGAAGTCATCTATCCACTGCCACAGAGGTGACATTGTACCAAGTTTAGGACTTTGCTTAGCTTGGCCAGTGACTCCCATTGCAGGAGTTTAATGAAGTTTCCCATATTCTCAAAATGCTTAGAAATGGTGGGGAAAAAAAAGTAATTATGGTAATTCTGGGCTATATAGGATGTTCCTCAGCAAATGAGGCTTCTCCACAAAGGGCAGATCTCCTCCAGCAGGAGGCTCTGTGCTGGAGGCTGAGTGACACCCTTCCGTCCTTATTCTGCTCCCAGTAAATTACCAATTATTGTCGGTGATATATATATCAATGAGAAAAGAAGTGCATGTCCCTTTGCCAAGGAATTGAGAGAGAGAAAAAGAAGCCAAATGTACAGTTAACTCCTTTTAACTGTTTTTCATAGGTAACTGAATGCACTTTGATAATTTAATCTAGTCATAAGTACGGACTATATTTTATAGAGATGTATTTTATGGCTGGTATTGTTGATACTGAGAGATATATATTGAGCTTTTGGATGCAAAGAGGCCCTTATCCATCACATAGCATTTTTATTGCTAAGCTGAAATTTTCAATATAAAGAAAAATGTATATGGGAATCATTATATAAATATGTATATACATTCAATAATATATATGAATATATATTCCATAATATGTTGATTTATATAGATATAAATCTTTCCCAAGAAAGCATGGTATCTTTCAATTTTGATGGTGGTTGCTGAGGTGTGCCAGAATAATTAAGCGAAAATTTACTGAGAAGTGTTAATTATTAACTGGAGGAGACATTTCTAGGCTTAAATCCACAATAACTTTGTATCTTCTCTGTGAACATAGGGAAGACAGACAGTTAGTTGGCTGCACAGCAAATTCTTTGCTTCCTGCTGGGTATATGCTATTCAGTCAACGGTGCATCATATCTAGTGCACTGTGAAACAATCACCTTAGGCACTAAACTTACCAGGGGGCTTTAGAGAAATGCCTGAATATCCTAAAATCTATATCCAGCTCTTAAAAGGCAGCAACAGATTGGATGAATGCAGCAACCTCGATATTTTTTAATGTATTTCTTGGGAAAGATTTGTTCACATAATTTTAAAAGTTAAGTCTCGTTTAAACTAATCTTTAGTCAGTGACTAAAGACTGGCATCTCCAGGAGGTCAGTTACTCCCATCTATTTCAGACATTGATTCATCCCAACCACTCTAGACATTGCCCTTAAGGAGAGAGTGAGTGACCTCCTAAAGAATATTCTCTTACCATTTATTATTAAGGACAATCAGATGATGATTTTGACTACACACCTTGACATCTGGGTGTCAAATATTAGGTGAGACAAACTCCATTTGCTGAGACTCAGAAGCTATAACACAATAAAGTCTAAAAGCACACTTCCAAAAACAAAAAGTAAAATAAAAAATATATATATTTTAGGTTTCCAGCTCCACGGGATGGTGATGAAAATGAAGTTTTTCATAACTTTCCAGGATCTGTATGATGCAAGATGGCCCAGTGAAGGCTGGTGAGATATAAGAAGGAAATCCGAGTGACATGAGTGCTGATGACATACACCTTACTGTAGGCTCTGGAGTAGCTAGTCTGGCTAGTAATTGTGAAATCTACACTGATAAAGAGACTCATGTTTCTAGGAAGCAATGGTGTAGGAAAGGGCAGCTATGCTATCAATGCTAGCTCAGGGAGTTATTCCTTGAATTCACATGAGAAAATGGTGTTCATCAGTATAGGTCCTTAGGACTAAACTGCAATTGGATGTATAAAAGACTTTCCAGATTATATGAAATTCCAAAATTTTAAAATGATTTCCATTCCAAGATTAAGATTGAATATTGAGGGTGCATAGAAGGAAGTGAAACTGAAATATTCCATAAAACAAAATCTAGATTCAACATTAAAAATTGGACTAAAAAAAAATGATAAAAAGAAATGAGAAATGAAGAGTTTCTTTTTTCATTTACCTCCTGCATCAAAAAAAAAAAAAAAAAAAAAAAAAAAAAAGGAGTTAGAAGTATTAGCAAAATACTATCTTTTAAGGAGGAGGAAGATTGTTTCTGAGCACATATTTTCAGTAAAACTGACACCTCTTTTGAATCATGACAAGATGAGGAAAATGTTCCAAGAAAACTTTGCTGAGCAGATGTGGGGAAACAGCTGTGGGAAACAGAAGGACTGGTGCTATATATTGGTCTCCTCTCGCTATAGAAAAAATAAGTGCATGTGATAATGGTTTTTTTTAAATTCCGTAATATGTCCAGGGATTACTGGCATCTGTTCTTTTGATATTCACCCCAATCATTCTTCTCAGTGTAGATGCTCTCTTGATCCACTTTCCACCTTGGTGCTTCTTCTCCCAGGTACTCGTGCAGTCCAAGTCCAATCCTTCCCCTTTACCCTTCCCAACAACCACCAGGTTTCACCCTGTGACCCCCTTGCAGTCAGGCCATAGTCTCCCAGATACTCTTTTGAGCTCTATCCTGAAGCACTTGAGGGGCCAGACCTGCTCTTTAGTTCCTCAGCACACATGGAGTTGTATTTCAGACCTACACCACTGGTTTTGATAAGCATGAGAGCTCATTTCCTACACCACACAGCCATCACCTGGCTAGATTTAAAATGACAGCAAGGCTCATAATCCAGTCCCAGTTCCTCCAGCTTCACTTGTAGGAATTTTTATTTGCTGGATGGAATATCACCTTCAGGAGCAGAGTCTTTATTAATACAGCAACACTCTTCTCAGCAAAGGTGAACCTATCCCAGGATTATTGTGGGGACAACTTCTACGGATTTTAAGCACAGACAGCTAATGCACTTGCACTGGAAAGCTGTTTGCTTACTGTATATCTTGCTCCCAGTCCAATACTTAAGAAGCAGGAAAAACAAATCTTTATCTGGATGAAGGAATATAATCCCCCATATTTCCCATACTTGATTCCTCCTCATATTTGAGCTCTCTTCTGGGAACTTCCCAGGCAACCTGTCCTGGGGAACACAGCTGTTCATGGGGGACATGGCAGAGGAACCAAGAATTCATGTAGACTCTGCCAATTCTTTACTAAAGAGAGAAATGGAGCTACTGGAGAGAGTCCAGCGTAGGGCTACAAAGATGCTCAGAGGGCTGGAGCACCTGCCCTATGAGGAACGGCTGCGAGAGCTGGGCCTGTTCAGCATGGGGAAGAGAAGACTGAGGGGAGATCTGATCAGTGTGTACCAGTACCTGAAGGGAGGGTGTCAAGGGGACAGGGACAAACTCTTTTCAGTTGCCCTGTGTGACAGGACAAGAGGCAATGGGCAGAAATGGAAGCACAGGAATTTCCGCCTGACTGTGAGGGGGAATTTCTTCCCTGTGAGAGTGACGGAGCACTGGCACAGGTTGCCCCAAGAGGTGGTGGAGTCTCCTTCTGTGGAGATCTTCAAGGCCTGCCTGGATGCAACCCTTGTACTGGAGAGCCCAGAACTGGAGACAGTACTTGAGATGAGTACTCAAGATGAGGCCTCACCAGGGCTGAGTAGAGGGGCAGGATGTCATGTCATGTCATGAAGGAAAAGAAAGATATTGCATGTACCATGTTGTCATACAACATTGTCAGGAGACAGTTAACAAAAACGTGGAAAGGATGATTAGAAGCTATGCTGCTGTGCTAGCAAACTTTCTTAAAAATTCCTGAAGATTCATCATACAACAGAGGCTGCATTATGTTTGTACTCACTTTCAAGCCTTACGCCATTTTGATGGGTTTAGGTTGGATTCTTCCAGATCAGCTTTTACTCTTCAAAGGCATTAAAGGTAAGTAACTTCTGGAGTAACCTGAGAATTTCCACCAGTCTAAGTTTCAAGTTATTAATTCTCATGGATTCCCCTCAGTTCCCACCCACAGGGTTTTTCCAGTGAGCCTCTAATGACTGTCATTAATGAGGGTCTGGCCCTGAGTCTGCCTGACGCACAGCTGGCAAACATCTCACCATCTCACCTGGATTAGCAGACAAGCCAGAAATAATAGAAAACAGAACAGCTTTTATTCTTCAGGTCCAAAAAGAGAAGCAACAGTTAACAGTACAGCTGGGAATAACAGCCTTGAGTCAAACATTAGCTTTGTCAATCACATAGTTTTTAGTATTCTATAGGGATTCCTCTTAGTTTTTGGGCTAATTCGTAGGTGCCCTTTGAGGATCGGGACGCAGAGGTACAAAATGAATTGCTGTTGTCCTTCACTGAATATGTGACCTCTCTCCAGTGTGTGGTATTCACATTTTTTTCAGGTAACTCAGAAGAAGAAATTTGGCAGTATGGATATGAATCCTAGAAGTTCTCTTCACACCCCATCTTTTCTAAGGCTTATTGGTGATCCAGTTTATTAACTACTATACCTTCACAAAGTCTTTGCTTCCTTGGAATGTCTTGCATAGCTAAGAAGCCCAACTCTGAGCCACTACCTTCTTAGCAGATAGGTCACAGAGGAACAAGGCTCAGCCCATACACCTGCTCAAGGGCATATTCACAACTTTGTCTGAAAAGCACATGTAAAAATAGTATTCTTTCTTTCTGTATCTAGAAGCAGTTGATTCCAAGATGGTCCAGAAGGCTGGAGTGTTGGCTGGTGTGTATGAAAAGATTACATAAAATCCCAGCTAACAGAGCTAATTTTAGGGGTGTGAGGAGGTAGAGAGGAGGAGAAGAGGAAGCAAAGTCTGTAGCTGTGCTGAGGAAAGAACCTGCAGCCTGTTTCCATCCCTTCTGTAGGAACATCTGCATCCCAAAGCCTGAAGAGCTGGAACTGCAAAAGAGCATGAAGCCTGCTCCCTGTCCCCCTCCATCCACCCTCCAAGCCAAGAGAAACCTCTGCAATCAGAAGCCTCTTCCCTATGAGCAAGCAATGCCTTTCCCAGCCCTTTTCCAAAAGAAAACCTTTCTTTATCCACCCCTCAGGAGATAATTTCAGGGCACCTTGTTTTCTTCAGCAGATCCAACTTCCATTTGCTTTGAAACCACCAGCTCTACAGGCATGTTGTGAAAGCCCCTTTCGGAAATATCATGGTATATGGAAAGGTGAAGAGTTTAATGTTAGAAGGTGAGTGGTCTGATGATAAAAGAAGAAAGGCACTAGATCTTAGAAGATCTGAGGACAAGAAACATTTCTGCCTGGTGCACTTCCTATGAGTTTCAAACTGAGCTGAACATTTTTTAACGACCTGATTCTTACAAATCCAGAAGTATTTTGAACTTCAGTAATATAATCAGTACTCAGAGTATGTTTATACTTCAGCAGCATCTAGTGATATCAAAGCCAGTCCTATGCCATCTGTGGGATGCCAGTAGTTGAACAAACATCTCCTATGCAGCCCTGCCTCTGGCTCAGTTCAGAGCTTTTCCAGTAGCAATTTCCACCACTCGCATCATGCCCGTCTTTGAAAATGCTATGGGGCATTGGAGGTGCCACCAATGCAAAAAGCACTCACCTCTTTGTAGCTTTTCTAAGTGATCTTAGGACAGCCTTAACTTCTGTGCACAGGTAGGTGGTCATATTTCACTCTAACTGGATGCTAACTGAGCAGGTCTTGTTGTATTTAGTGGTGAGTTACCACCATGAACCAGGAAGGGGAAGAGGGAGTAGGTCTGAGAAGTAAATTCCCTACTTGAAGCAGTCTGAGAAGAAAAGATGCAAACAGAAATCCCAATAGAAGAGTATAATGAGGAGCTACTTGCTTATTAATTTTAAATCCAAAGCCTTGGTCATTTTTCTTTCCTCAGACTTTTTGTTCCTTGAGTGCAAGCTGAAAGCATACCTTCCTGGCTGATTCATATATTCCCTCATGAGGAACCCAAAAACTCGTTTCTAAGTCTACGATCCCACCTCCGTAATTCCTCTTTTCTCCAAAATCCTTCAGGTGCCTATAGCCAATACAGCCTGGATGCATCATCCTCCTTTCTCTGCTCTGTGTGTTTGCTCCTTTCCTCCTGGTTCAATACAATCATTCTCATCTACTTTCTAAGCTTCCTGTTTTATCTGTCCCACTGATTTTCCTCTTTCCATTCCCACTCACCTAGATAAATCCCATATTTTGTCTGTTTATTCAGTGAGACTTACACACCTCAGAGAGAGGGGGAAAAAAGACTCAGCTATCATCATGTATTTTAGTAACTGACCTTTTTTCAACACTTGGATCTGAAAATATTTTTTTCTTCACCCATCCTTCCTGCTCTCTGCTAAGCCAGTTTGCCCTCTCTCCATCCATCACAACACTATCATGGCTCACTCAGAGGACTGACACATGAAAAATCATGCACAAAACAAGAGGATTTCATCACCTGTTTGTGTGTGTCTGTCTGGTGCTTGCTCTTAGAACACGGTGTGGAATTATCTTCTTTTCTCAAGTTTTTGTCCTTGGTTCACTTAACTCTTTCTTTGAACAGGGCCAACATGTGAGCATATCAGCAGCCAGATTTCGACCGATTTCAAGCCTACTTAGGCACTGCATTATTGGGAGAGTTTTCCATCCATTCTTTTTTTTTTTTTTTTTTTTCTTTTTTTCCCCCATGTAGTCCATTCAGTTCTACATGTTCCACTCACTGGATGCTTCTGACCTCTCAAGGTGCTACTGAACTGGTGGGTTTTCTATGCATTCATTGCCATTTCCACCACTCTAAATTCAAGTCTTTCATTATGCAAAGAGAAAACAAAACCTCAAATGCTTATGATCAAGGTTAGCACCAGGTGTACAACATTTATACTCTTCACAAGTTATAGTTGGGTGTGTGATTTCTACACATAATTCCTCCCAATTTTGTAAAAACATTTTATGGCTTGGTAGCACAAATATATGCACAGAATAATGAGAACATATATATATAAATGTATATTTTTTATATATATATATATATAATCGATATAAATTTATGCAGACCAAATTGTTGGCCTAAATTAAATGACAATACTTTCTGTTCTCAATTCATTCAGATTAGACAAACAAAATACCAATATATGAAGAAAAAACCTTGTAAGATTGATAAAGATGGCAGAATGATGACTTTAAAGTGGATTTTCCTACTTTAAATGCATAGGTTACATTTTCTTTATGCAGTCTTTAAATAATTCATTAGTCCCCAAGACAGTTTTATTAAGTCTGTGAGTGTTGCTATAGAATTCCAAGTAGCTATAACTTCTCTGAAGCTTATGGGACCAGGCAGTTAGAATGCTGAAGCATACTTAAGATGAAACAGTCATATATTTGTGTTGGGAGATTGTATTTTGTCGAACTATTGCTGCTTTTCGTGCTCTGAAATCCTGGATACCAGATCATGAGCAATCTATAGAGCTGATTACATTTTCAGAGATCAGTCAAAACTCAGCAGTTTTTACCGCTTCTTCTCTTCCCAGCTGAGCAGCTGGTGTCACTCACAAGAAAGGCATGGGTTGGTTCTGGCAGATCATCAAGCTTCTATTTATTTATTTATTTATTCTTTGAGAAAAAGGCAGGAGGCCCACCAGCAGAAGACAATTGTTAATAGGATATGCAGCCTTCTGCCTGGCGATTGCTTGTTTAAACTATGAACTCAGAGAGGCTCCTGAAAGAACACAGTGAACTGTACACGACGTAACACACACCTAAGCTTAGACTCAAGAGTTAGATCTGGAAAAGCGAAAGAAGGAAACCATTATGTATTTACAGAGCACCTAATATCATGAGCTAACTTCATCTATCTCAGAAGTTACATTATACCTAACTAAAGAGATACTTTTCTCTCTTCACTCTTGAAGCAGTCTAAGTTAGCTTAGACACCAATCTTTTAAGTGTTCAGGATCAAGTGGGAGGAATACCATGCATAACATTGCTAAACGTATCTGTAAAATATCACTCCTGAGACAATGAGATCTTCCCCCAGCACAGCAAGGCAACCCATCTGGTCCCTATGTCATGTTCTTGAGGAGCAGTCTCTGTGAAGCCCATTTAGTATTAGACTCAGGTCCACATCTCCCAAAAACCTATCGTATTCAAGACCAGTTGTCTTCTCTGATTGACACTATCAGACTCAGGAATAAATAACTTAACTCTACATTCCCTTTACAGGTGGAAATAAGGAAGCTGCGCATGAAGCAAGCACTGCTACTGCATACGTTAACCTCTACCCAAGCAGAGGGCATTGCTTCCCAGGATGGACAACTTAAGCACTTCATTTTACATTCTCTTTAACAACTGAAATAGATTAAAAAAGATTTCCAATCTGGGGAAAAAGTGTGAGGTTCATGTCCTGTCACCTGATTCCCTGGGTCTCTGCAATGAGTATAGAAGAACAGGCTATTACACAATATGGTTGATTTGGTCTCTTAGAATCTCCTTTAAGAAGACTCTTTTAGGACTGTATTGACTCTACTTATCTGCTCCTCCCACAATTTTCAACTGAACTGATACTCTGATTTACCAAGGAATACCTCAGTTTTTCTTAATAACTTCCCCTTACTAAAAGTAATACTCTGACATGGAAAAGTTTCACAGAAACGATGGGCCTAGAGATGCTATCTAACAAGAATAAATAAATGCATAAATAAAATAGTTGTTGCAATGATGGCTTCCATTCAACATTTCAGGACCACAGGCAGGCACTGCACGTCTAAAGGAGCACCATAAGTTCCATAACATACCTGTAAAGATGGCAAAAGTAGAATTACAGATTACACTGTTCTGTGATTTACCAGCTGTACTTATCTAGTATCTTTTTTTTTCTTCCCAGTAATTCCTTTCTTCTCCTCAAAATGCCATCACCATCTGGATGTTGTTTTCTACTATGATTTCTCCAGCGCTGCACCAAAGAAGCACGTGATTTTACCTTTCTTCGGCACCAGTATTGTAGATCATTACCACCTCAGGTCCCCAGTATACACCCATTTTTACCTTGGTGCTGTGGAAAGCATCTTCTCCACCCCTATATGATAGAAGAGAAGAGCCCATAAGATGGACAGCAAAATGGAAAGTATTTCTTCAGAATCCCTGGATATTTTTTTGTCTTCCAGTGTGAGTCTCATTCCCCTTTGGAAAGAACAAGTTGCAGTATAAAATCTATATAAAGGAATCCTTTGATTTTGCTGGAGGAAATCTTAATGCAAGAGGTAATCTTGGTAAGCAGTCTTCCTTTGGGACACTGGTAAGGGAAGAACTAACACTGTCATGTACTAGAAAGTAAAAATAAGTACACACTAGATTCTGAAAATGTTTTATCATGCTAGAATCAGGTATGTCAAAGTTGTAAAGTCATGTCATGAGCTGTATTTCCTTACATGCTCACACAGTTGTCATTATTAAATCATCAATGATTATTATTTATTTTTATCTGAAACTGATGCAGTATAAATACTAATTGCTGTCTGATTATGTTTATGTGGGAATTTATTTTCTTGTTTCTCATAAATAGTGTACTAACTATTTTGAAACCTAATTTTCAGGCTGTTGAGTTGTTGCATTTCCCAGTTGTTTACTTGGTTGATTAGTGTTTTCAAGCATTGCAGATTGCTATGATGAAATACAGTATAAAAACACTTAGAGTCGCCCTGGAAGAGGTAGTAAGAGTGCCTGAGTGTAATACTCTACAAACCAGCTGCGTCATGCTAAAATGACTATCCTTCTCCATGCAGCTGAGTTAACGTGCCCATGGCTGGCTTCATTACCCTGGAGACACTGCACTGCACTGCATCCAATGTATTTGCTGCTGATCTTTTGCACAACTGTCACCCATTCTGGGAGAAGAAACAGTATCTTGTGATTTGGGAGCCTGAAACTGTTGATCAGAATACACTGGCTAGCCAAAAAGATAAAATAGGGAAGAAATGATGCTCCTTGGTGTCAGATCGATTGACTCCTCAATGACATGTCGCGTTCTCACCTATTCTTTCTTGTTTAGTTTTTCCAAGTAAAAAAGATTACAGTACAATAAAGTCCAAAGTAATTTTTCCATAAACATGCTTCCTAGGTTGTTACTGAATTTTATGATTACTTTTTTTTGGGGGGGGAAAGATCATCTTAATTCATGCAAATTTTTCTTTCATACCTGACTTCTTAACATGTCAGTCATAGTCCATTGCCGCTATCCAAGCTTTAGGTGACTTGACTTTTTCATCCTTTCTACATCCAAACAAATAAGGACAAGTGAGTCCAGCTGCAAGAATATCCAGAGCCTAGCAGCAAACACAAACAAAAATAAAGCATCCTATATACTGTGACTGAGTCTCACATTGGACTGACATCACCTTGACTCTTTCGCCAAGGTGAAAAGGGGCTATTATCACAAGCAGATGGAGCCTGTGTTTAATATTAAAGATGATACTTTCTCATTTCTTTTAAACTTTTTCCCATCAAAATAACAATTTATTTATGACAGGGAAAAAATTACTCCTCTCTTTCCCTTGAAAAGAAAAAAAAAATGATAAAAATGAGCAATTTTGCCTAAAGTGGTCTGTTAGTTATTTTTTTAATTTGTTATTTCTTCTAAGCAATCATCAAGGTTTAGAAAAAAAGCTCTATTTCTCATCTGTTTTTATTCTTTTCCCTGAAAATGCATCACATTTTTTAACCTTCAATATCTGCTATCTCATTTGCAAGTCAGTGTTTTTGTTAAAGAGTGCTGGAAAGGTCTTGACATGAGACATTGATAAATCTAAATTATGAAACAAAGACTCAGTGGTATATGGACACTTCCCCAGTCAAAGGAGAGAGGTGCTATTAACTATATGGACTTTTGCCTAATAGGAGATGCAGGGGGGAAATCAGCACTGATTTGATGTTGCTTATTTTGTTGCTGTTCAGCCCATCACAGTTGGTTTGTCCCATTTTCTGGGGTAAAGCTGGCAAAATACTGTTTATGTGAGGTATAATGCAATTTGTATCCAGGCTGTGTGTATCCAGAAGAAAATTATGGCCCCAGCTCCCCCAATTACCTACCTCCAGCATATTCATTTTTCTCTGACATCACTCAAGTGGAACCACATTCTTCTCCAAAACTTCTCACCTATCCCTGGCATATATTAATGGAGTCGATGAGTGATTCACATTCCAAGCTGTAATTTCCTGTTGAGTTTTAGTGACTCATTTATATGCCAGCTTATCATCACTTAAAACAAGGCTGATATGGGCTTACATTTATTCAATATTGGTTTACAGTTTATTGTCCAAGACGCCTTGAAAAGAGAAATGAATCATCCTATTAGCATTGAATTAACAGAGTTTGTTGGAAGAGAGCAGGGAAAGTCTAGTGGGTATTTGCCCCACACCTATACAGTCATGGTTCTTGACCGTCAACTCCCATGTGCATTTTACAAACTGTCCCCTATCAAGCCAAGCACTCACCGTCTCTATTACTTTCTTCAAGAGGAGGATGGAAGGTAATAGACCTCACAGTTTTGTTAAAAAGAAAAAAAAAGAATATAATGAATATTAGTTGTTTGAAAGTTGAATCAAGACAGAACCAGTCTATAAATGAAGAACAAAACTTCAAAAAATTAAACATTAGTAGGGTTTACTTATGGTACCCATTGATTCTCCATCCCTGGAAATCATTTACTCAGCCTGAGGAAAGGAAATAGTGATTTAGATAGCTTTGATTTGTTCTTCAGAAAATTAGTATCTATCAGGAGTTGATCAAGCATAAAGCAGCAAGATAGAGTAGATCACCTTCTTCTCAGTGAAGTGATCATATTATGAGATCTCTATACTTCCTTATTATTTAATTTTGGGTCTTTTCCCTAATTTATGAGATTTCAAAACATATTTTCTATTTTATGTAAACCAAGATGTATTTTATTAGTAGAGATATCTCTTGATATCCCTTTCAAATAGAAGATACTTTTCCAAATAGAGGATGCAAATGCCAAATAAGCCATTTGGCTCTATGCCTCAGGTTCCCTACTGCTAATAGAGTATGATGTTTCTTATACATCTCCATGACATTTTGAGGCTTAACTGGTTAGCATTTGAAAAGCACATGAGTATCCCTAGGTGTAAGATGTCCAGCAGTTTCAAACATCTTGCACTGAGTCTACTTTCTTGTTCATCTCTGTTGGTTTACGGATTGTATGTTTGCACCACGTAGATACATGTGGTCCATGCAGGTTCTTACCCCACCCATTACAAAAATGCAGTCAGCTGAGTGGAAAAGGGCCCAGGTGCTGGCTGTTTTAACTCACAGATCAATATTTTACAGCTATTTAGTAAAGAAATGGTCAAGTCCTTTTGTACCAGAAGACATCATGATGTGTTCTACTTGAGCAGGATGTTATTAACTTGCACTGCAATTAACACAAGTGAGATGGCCATTACTACTTCTCCCCCAGTGATACAAAGTAGCAAAAGCCTCATAATTTGTGGTCATTAAGAACACACTTAACATAAATAGGGCAATTTATCATCGTGTCCGGCCCTGGCTGCTACAGTTGCAGTAATTCTACACAGTCCCGATTTCCCTCCTACAGCTTCTCCTCCGAACATTTTTGCTTCCTCTTCAGCACTCAGCCAAGCAGCTCCCACCCACCTCCCCAGAGCTGGATGCAGTCTTACAGGGTCCCTAGAGAAAAGGCATAATTCCATCAGCCATAAGTCAATGAGACTATACCCCCATAAGTAAGGGTAGGATTAAGAGCCAAACTTACTTTGGGCTGTAGATAGCTGACGCAACTATTTTTCACGGTAGAAGATATTATATAAAGACCAGTCCTTTTCATTTTGTTTCCCCTATTCTTTAAGGGAATAAGAAAAAAAAGAGTGCAGCAGCAACACAACAGAGCACAACATTAATCTGTAGTCCACTTTCTTCCCCCTTCTTACCTCTTCTGTTCGTTTTTTTTTTTTTTTTTTTTTTCCACGAGAAGGCTTCATATAGAGAATAGAAAAGAAAATATTGGTATAACAACTGTAAGTGCAAGTGGAAGGTTCAGTCAGTCTGTTTTTCACAGTGATTTACTGGGAATTTTATAAATCAATTTGTTACTCCCTTGACACTTTAGCATACAGTGGAGTTGATTTTTTAAAAATATATATCTCTATGCCTGCTGTACAGCACCTTACAAATCTTTGCTAATCTTGAGTTACGGTTGTGTGTCAGCAGAAGAGCTGGATACCAGCAGAGAAGCAGAAACAAAAGTTAGGGTGATCCCTCCACAAGATAAAAACCACGGAGACACAGGCAGCAAAGGGGAGAGCCATTAGCAACCTGGCACCACCAAGTTGTGTCTCACCACTTGAGTGAGTAGGAGAGACACCACCCCTGTTGGCTAGGAAGAGATGACCTTCTTTGCCTGCCTGAATTTCACACAGAAAGGAAGACCTTTTCTTTCTCTCTCTCTGCTGGCATTTGATGTGACACGTGTGGTCCTCTCTGTACTTCTACCAGGAACTGATGTAATCTCAGACAGCATTCTGCATCTTATTCCTGTCTCTCCTTGTGCAACACCCAATGAGGTCTCGTAAACAGCAGCTGTGAACATGTCCTGCTGTCCAAATGGATGTGCAAGCAGTACCAGACTGCATTACGCAGAGGAAGTTGGAGTAGTCAGATAAAGGCCACTACTGGAGAATGCTAAAGAGCAAATAATCAGAGCTAAATTCACCAACTAGATACCTAGTTTCCCCAGTTATTTCAGAACATTTCTCCAACTGATTGGAGCTATCACATCACTGCAGTGCTGCAGCTTTGGGAAAAGATCAGAGGTCACTGCTTAACAGGCTCCTACAGTGTAAGGCTGAGCTTGAGGTGCTGCATAATCCACTAAGACTTATGTAGCAGGCAGGACGCGATGGTGTTACTTGGAGTTCAGCCAGGAGGTGGGGGCTAATGGTCCTACTCTTTCCAAAAGGTGCTGGGAAAAATGTAAACTGTTAAATTGACAGGGCTGTTTTATATTCTGTGGGAAACCTGCCCCACTCAGTAACACATGACCCTTGTCAAAAATATTCTAGCATGGACTTAGCCATCCACTCTGTTAATGAACTCCTTAAAAAAGCGTGATCTCTTTATATCTTCATATGGAAAAGCAAAGTGTTCTTTAAAGGTTACAGTCTTTCTTGTTCTTTTTTGCTGGTGTTGGCTCATTTCTCGAGTTTTTCTGCTTTAATAAGCCCTTTTTAGGTCTGTGCTGAAACTGGACAGCTCTAGTCTCATTAGTTTGGCTAATTAACTATTCTCTTCTAACTGTCATGTGTGGTTCATCCGAATACAAGGTACCTTCAGAAAACAACGAACAATTGCATTATCATGCAAACTCCTAGGCAAAACGAGCCAAGTTCCTGCTGAAATTACAAATTTTAAATATATAGTCGTTACCGTATTTTACAGTGATCCAAGTATCACAAAAAGCATCCCTTTTCATTTCCCAAAACAAAAGATTTTCAAAGGGATACGTATGGTTACACTCAGGACTCAAGTCAACCACTGGTTAATGGGGAGAGTATTTTTCTTGCCTCTTCCTTTGAATTAGTCTTGGCTAGTCATTGTTGAAGGATCTCATGGCTAGAGTGATTGCTGAGGACAGAACAGAGGTGACCAGCTCAGATCTGGAAGCCGTTTGCACTACTGTACGCTCTGGCTGCTCTGCAGACCGGAGCTGGTAAGTCCACATGGCGTTGCTTTGTGCCAGGTGGACTGCCTGGCCTAGGATCTGCTAAAAGAACAGAAGCCTTCACTGTGACCCATGCTGTCAGCAGAATGGGAAAGGAGGTTGCACAGTAGTGGTTCTATCTGAGTAACTAGGAGGTAATGGCAAAGAGAAAGACAAAAATTCCTTCGCCATCCCTGACAGCCCCGTACACCCCAGTAAACCACTGGATTTCATGTGGACGATGAAGGTCTGCCCATTTCAGCTAGTCACTCCAGACTTCCTTCTTAACCATGGAAAGCAAGTCATCAGTGCCTGCAGAATTTAGGGTATGATTCATCACATCCTAAAGGAGACACTTTTAGCCAGAAGGATCATCGCTGTGCTCCGCAGGTTAACTCTTCATAGACTTACTTTATTCTTTCCTTTCCCTCCAAAGTCAAAGTATCCCAGACTGTTTTCTTTCCATCTTCAGAAGAAAGGGAAACTGTTAATGGACCTGCCTCCAGTGTGCCTTGCAGCCTAGGGAGTTCTTCTTCCCATCCAAGAGACTAGACTTTGGTGGAACAGACAGGTTCCTCCCATCCCTGTCTGATGTAAGACAAAAGGCAGCTGGGTTTTCCTGTCCCCAGATCTAGCCAGCAGCAAGGCTAAGAACATATTCCAAAAATGCAGATAAACACACTCACACGCATGCGCGCGCACACACACACACACACACACACACACAGACAACTTGATGATTGACCACGAAGATCAACACAGTGTAGTTTTACAAGTACCTACATAAAGACACACAGCACCCACATAAACATGAACCGAACAGCCAGCTCCATCCTGCTACTCCAGGTGGGCTGATCAGGGCAGGAGTCTGATAGTTGTCACCATAGGGTGGATTTCCCTTGGTCTACCACTTGGTCCTTCCTCCAGTTCCTGGCATCCAGATCTCTCATCCAACTCACCGGCTAATCTGGCTTGATATTTGCTAGTGAATCACACCTGTGCAGATACAACACACCGTGTGCTTATGCAGAAAGGAATCAGGAGAAGAGTCTACTATGAAGATGAGCCACACTGTGGTGATCAGGAGCAGGGCTGTCAGACCATCGCAATGACCAGCAGGTTGTTCACACTCAATCAGCTCTTTTCATCATCCTGCAAGACTTGTTCCTTCTCTGATCATTTTGAAGCCTCTCTCTCTCTGCCCTTATCTCATCCAAATAAACAATTTCCCCATTTACTTTTTTCCCATTGGTCCTAGTTTTGTTACATCCATATCCAAATTTGGCATTTCTAAACAGTTGCCTTGTCACTATTGCTCTTGCAAAATTCCACCCCACCAAAGGTCCCCAGTGTTCCCTTCATGTTTAATTATCTGTTGAAGTTTAGCTGTTTTTTGCCTAGCTCCCCTTAAATATCGGTGAAATCAGTCCATTCCTCATGGCACTGTCTGTAGCTTTTGTCATATTTTCTCTGTTATTTGTTATGCTCAGCAATTTCTCATTCCATATGTAGTAGTTTCTTCAGGTCTGTTCAGTTAGTTAAACCTCAGTCCAGGGTCTAGTCATCACCCTGAATATGTTAACAGAAGCTAATTTCATTTTTAAAAAAGGAAAAAATGAAGCCAGAACAGCAGAACTGGCAAACATTTGGCTTTTCTTTTTCCAGTTTTAATTTCCTTTGAGGGGCTTTAAGAGGGTTGCCTTTATAAATGCAAAATATCTGCAGATCCTTGTGGCCTCCCATGTAAATGATTCTTCTCCTGCTATTTACATAATTCCAGGCTCTTTGAAGGACATATCACATAGATTTTAGTCCACAGGGGCCCCTTTTGCCGCACAATGTTAGAAGCTTATATGGGATAGGGTTTAAGGGATCTTTTTTAAGCACTCAGATGCCACTCTTTAATGCAGATCCTCTTTAAAAAGGTGAATCGACAAAAACTACATTTTGCCTGCCAGGATGCGGTTGATTTTAGAGGCAACAAGAGCATAATAACATTAAAAAAAAAAAAAAAAAAAAAAAAAACAGAAGAAGAAGAACGAAATGAGTCAGAGAAAAAACATGGCTCTAGCCCTGAGGTCACTCCATGTTAGACCTGGTGCATGCTGAGAGGTGTAAGGAAGCCAGTAACCCCTCCAGATTACACCAATAGCTCCATTCGCCGGCTGCAAACCCTGATGCCGAGACAATGATTTTCATCCCCTCTTTAGAAGATGCCAGCAGTCTCCTGGTATTCACACTGTGATCTCAGCAAGGTTAATCCCTTAAAACAATATTGAACCGTGTCCAAGGGGGACAGGGTGGGAGACCTACACTAGCAGGGAGACCTCAACTCCCTGCTCTCTGTAGTGAGTCAGACATGACTAAAACCCACAAATGTAAATGGACTGTTTCTATGGCTTAACAGCACCCTTGCTCACTGCTCTGAGTCACAGATCTGGAACAGACCCTCTTCCGTGGGCTTTATCTGCAGAAGGACTGCAAAGGCAAGCGATCCTACCACCCCCGTGAAACTTGACCAAACAAGCTCTGGTGGATCAGAAAGAGTAAGGCTCTTCTGGACCATTGCCAAATCTCCTAAAGGGTATGATAGCAACCTGTGCTGCTTGGAAAACTAGTGCTGGGGTTAGCACAGAAGGACACAAGACTCCGAAGGGTCTTCTGGAGAACGGACAAAAAGTAGTTGGCTTTTGCAGTCCTCTACTCTTGATCCCCCCTTGCTCTTGGGGTTAATGCTCAGATATGAGGAGCAGTGCTCATCTTTAAAAATGCTACAGGGAAGTTTAATATTTTCCAGGCAAAAGACCTCTAAACATTTTGTGGTAGGAGGAAGTTGATCTTTAGAATAAATGTTGGCCTACTGTGCCTTTATTTTCTCAGTTACTTTCAGCAAAAAAATACATGGATAAACAGGCTGAAAAAAACTTTGCTCTAAGCTACCAAAGGCAGAGGCAGATTCATAAAGATATTTAAGTGACTTTAAAAGCCATTTAGATGCCTTGGTAGAAATTAGAGATCAAAATACCTCAGGGAAATTGGTCTTTCATCTTTTAAATCAAATTATGGAGCTTCATCTGGGCAAATGCACGGGGTTGATTCCCTTGGACTTGACACTTGTAAAGCTCCATTACCTTTAATTTGCACCAGTAGCAAGGTACTATCCACAGCTTCGTTGAACACCCTCAGCCTTAAAACACAAACCCTAGATATATATATATGTTTCTCTCCCAAAAGAAACCTGTAAGCTGTATTTTTAGAAACATAGACGAAGCCAGGCACACTGCCACAACAGACTATTCTCCTCTCTCTTCCACACATCTCTGGTGGTTATGAGCAGCAGCGTGCCTTGTGCATGCTGATGCTATTCCACAATTGCATCACTGTGATTGTACGATGAGCTAAGAGACTCTCTCAACCTGTGATTAATTCCTCCAGGCTTTGCATCAAAATTGGCCCCTTGTGGGCATCAAAATTATTGACACCTATCTCATTTCTCAGGAGCACAAATTTATGCTTCAGAAGAACTGCATTTGTACACACTTCACTCCACTGACAGATCTCTTTGGCTTCTAGGAGAAAGTCTTTATGAAAAATGTCAGTGATATCAAAATAATCCACAGTGATTTACTCACATGTCATCACTAGAAAAGAAATTCCTCCTCTGTCTTTTTTTTCCCCTGCATTCTAGTAACAATCATTTTCATATTCACTTCCACCTAAACATTGATTTCCTAGTGACAGGGCTGTGCAGCAGCTTGTGCAAGAGAGCAGATAACAGGTGAGTGCCCTCACACGGCTCTGGCAGAGCCTCTGCAGCTGATCTCTGTGTTAACGCTCAAAATACCAAATCCCCTGGGGATAAATTATGCCAATCCCCCCGCAGAAGAACACAGTCATGGAACAGGGCTTCTGTACTACTGATGTGATCTCTAGTAACAGAAAAGAAAAGAAAAGAAAAGAAAAGAAAAGAAAAGAAAAGAAAAGAAAAGAAAAGAAAAGAAAAGAAAAGAAAAGAAAAGAAAAGAAAAGAAAAGAAAAGAAAAGAAAAAAGGCCAGAGCACAATATTGTATCAAAAAAATGTCTGATGATCATTCACAGGGTTTAATGGCTTATGTGCTTTCTGACCCGGGTGGTCTGGGCTAATTAGTACCCTACCAATTCCTTTTCACAATTTGGGGATATCACAAGCCAGATACTCTTCCCAAGAGGTAATGACCAAAGTCACTCTATTTTGGAGGAAGAGGGAAGAGAGTTTAGGTCTGTGGGTATGAGCCATGCTGCAACATTTGGTCCTGAGGCCAGAAAATCACCGTAAACCTGTTACTTACTCTTATAAATGTAGAATTTAAGTCCATTCTCATGTTTGGTGAGCAGCTATGTCATAAAATCTCAAAAGTAATTTATGATGGCTGAGTATTATTTTGTCACATATTGTAATCTTTTGGAGAATTTTTTGTAGACATAAGAAAGCAACAAGAACCTTCCTTTGCTTCTAACACTTAATATTTGGTTAACCAATTACAACCAAAAGACAACTATCAGAAGAGGGAGAAATGATCATTTAAGATAGTCTAGATGAAGAATGAATATTACTGAATATTGGCTTTTCTCTTGTTTCCAATTCAGACAGTTCCACTGACTGGTAGAGCTCCAATAGTTTTTGTTCACAAGGATCATGCTGATGACTCCCTTTCCTTCTGAAATGTGACCCACAAGCATGGAAAAGGCCTTTTCTCTTTCTTTCAGCAATCCTTATTTGTGACCCTTGAAACAACACAGCACTTTCCTCTCAAAATTCTAGAGGGACAATGAAAAAAGAAAAATTCAAAAAATTTGAATGCAGAATAGAATTGTGGTTCTACAATAACAGAAACGATATTGTTCCAAAATTCATAAATAATATCTTTCAAGGTTTACTGCACATATCTCTAAATGGAGAAAATAGAATTTAAATGATCATATTATAGATTGCCCAAAGAATGCTTTTTCCTGTTTGATGTTAATATGCAACTAAGATATATTTATGTTCCTACAGAACTACTTTTGAGCAGAGTATATTTTTATACTAAAACTGCAGTAAAAATAACACAGCACACTTGCATCAGCAATCATCCTATAAAAATGACATCCTATGCCATCGTTATTAAACACAAAATCTATGGAACTGTTAAGTGGGAAAAGATAGGAGTTAAGGATACTGTATCTGGGTTAATTCTGCAATTCTAATGCAACATCTGGCTTCCATGAGACCCTACTTACGTCAGTTCTTCTTCCTAAGAAATTATAATCTACAATACCATTTTGAAGAAATAACTCTGTCTTTTGGGAGCTGAAATCCCTCAATAAAATTCCTGCATCTACTGAAAGTGAATGACAAAACATGTATTGGCATTAAAAGAGTTGTGTTTTCTCTTTAAATTGTGCTAGACTTGAGGTAAGCCAGACTGAGAAACCAAAGTCTGAACTCATTCAGGATGAACTTCTACTGAAGAAGTTCTCATGTAGGGCTGATTCCTGGATGAGCTGAAAACCATTTCTCCCTTTCTTGCCCTGAGATGGAAGATCCTATCTAGGTCTGGGGGACTGCAGGTGTTAATTCTGTTTAAACTCCCTATCCATGGTCAGAAAAGACCATCCTGTGGCTCCTGCTGTTCCTACCACACCACAAAACAGGACAAGGACTGAGGGACAAGGTTTCTGTAGCAAAGCAAGAGCATGAACCAAAACGGATAAGGGGTAAGCCAGCTCCCAAGTGATGGCAAGGCCAACATCAAAGGGCCTAATCCCTTTAGAGGCCCAGCAAGGAAATAGCAGATAAGCAGGGAATTTGTTTAAAGGAAAAGCCCTCAGAGTTCATTTGAGGATGCCCCAGCATCTATATCTTACTATCCACCCCTGCTTTCCGAAAGGCTCAAATTTCTCCTATGTGTTGCAAAATTTATGCTTTTTTTCAATCATCAAAATTTTGGTAGGGCATCCAGAGGAGAAAGTCCCTCCTGCACTGCTGGCACTTTGGAAGGAGCAGAGGCACAGATCCAGCACACCAACTGGACAGTGTTTTGAAGCGTGGTCGTCTCCTGAAGTCATTGCTACCCCAGGTACATCTGGGAAGCCCTCATAGGATATGGGCTGCATCCAGGCTCTGTGTTCTGAACAGTGAGGTGTTAACAGTCTGCTGACCAAATAAATGGAAGAAATCATGGATTAACTGAGGCTCTGTGAAGATATAATATAATCTGGAAACTTGCGTTTGGGTGTCACTCAGGAAAAAAAGCCTTTGAGAACAATGTGGTAATTTTTCATGAGGAAAGATGTTAAATAAAACCACGGTGACACCTGTTAAAGCCACAGTAAGGTATAAGCAAGCAGAGAAGAGCCTATTCAAGGACGTTGAGTTGCCTCATTATTTACACAATTGACTGTCTTAGTCACTCTGATACCATGTTGGGGTTTTTGTTGTTTTCTTTCTTTAGCTACTTTTCATCCAAAGGAGGTTAATGGAATTGAGCTCCTATACGAAAACCCTATTTCTTGCCGAGAAACCTTTCCTGAAGTTGGCCTTGAGCAGGACTTTTGTTCTCCCAGGTTATGGAACAGCAGTGTGGACAGAGAAGACTGCTACTCTGGAGTAGCTATGACAAAGATGCTTTCCAGATGGTTTACGAGAGAGCTAGGCTAAGGCAGTTGGGTTTCTTTCTAATTGTTTGCTCGTGGGCTGCTTCAACAAGGTAGTCTAGAACCACTGAGGGGCTTAAGGGGTTGTAGCTCCATTCCTTACATTAAAAGTAAAAGAAGATTCTTGTGTTTGGGTGATACTGGAAAAAAAAAAGTTCTAATTTTTGCCCCATACTATCTTTTACCTGAGGATGAGTAAGTTCTAGCTTCACACAAATCATGGGAGGTAAGATCTAGGTCTCAGTGTTGACCTTTGTGCAGAACTGATTAAAAGAAGGAAGGGGAGAGTCAACAATATATCTTCCTGAAAAAGACTCAATTACAGTCTACATACAGACATAATTATACATATGTATATATAAATGTATATGGACACATATACACAGCTACATATACATATACACACAGTGTTTAGGAAAAGGAGAGGATGGCTCTTAGCCATACCATTTGGCAGTTGAGGTATTCAGACCATAAGAGTGTTTGAATTTCTTCCACAGGTGAAAGGGGATGTTGCCTCAGTGAAAATGATCCAACCTGCTATCACATCTCACTCATCAAAGCACCCGCGGCATTTCCTGCCTGTGGCCTGACACCAGTCAAAGACGTGTCAGGGTCATATGTCATTATTTTCTTCAGAGTAAGCAAGGAGGGTGCAGAAAGCTTAGAAAATATTTTAGAAAAGCCACACTTGGCTGACGTGGCTCAGCTGAGAAGGACCAGCTCTAGGTGTGGATAAGTTTGAGGTCAAGGACAGGGGAGACTTTACAAACTCAAAAGGCAACCATATATGGCCAGTGAAATCCCATGGCGATCACAGAGATGATTTCCTGGCCAAATATCAACCTCAGCCATTGCAGCAGGCTGAAACAAAAGCTCCCCTGGCATTTCAGCTCTATACTAGATGTCAGTCCCTGTCTTAAACATTTTATGGAGCTTCCTAAGCACTCAAGGGGCTGATGGGCCTCAGTCTCAAAGGTTATTGAATTGCAACGTCAAGGAATTCCTTCAGGTGGTGTTATTTTATGGCTGGGAGAAAGGAGAGTCCCTTGATGGAGGAAGTTATCATAGGAGTATTAAATTGCTATCACACTTCCAGTAGCCATGTTCTAGCTGGAGAAAGAGAGGGGCAAAGGTGAGCTTAAGAGGAGCTTGGAGGAAGGTGCAGCCCAGCAGCTAATTAATGTGGCAGACTGCAGAGCCATTGTGGACTGGACGCATTTCAAGCCTGGATTACTCAGCTAGAAAGCTGAGCTCTTTCTCCCTTCTTTACTAATGTCACTGCAGAGAGTAACTGATAAGGAACCTATTCTTGATAAAGAAAAGGGGATCTCAGGAAGAGATCAGCCACTGATCCATTTTAGCATTGCACAGAAATTGGCTTCTGAGCACTTTCAAAGCCTCCCCTGACAGATATCCCTGCCCTTCTCTATTTAAAAGCCCAAACCTTGCCCTTTGGAGAGTCTCACTAAATTTAAGACACTCAATTGTTCAAGAGACGGTTGCAAATGATTTTGGATTCCCACAACCAGCTCTTATTCTCAGTGACACTCATTATCCACTGCTGCTTTTAGGTCAGAGATTCAAAGTAAGTTATTCTGCCCCCATAATTTACCACCTGGCATCTACCAAAAACTGTGCAACAGTTAAAGGTCCTGCAAAGAGAGTTCACAGAGAACAGAACACGGGCTAGAGATACATTAGAAGCTACCACAGCTGCAATGGTCTTAGAATCTCAGGCTGAGCAAGGATCCTGTAAACTGTCAGAAGGGCATTGATAGTACAGGTGGTGTTGCTGCATTTAATCACTTGGGAGAATATTTGTGAGCATCATCTGTTCATCACTGCAGGACCACAGAACTGGTGGTGGATTTTTTGGTTTTGGGAGGATTTTTGTTTTCAGTCAGGAATGAGCAAAGAGGTATGGCAAAGGGGTTGAGCATAGAGTTGCTCTTACCTCTCTGATTAATGTTGTCTGAGATGTAAGGCATTGTCCGAAGGAGATATCTATTTGTGCTCCTGACCAGCATGAGGGAGCCATATTCCTCTGCTCCAGAACAGTCCTAGTTAACGTCACTGTCCTGAAAAGACATATCAGCCCTTCCTCAGAGTAGGAGGTGTTCACTTACCACTGCCAGTCAAATCAGTTGTTGACATTGCTGTTCATGCCCATTACACAAGATGCCCCTCCATGTCCCTCTGGCCTTAAGGTAGATGAAAATTTTTTTAGAAAAACCTCTACTCGCTGCCTCGTCAGGCTACAAAGAGTAATAATTTTGCTCATTAGTATTCAGGACTCAGATATGCATCAGACAATATTAAAATGGAACAGGGAAGTGGGGAAGAGAAGAAAACCAAATTATCTGTTTTAAACATTAAGAAGTCTTGTCTAGTTGGGGCTCATCATCATTTAACAAAGCATTTTATGATAGATTTTCATTCATCCTGATTATTTTGTTCTACTTTCTGTAGGATCTATTTCCCTCCTTCAATACAAGGCAAGATTTTCTGGTTCAAATCAAGAATGGCCATTTTCACCTGCCATAAATTGAGAGGTTAATTGTCCACCAAAGGAGAAAGGCTCTAATGACCATTGCCTATTAAGAGGATAAGAAACAGTCTATTCTACACTTTCTTTTTTTGAATAAACTCTGCAGAAAAAAAGCTAAGTTGAAGCCACAGTTTTGTAACACACAGTCCAATCCCATTTTACATGTATTTCTCAATGTCTCTGTTCTGTACTCAAGCAAGACAAATTGTTCACAAGCAAGTGGAGAGATTCCCAACTCCAATTTGGCATATATTGTTTTAAAAATTGTCTGTCTGAGTAAGGAGTAAAGATCGTCCTGTGGTGGTCAAGGACAACTGTGGCCAAATTAATAATCTATCACCAGTCCTCAGGTACAAACAGAAATGAGTCAGCTTTGGTCTGAAATATTGCCATATATCCACCAGAGAAATCAAGGTGTGCATACTTGGCTTTATGCCTCCGGCAGTTCCAATGGTACACATTTTTCTAGAAAAACAAGAGGAAATTTCCAACTTGGTACATCTTTGGCCTCCTTCCCTGCAGAGTGAAAGGTCCTGACAAGCAATATCGTATTTGTCCACCCAAGGGGAACATTGTCTCCATGTTACCAGTGGAAAATCCTGGTTCCCAAAGAGTTTTGTCATCTATTTGAAGACAAAACAAAACAAAACAAGAAAACTGAATCATTGGGAGGATTCGGAAGAGCAGGACTAAGTCACTTGTTTTAGGGAAACTTCAGCACTGGGGGAATGATTTATGGCTTCAGAGATTTTGAGGCTAAACAGGGTAATATATTGAATCTCTAAACAGACAATAGACAAAGGGAACTTTAAAAAGGCCAGAGACAAAAATAAGGTCTGTCCCTCTTCCTATTCAACTTACCCAACACTCTCTTTGATGGGATTGAGACATAGTGCTCCAAGCTGCTCCTCGCTCTGGGGAGCATCCTTCAGACTGTCAGCAGCGTGACCTCCATGCAATGCTCACAGGACAGCTTTCAACATTGGCAGGACTCCAGCAGCTCTCCTGAAAGTGGAGATCTCTGCCAGAGAGCTCTGGTATCCCCTGAGCTTTACAGGACCTAACTGTGAGATGTAACACCAATAGGCAGGCAGAGACAAGCCAATGAACCTCAAGCTCTGCCAGTTTATTCCTGGCTGCTCTGCTCAGGGAAGTAGAAATCTTCATAGAAATAGATGCATCAAGTAATACATCTGTTGGGTCACTTCTGTGCTCAAAAACAAAATATGACAGCAGCTGTTCTCAGACCCCAAGGACAAGTTGCAGAGCTGGTCCCTACAGAGCTCAGCAGGTTTTTCTCCTCCAAATCAGTGTGTCACCATTCTGATTGCCTGCTGGGAATGGTCCTTGGCTTGTTTAGGTCAATAACTCAAATGCAACTGTAATACTGAGATTACGCTTCATAAAGCCCTAAGAGACAGGGAGGGCAAATCCAGGGACAAAGACTGTTAATGATGTGATGCATTTCTCTCCCTATTGACATACTGCATGTATATAGGGGACAGCGGTTGATCCCATCCCAGCTCCACTCCAGGAAGACTGGAGTTTAGATAGGTCAATAATGATCAGCCAGGATAGTTCTTGAGGAAAATATCAGCAGCTGACCTCAATTACTGAGTGTTTTTGAGTGATTTACAGTAAAATATAAAGCAATTTCTGGTACCTTCAGCACAAGGAAAATAAACACTCATACAATTACCAGCAAATAACTTATAATAATATTTTCAAGTAAAATCCAACAATTTGCCACCACATATTTCTTCAACCTGTCTATGTCTGTGCTATTAAATAAAACAGTACTGAAACTATTCTTTGTCCCTGAGGCTAATCTGCACAAAGTAGATAAAACCATATTAAATAAAACTTTTCCCTGCTTCCTCTATAAAACTCTTCCAGTGCTGCTTGTCTTTAACATATAGTAGTAATCTGTGTGCATATATGCTTTTTTCAGTTCAAAGTATCTGATTTAATGCAGATAAACAACTAATAATTTTGGTATTTTTTTTCATTTTATCATTTATTATTTATTCCTAGGTGTTATTTATTAATTGTGATGTTAATGATAATCCATCCCAGATTGAGAAGTGTGTTGTGTGTTCTGGGGAGTGTGGAAAAGGTGAAAGAGTTGATAATGGAAAGACTGCTGGGACAGTGGAGACTGCAGGGATCCAAACCTGGTGCCTCCTTGTTCATAAAGATTATTCAGAATAGTCTCTGGCCCATAATGGCTGCCTGGATGACAATTAAGCTGTACTGAAAATTAGGGTTTCAGAGGATCACAGAATAGCTGAGGTTGGGAGAGTCCTCTGGAGATCAGCTAGTCTAACCCTCTCGGTCAAGCAAGGTCACCTAGAGCATGTTTCACAGGCTTGTGTCCAAACAGCTTTTGAGTATCTCCAAGGATGGAGACTCCACAACCTCTCTGGGCAACCTGTTCCAGTGTTCTGTCACTCTCACAGTAAAAAACATTTTTTCTTATATTCAGATGGAACTGCCTGTGTTCAGTTTCTGCCCATTGACTCTTATCCTGTGACTAGGCACCACTGAAAAGAGTCTGGACCCATCCTCTTAATGCACTCCCTTCAGGTGCTTATACGTATTGACAAGACTCCCCCTCAGTCTTCTCTTCTCCAGGCTAAGGAGGCCCAGCTCTCACAGCCGTTCCTCATATGAGAGATGCTCCAGTCCCTTCATCATCTTAATAGCCCTCTGCTGGAGTATCTCCCTCCAGGAGCTCCATGTCTCTCTTGTACTGGGCAGCCCAGAACTGGACACAGTACTCAAGATGAGGCCTCCCCAGGGCTGAGTAGAGGGGCAGGATCACCTCCCTCGACCTGCTGGCAACACTCTTCCTAATGCAACCCAGGAGACCTTTGACCTTCTTGGCCACAAGGGCACATTGCTGGCTCATGGTCAACTTGTCATCCACCAGCACTCCCAGGTCCTTCTCTGCAGAGCTGCTCTCCATAAGGTCAGCCACCAGCTTGTCCTGGTGCCTAGGGTTTTTTTCCCTAGGTGCAGGACTCTGCACTTGCCCTTGTTGAACCTCGGGAGGTTCCCCTCTGCCCAACTCTCCATCCTGTCCAGGTCTGTTTGTGTGGCAGCACAGCCCTCGGGTGTATCAGCCACTCCTCCCAGCTTGGTATCATCAGCAAGCCTGCTGAGGATGCACTCCATCCCCTCATCCAGGTCATTGATGAAGAAGTTGAACAGGATGGGACCCAGTACTGAGCCCTGGGGGACACCACTAGCTACAGGCCTCCAACTAGACTTTGTGCCACTGATCACAACCCTCTGAGCTTTACCATTCAGCTACTTCTCAGTCGACCTCACTGTCCACTCATTTACCCCACATTTCCTGAGTTTATTTTCCAGAGTGTGCTTTCCAGGGTGTGCATGCTTGGGATTATCTAGATACATACAATCTCATCAACTTTTAGAAAAACCTAATACTTCTTGTATTAGTATTCTGGAAAACAGCTGTGGGTTAAGATGTCCACAACACATGTAGATTTTCTTTGTTAATAAGTGAAGCAGAGAGACAGAGATAAATATGCAGTCCCTGAAGGCCTCTTCTGAACTTGTCTGTTGGTACTTTTGTCCCAGTGATACTTCATGCTTTCATACGGGGGAATTTTACACCTCTTCCCACGTTCAGCCTTGCTGTAACCGTTAGGCTTGTTTGTAGAGGGCCCCTTGGGGTAGCTACACAGGGCTTAAAGCATGAGAAAGAGGTGGAAGATGAAGAATAGCTTTTATAGCTGCTCCGTGAAATCTGCTATCAATGGGAGCCAGCACACGGGCTAGGATGGATCCCATATGTGATCACTGAACGGCTTTTGCTAAATGTAGCTCTTCATTAATATGTCTCTGAATGCACAAACGTGAACTGGAAAGGACTGAACAGAAAATTTGCATTTTTACTTCAAGCCTTGGAGACATGGGCTGACCAGAAACATGAGGAGGAGGAGCATTTCTGTAGTAAGCCCAAGATGTGCTCATCCCTGTACTACTCGACTTGTTAAAAGTTCACATCTGGATTCATGTATCTCATGCACTGACCCAAGCAGAGACCATCACAAGTAATATTAACTAGTTGAAAACAAAGAGAAATTAGAGAAAATGGAACTGAAAATAAAATTTCCTTGAAATAATTCAGGCTGATGCTCAGCTTCATTTCCATTTAAAAAATGAGGTTTCATTTTAGCTTTCCAGAAATCTAAAATCAAATATTTCAATCTGAGAATGCCAAAAATATTTTTTTTCTTTCAGAATGCCCAAGTGGGTGTCCTCGCACTCCCAAACCAGTCAGCTCGAGCCCAAGAACATTTTTGTTCTCGAAAAAAGCTTTCGTAATCCCACGTTCTTCCTGAGTTTAGGCTGAAAACAAGTATCAAGAGTTCTCACAAGAACAGGAATTCCACTTTCTAACGAGCTCCATGTGCAGGAGGTCAATCTGTTGTCTTGGTTATTAATACCAGCTTCCCTCTATATTACTTTCACACCCAGCTCCCTGCAGATGACACAAATGAGACTTCGTACAGCGAATTCTGGTGTTTAAGGAAACTTTTTAAACAGGTTTCCCTGTCGTGACCCTGTGTCCTTTGACTTTTGTCTGTTGTCACCAGCCGTCTCAGCTTGCACTTGCACTGTAGCATGTTGAGACATGCAGCCTTTTTGCTCTGCACCTCCACTGTGCCTAACACCAAGACTTCTTGGTCCACCCCTGCAACCACTTAATGATACTTAAGTAACTGTCCTGCCAAAGTCACATGGTTCTGCAGAATATAGTGACAACAGTTTAACATCTTTGCAGATCAGATAAGATTTTCATCTTTTACCAGGAGGTCCCATCTGTTGCTGGCACGATGTAAAAGAATGGTGCTCTGATACTCATCATAGCACCTCTCTGGGTGTGCAAAATTATCATTTCAGAGACACAGCAAACTGTGTTCTATAAGGAGTCAAAAACACTGGGCTGAGAACTTGCGTGTTCTAAAAAAGAACTGCCTTGTGATTCAAACTCAATGATTTAAAAGATGGAATTTTGCAGAGGTTTTTCTTTTTTTCTTTTTCTTTTTTATTTTGTTGATGAATCCATTTAGATGGAAATTGTATACAAGTAAAGATAAATATCTTTATTAGAAAATAAGAAGGAGACTGCAGATTAAATCTGCTTCTGCTTAGCTTTGCACTTAATCGCTATCTTTCTGCTCTGCCTTTTGTATTATTTGCAGTTGTTACGATATTCACCAATATCAGCCATATGCTATGTGCCATATAAACAGAGAGCACAAAACCAGTCTGGCCCACAGACTCAAGAAACTTTACTTATGTCTCTGTAGCTGCTCTGGTAAATTACTGCTGCCTGGAGGCAAGAAGATGTAGGAAAGACTTTGACTTAAGAAAGCCATGTTCCTGGGCATGATACAGGAGAAGAAGGCAGGCAGGGTGATTTTATGCTGAGTGAAGCTGTAAAGGGCTCTGGTCCTGCCCTGAACAAAGCTCACTTCTGCTCCAACACACCCATTTCCATAGGGTTAGCAATTCCAACAGCATGCATTTCAAAATCACATTCTTAGCCTAACCTTCCTTTCCATAAAATGTGGCTTTCCTAGGCTTTCCCTTTTGTATCACTTGACATTTCTGGAAATGTAAAATGTGAGCAAAATGTCAGAGTTCCCATCAAACCTTTTATCTTCTTTTGTGTGTATGCAAATTTATGGAAACACTGAAGGAAAGCTCTGAGGACTTAAAACTAAATGAACTCCTTCCATAGCTAAATTTGTATCTTAATCCTAGCAAGCTGCAATTCCAGGTTTCAAGGATGAAACCTGTAGCTCATATCACAGGAGAGAGGCTTGCATGTCCCTCTGACCACTAGGTTCACTCATCCAGGAATTAATCCCCTTCAAAAATAATTTCTCAGCCCCAGAAAGAATGAATAACATATCCAGTTTGGTTGTTTTGAATATTTTTCTCTTAAAAAAATGTGAAGAAGTAAAAGAAAGAGTGTTAACTGATTTAAAGCTTCTATTTATTTTTAATGTTTGTCATTTGTATCTTATAGCACAGCAATAATCTGTAAGTAATTCCTACCGCATTATGAAAACAAACACGTATTTGCTATGAGTTATTTTACGTGACATTCCATAAACACTCAACAATCCATCAGATCCTCTGTAATATATTGGTTTCTCAACTCAACTTTTGCAAAAATAGTGAAAGAAATAAGTATTGTGAGTGAACTGAATACTCATGAGTGGTTCTTGTCTGTGGCAAGTGTAGTTACAAGATGCCTAGCAAATTCCTGCTATACTACTGAGCCAACTGAGATCAGTTCAGAGTTTATTTGTTAACTTCTGTTAATATTATTGTGGCCTAAAATACAACAAAAATACTTCCAGGGTGGTTGATGGTATTTGCATCTCTTGCAGTCTGCAATGCCCATCTCCGCTGAAAAAGTCGGTGCGCAGCATCATTGGCAAGTCTAGTTTTGTGCTTTCTCACCTCTCAAACCAGGCAGATCTCATCTACTGAGATGGTGGCATGTGCTAAGACATGTGACAGGGAAGGGACAACAGCTCTCAGAGGGGCAAGAGGAGGAAATACAAGATGAGATGCAACCCTACCAGTGGATAGATCATAACACTCCTTCTTCCAGAACTAATTCCCCTGACTCTGGACAAGTAAGTATTATTCATGTGATTAAGAGTTTCTGGACATAGGCCAAATCCCAAAGCAAAAAACTGGCTTTGTGGTATGTTTCCCTTATATCGCTGCCATTAACCAACTTCCTCAACTTCATGAAAATGAAAATGGGTTGATTCTTTTTTCCTTTCTTCTTCTAAGGGCTGAGATAAAAATCTCTTCAGATGTACCTCACTTATCTCCTTCTCTAACAATATGCAAACTAGAAGCCTTTGGATAGATAGATAGATTATTTAATAGTGCTGGGGTATTAGCAATACTGAATGAACGTATGCAGCATTTTTAGAGTCTTCAGTTTTAACTATTGCTTATGCTTCCATGCAAACTTCAGGTCATAAATACAGCTTTGTCTTGAACTAAGAATACTTCTTGAGAAGTATTCATATGAAGAGGCGCCTACAAAGAGGTGTGGACACCCTGGGCAGCCAGTTGGTGAGCTGTTTCCACTAGTGTGCTGTCGTGCCGTGGGGCACCCTGGTTGTCTCCACCATGCGGGATCCACAGGGCTCTGGGAGAGATGAAACAAATGAGGTACCTGAGCCCACCTTGAAGCCCATGGCTACCCTCTTCTGACAATGAGGTCCATTCAAGAATTAGTTCATTGGTATCAATAGAGATAAGAAACGTGTTGGTGGCATAGTGGACTCAGCCTCTGCCAGACCAAGCTGTTGCAGAACTTCCCTGCTGGGCATCAGCACTGGGGCTCAATTCAGCAAGGGCCAATGCTAGAGCGATGTTTTTTGGACCGCAGTCTGCAGTCTATGAGGTCTTTGAGTGGCCCATAGATATTTTGCGATAACCTATGAATTTGAGCAATCACATGTGGGAAAAAAGGGTGGGCTGAGAATCCTACTGCCAGTCCCACAATCTCACTGGGACCTTCACTATAATCACCTGTGAAACCTTCCAGTTCTGAAGAGAAGAAGATTTTTCTCAGAAAATCTAAGGAAAGGACAGTCAGGTTCCTCTCCTGGAACCATGCAATGCCTTTCACTGCCAGTCAACTGTAAACACAACCCCCACGTTTTACTAAAGATTTCTACTGATCTGCTTACTCTCCTTTCCCCGGGGTGATTCATATCTTGCCCTCCTCTGGCAAAATCAGGATGGACTTAGCCCCTGTGTTACCAGGAAAGTTTCACTGGCTCCCTTCCTTATCAGCTCTCCCCTGACTTTCTGTGGTAACAGGTGATACAAGAGACCTGTTCAAAAATCACGCCACTGACAAAATTTATTGTTCAGGCAGTGACAGATGCAGAAAGGCCTGGGTATGTTGTTAGTTGTCAAGTTAAGCAGCCCTTTCACTGCAGCTCTTAACACCTATTATGGTTGCCAGGCAGTGAGCAAGCTTTCAGATGATGCCACATCATCTCGATGCAAAGTGACTTGACAGCTCCAGGGCTGCTTATTACATTTGTTAGTGGAGCTGGGGAATCTGGTGCTGGCTGCTGAGCCACAGGAATACATTTCCACCAAGGACTGACTGCTGTAAAAGACTCTGCATGCCTGGAAACCTGTCCCCGCAGCAAGACTGTGCAGGTGGCTTTAATTTAAGACCCCAGGCAAGGGAGAAAGAGCTTTTCTGACCACCTACCATGAAAGATAAGAGATACACGCACAAGGCAGTTTAATTAGCCATGACAAAAGCAAAAAAAAAAAAAAAAAAAAAAAAAGAGAGAGAGAGAGGGAGAGAGATGATAGAGTCTGAGAGAGGGTGGTAAATACGCCATCCACATGCTAACTACCATCCACATGCTAACTAGACTTTGGAAGTAGAGTCTAAACCACAGTGGGCATGAACCGGAGTCATATAACTGGCCAAGCAAGACACTCGGGGGTGCCTGTGATGAAGAGGGCAGCAGTGGTCTCTCTGGAGCTCTTGAAAGTAATGCAAAGATGATATAGAGGTCCTGCCAGACTCATAGACTCTGAGCATGCCCACAAGTACTTGTGGAGTCACACACCCACCTCCTGAGCAAGCAGTAACCTCAATTAAAAATGCACTACTGGGACAGGGGAAGGAAGGAGAAGTTGCCTAGTCAAGAAATCATGCCAATACACTCCTTTGTCCAGGAATAAATATATTCATACTGATCTTAAATGTATTCCCAAAGCTGTAACTCCACTGAAGAAAGCAGTTTTGGGAAATCACAAGCTTCCAACAACAGATAAGAACATTATTATCACATGGCAATGAGTTCCACAGGGACCCTGTTGTGCATGTTTTAATTAGCGTGAGGACAATCACTCCTCTATCTATAAATTCCAGTGTGAGCCAATGTTGCAAGCAAATATTTTTTCTACCATGTGCTGCTGTAATGGAAGGGATTGTCCTCGTGCAGGAAGATGTATTGATAAGGCTTCACTTCGAGTCTTCAGGGACCCCAAAGACTGGCTTCCTAGAAACTTATTTGTAAGTTACTCTGCTCTTTATTAAATGTAATCAATATTTTCCCAGTTGTCTTGGTTTTATACTTTGCTGCCATCGTCTGTACTTTTCTGGTACTGCATCCTGCTTTTGACAGCATGGACAGAATTCCTCTCCAAATTGCTCCCTTCTGCCAGAGAAGATGCAATTGATATATTTGCTTTCTAGGGCAACACTATCACTAATTAATCACTAATTACGCAGAGGACAGGCACCATGGTGCCTAGTAGCATCTGTTTTGGGTGGTGCCTGCCCCACTGATTGTCAGGACACAGATAGAACTGGAGTTTGAGGGATTCTCCTGGGAGGATCCTTCCATGTACAACCATGAGCAGACACATAACATCCCCACGGACCAGATCTATCAACTGCCATCTCAATTATTCCGTGACGTGAATACATGCTTGCTTTTCTCTGTCACTGTTGCACAGCTTTTAAGAACAGCTCAGAGACAGCTGAAGTGAAACTCTCTGCAGCGGCAAGTCATGGCAGGGCTTGGTAGTGATTTAATTGACTTCTGCATGTTTCATTCATTTGTTCAGCTGCAGGACATGCAAGGAGTAGAGCTTTGCTGCCTGTACCAAAGGCATCTTACATCTCTCTTTTAACTGCTTCCTCAATGAAATCTGTATTAATTCATCCAACTTCTGTGTGTTTTTCTTTCTCTCTTACATCTGGGGCACCTTATATCAAAGCCAACAGCAGCTGTCAGTCGAGTAGTCACTCCTTGAAATCAAGCAGAAGAGTGCCAGTACTAAGCTATTAGTACCAGACTTGATGCCAAGCAAAGTACATCCAGACTCTTCTAGCACAGAAAATATCCTGCCTCCTCAGAGGCAAGTACAAATGGCTTTTCAGGGGAGAAAAATGAGAACAGACCTAGAGAAATCCAGATTTATGGTAACCTAGAATCCAGCCCAGGATTTCAGCAGGGCTAATGCAATGTTACCCAGGCAAAATTGAGAGCCAGAGATAGGACATAGCTGGAAATCAAAGGACCCCCTTTTCTTGGATCTATTCCTTGTCTGTTATTCAGGCTCAGACCTAGATTCTGCTAAATGTTTAGCAAGTTTTATATGCCACTTGCAACTTCTTGCTGTATAGCACCACGACTGCCTCAGCCTGAATCTGTCTTCTCTCACTCAGAGGCTGCTACTAATCCCTCAGCCTATTCTGAGCAGCTCCCATGTGTTTTCAGGTATGACCCAGAGCTGTTTAACACATTCCTTGCCTCCTTCGTGGGGGTAGCAAGCCTGGTGCAAAGAGGAAAAGAGCCTTCTCCAGCTACCAGACAGGAACACTCCCAGGAAGACATATCTCCAGCAATTGTCTCTATCTGCACCTGGAGCCACTAACTCTCCCCTGCCTTCCTAGTTCCCCCTGTTTAAAAGCTCTAAACTTCACCCACACCTCTACTAGCTAAAATCCCATCAGTTCCACATACTCAGGTGCTTGATTCATATTCCTGCTCTCCAGCTCAGGATGCTTTGCTTCCCCAGTCTCTGTTCTGCACTTCATTAGGACCAGATGATTGCCAGGACTTGTCTTAAAAAAGCCAGAGCAGCCTTTTCTGTATCTGATCCAGAGTTCCCAAAGAGAAACCTGGCTACCAGCCTTGCTTTACCTTTATACAAATGACTTCTCCTGCTCTGTATGGGCAGAGCCACCAACGCTCATGTGCTAAAACAATTTCCAACACCGGCTAGCCATTCATGAAAAAAGGTTCGTGGATTAGCATTCTAGAGAGAAATCCCTATTTCTAAAGAAAGCAAGAGAGAAAAAAAATCTGCAGTCAATTCCGCCCTAAGCTGCTGCTGCTGCAGGAAGCCAATTAAAAAAAAAAAAAAAAAAGTATTATTAATAAAAAAAAAGTCAAAATATACCTCTGTGGTACAATTCTTAGGATATGGCACATTGTATCTCTCATAGACATGCCTTGCATCAGTACAGTTAAAATATTGCACATGCTATTTCCAAATGAGACAAATTTCCCCTGTTAGTTGGTGGTCTGTGTTGAGGGTCCTGATGAGAGCCCTGCCACTCTCTGCCAGATGCTCAACCACTGGAAACCCCTTCTGAGCACTTTCTTAGAAGAGTCCTTTGGGTGCTCTCCACACTGAGGGCAGTTCTCATTAGGGTCACTGTCAAGGAGCTGAAGGATCTGCTTTATTCCAGCTTCTCTTTGGGCAAGACAATCCCACAGAGTCCCAGGAGCTGGCCCTGATATTTCACTGCCATCTCAGGACAGAAATTCACACAACTAACTGCTTCCCAGGACATCTACCTTCTTGTGAAGGCAAGGGGTTCAGGTCTTCTTCTCTTCCTCCGCCAAAGTCCTCCAAGCAAAGGCATAATCTTTTATTCTGTTGAGTAGGAGTCTGGTCATGATCATTATCATTAGTTGGGCAAGTTCCCAACTTTTAGCTTTTTTTTGGCCCCTGGTCTCTTCAATCTCATTTTTTGCCATCCTGTAGAAATTCAAAGCTGAGAAGTTAAACTCTGCAATTTGTATAGCATGCTTTCGGAAAAGAAAAATACAGCATCATCATGCTATCATGGGATACAATAAGACTTTGTGATCCTCCTTTTATTCTCATTTTCCAAGCTGAAATGCTTCTAGTTCGGTCTCTTGAAAGCACCCTTAGGACTCTTTAACTTCAGTAATGTGTGTCTGTTTTGTGACCCTGCAAGTAGATCAGGACTTAATATGCTGTTGTTCTGTTTGGCAGATCTAACCTCTGAGTACCTTTTTCTTTTTTTTTTTTTTTTTTTTTTTTGTTCTGACATTGTTTAAATATGAGGCAATTATTTGTTATGAAAATTCAATAATGTTTTAATGGTTAAAAAAATAAATCTCATCTGTTTGGTTTTCCCTAAGAAGAAGAGGAAAAGATTTATTAATAGAAGTTTCTGGCACTTCTATTTGAAAAAAATATATTTAGGTAACCAGGGTAACCACATGAAATTATAGAATAGTGCAATTCAGCAGAATATCATCAAAAAACATGCTTCTACTGTGATTTATAGTTTGTGGTATACCAGTGGGGATTCCAGGGCAGAAGGTATTAGAAAAGAGAATAAGAAGACCAAGTGTCATTAACTACAAGATGTCATATCTACAGGAAAACGATTCACATGTTCACAATTCCAGTGCCAAGGCAAAAGTACATGCTGGACCAAGTAGGAGAGCTTCAAGGAGAGGAACTGAGCACTGTGTTGTGTAGTGAAAAGCAAAGTCTATCTTATGAGTCTGTCTATGAGTTACGCTACCTAATTTATCTAAGATGGTAGTTTTCTTGAAATATATCACAAAATGGAGCTGTTGTAAATTGTTTGCTCTTCTTGCAAAAAAATAAAGCAAGTTGATCTTTTATCCTCAACCACACTGTGCTGATATAGTGACCCAGGCTGAAGTCCCTGACTGCGAATGTCTTCTGCCTCCTCATGGATCTTGAAGCTTCATTGAATCAGAGGGAATGATGAAAAAAATTTTAAAAGCTACAATTCAGCAGTGAGGATACTCATCTATGATCCAGACCCTATAGGCCACATCTAAAACCACACTCTTTTCAGAGCAAGGCTATTACCTTACTAGTTTATGGCATCTGCCTCAGTCACAATCTGTAGTAATCTGGCCATGAAAAAAGGATGGAAATGTTTTGTTTAATCAGATGATTATTAGTCCCCATCATTGGTTCTGAATCTTTAGGCTGAGAAGAAAAAATTTGAAAAAAAACAAGCATCCTAAATCATTCATGGAATAGAAAGTCACACTTACAGATTTACTAGTGAAAGACTCCACAAAATAATTTGTTCTGGCTTTACTGTGATCATCAAATCTGAGAACAGTGTGCTGTGATCTTCAGAAACAGGCAGTGACCTTATTAAAGAGAACATGATTATATTCCCTGCTTTCTAAGTGTCAGTGTCATCAGCTGTTCTTACAAGGGAAACCCAGGATTCAGGTTTTGGCAAAGGGGTAAAGGAAAAATTACTTTCTGACTAGTTTGCATGAAGAATAATTTATGTTGTCTCTTAGTGAGATGGGCAGAAACTACAAGAAGTTTCAATAGAGTTTGAAAAAGGGCTTCTGCTTTTCTTGAAGGAAACTCCTCTCCGATTTCATCCCTTCTCATTCCTTAGTAAAATAAACCCCTCTGAGCTTTGCCTATTGCTGCAGCGAGTTTAACCAGCCATTTGAATTCGTCAGCCTCTCGTGTCTACTGTGCAACGTCTGAGTGTAAATGAATAAATTATGCCAGTTAATTTCTCATGAAGGCAGTAGATGGATATCAGAGAACATAAAGTACAGGACTTAATCAAGAAAGGACAGAAGAAAAGGAACAAAGGGGAAACATTTTTCTTAAGATCTGGGCTCAGGAAAGCAACATGAGATCATGAGAGATCACCATGAGAAAAGACTGATCAAAAGGTAAAATTCCTTTCCATGCTGATGTGGATAGAAGTAAAACAAGCAGCAAGGACGTGATTTCCAAATGCACAGGGTTAGTTGAAGTGGATGGCATCCAAACTTTCTGAATCATGGGAAATTCCAACACTTATTTAATTTTTCATTTCTGAAATCAAATAACCCCTGAAATGCTGATATCTTCTAAGAAGCACATTAGAACCAAAATTTTGCTTCAAAGAAAAGATTTGTTTCTGTGACATTAGAACATGTGATTTTTAGCTAATTTTTTTTTGGCAACTTCTACAATGCATGTTTCAGATAAAAGAATGGGATCCATTTCAAACAGACAATTTCGGATCAAATACTGATGCATACTGTTCTTTTATATATTGTAAGGAAATGTTTAAAAGACAGACATTTGTTGTGGAAGTGGATTTTTTTTTAATTACTTGATTTAAACTAGAGCGGAATGCCTCTTCTCCCTGAAATCTGCTGAAGAATTTCCACGTCACACTACAAAGAATATAATTTCCATCTAATCTCCCACTTTTTCCCTCTGATTTCTCACTTACACTTAGTGTCTCTAGCCTTTTAGGAAACTACCAGTTGATGCTACGCATCCTGCTGACCAGCTGTGCTACCTAAAACATCTGGGAGATTTCAGATCATGTGACACAAGATACATCCTCATATCCATGATGGACACTACGCCTCACCAATCCTGACTTGCTCCAGCAGCGAGTATGCTACAGGCATGATAAAGTAGCTGCTAATATCTCTTCCTGGGAAAGTATCATGCTATTGAGTTAGATGAAGAAGAAAACAGAAAGGGAAATAAGGAGCCAGGCATAGGGCAGATAAGCTATAGGACACTGTGACATACTTGGCTGATGCATATGCCTCAGATGGAGCTGAAGAAAAAGAAAAGGAAAAAAACATTGAAAAAATAAGCAGTTCAATATTGGTCCTTGAAAACATTTTATCCATGGAGCACTGCTTCTGCTTCTTCATATATGAAACATTCCCCATGTGCCTAATAATTGCATCTAATGCCTGTGAGATTAAGCATCCTCATCTCCCTAACAATTCTTTTCCCCTGGACTTATTCGCTCCACCACTTCACATCATGTCTGCTTGACTATACATTCACACACAGCCTGATGCAAGCCGTTCTTGTGTGTGAGGGATTGCTTAAAAGAAAAAAGAAAAAAGAAAGAAAGAAGAAGGAGTCTTGAAAATCCCCCTCGAAGAATGTGCAACATTTAGGAACGAGAGCCTTTGTGTTGCGAGGATAACAAGTCAAGACTAAAAATACCTTCCTCTGATGGGAAGAAGACGCAGATTTAAAGAGACAGTAGATGGAGGCACTGTATTTTCCTTAAGGGGCACTCAGCTATGATTAGTTAGCAATAGATCATTCTTCTCTGCTGGTGAGAGGTTGTAATTTCTAAGAGGAGAGCTGATCTCTGTGCATTTATGAGCAGGTGGCTGCTCAGTCTTGCCCTGAGTCAGTGCCCATCGAGGGTCTTAGCCCTCCCTGTTTTCTGCCTGTAGGCAACCTCTGCCTATCAGAGTGCAGGGAGGTTCACAGAGGTTGTCTGAACTTCAGCTACTTGTGTGGAGTGCAATTGCTCTCCGTGCTTCATAGTGGCAGTACAGAGCTCAGACTGAGTTAATCAGTAGAGTATCCACCTAGTTCCCTGGATGTGTTTTGGGGGCCATGGGGACACCCAGCAATCCACACCAAGATGAGGAGCGATGGGAAGCTGGTTTCCAGGCAGAATCCACTTCTCTTTGCCTCAGTTGACAAAACATCTGGAGTCCAGGCAAATGCTATCGACAAGGGTGTCTCTGTGGTGAATGGGAAGAAGCAAGTATCTCCAGATCCTGAGGCAGAAGCAAAGAATTGCTTTCTGAGGACACATTTATTTCTCCATTCAAAGTCATAGAAAGAGCTCATGTGGTCTGATTAAAGATTGAGTTTATCTTAACTTGACATAGGTGTCTACAAAGTCCATGTCTCCATCAGGGTGAGTTGTCTTGTTACAGACCAAGATTTTGTTAGCAATAGCAAATGTGTCATCTATTAAAAGAAAGAGTCTACTTCAGGCTGAAATATACCAAGCCCTGAACTCCACTGACTACTGAATCCTTCTTCATTGATTGTACAGGGTCACTTGCTCCAATGTGGACATCCAAATTAGATGACTCTACTTCCTATCTCCTCTACAACTACCATGTCCACAGTGTTACAAGGAGCCTGTGGTAGAACCTGGCTCTGAACCCCAGCCTCATATGCTAAAAAGTAACCAGTTTTCCTAGGACTAGGGTCATGATAAGTTATATGAGGTCTTGCATGATCATTCAGATCCTCTTGAGGCTTGTGTGGCTCAAATGACTCCGGGAAAGAAATACAAATGAATAATTAAGAAGGGATCCAAGTTCATTCACTCTACAGTGGTCAGAACCTGACATGGGACTCCAAGCTAGCTCATCATTTATTTAGCAAGCTGACACAGAGTAAAGGCTGACATTGCCTAGTATGGATCACTCCCCTGGAAATTCTTGTATCTGGCCAGCTTTGGCACCAAACTAAATAAGTGGTTACTCATAAAGGACATTAGCTGATAGGGCCACAGGGGTTCTCTTCTTAATATCTACATTCTGAGACCTGTAGTTATGTGGTAAGAAGAAAGATGGGTCAAAGTTATAATCTGCTCTCCAAGCAGCAAGTGACATTGAGCAGGGAGCCTGTCCTGGGAATGTCACCCTTCATGGCCAGCAATGCTCAGGGGGAAATTTCTCCCGTCTTGGCCATTGCATCTTGACAAAGTCCTAGAAATCAGCAGGTGGATTATTTCCACTTTTCTTCTTCTATTCTGCCTTCTCATCCTCTAGCAAACGCTTGGCAGTGCTTCCAGGGGCATCTGCTCTATAAAAAAGGAGTAAACAATCTCTCAAGAAGTGTGGGACATGGCAATGTAAGTTAGAACTGCCCAGGCTCTCATTTCTTACGGTGAAACATCACTTCTAAGTCCTGGCAACATTGCTAAAGGAAAACACGCAACATTAGACTTGAGTCTAATGCAGACTCCTGTCTGCATCAACTACCAAGACTGTATGCCTCTAAACAAGACTAAGAAAAGATGTTGTGCAAACATTGTTCATCTGATTTAACTCTGTCATCTTCTAGTGACACACTGTGGTCATTCAAGCACCTTGAATTCTTTGTAGATTTTCTATTAATATATCTTCACTGCTAATACATCTGTTGGCAAAAGTCCTTCTAACAGACAAATTTCAAGGGATGGAAACACTCCAAGTCTTTCTTTCCCCTTCCTACCCTCCTTTGTTTTTCCTCTCACGTTTTCATTTTGCTCCTGTTCACAAGCCCTTAAAATAGCTCTTTCTACCCTGTGCTCTCAAATCCCATTCCCATTACCTGCCTCAGCCTGGACTCAAAGTTTTCCCCTCTTGCCTTCTTCAGTAAGTTCTCATTTAACTCAATGTTCAAGTCAGTTCGTGATGGGCCTTTACAATTTTGAGGGAGAAGAGAAAGAAAGAGAAAGAAGAAGGGAAGAGAGAGACAGAGAGAAAGCTTTGTAAAGATTAGTCTCTCGAGGGAGAACAAAAAACAAAAAACTCAGTCTGGAGGGAAAGTTTAATTAAAAAGAGCAGAGTTTTTAATTACCAGGGAAATCTACTTGAATGATTCATTTGCATAATCCCGACGGCAGTGGGGGAACAGGCAAGAATGAGATAAGGTTTCTTTATAATCCTTTTCTTGCTTTTCCGTATCTCTCCAAAAATGACTCTGATCCTTCACTCCTCCTCTCTCCCATTCCCTGCTACATTTTCTCCCATCTGATTACACAGCTTGGTCCTGGACTGCCTGCTTGTTTGACTCCTCCATTGTTATTGCATGATGTGTTTTCGTCCAAAAAATGCACTTTTTCTCCTACTGAGACTGTCTAGGTGAGGTGCAACCTGTCCCTCCATGCATCCCCCATCATCCCCAGGCTCTGGTGGCTTGTCCTTGGTTACTGATCACACACACGTGTTCAGGTACTTTGCGACATTCAGAGAGAAATCTATCTTCAAAGAACCCAATCAGCAGGTCAAAAGGCCTTTAGGCAACTCTGGTAGTCTGCCAAAGAATGACCCATGAAAATTAGACTTATTTGTCCAAAAATAAAGTTCCTTTCCAGCCAGATCAGATTAACGTAGTTGCGATAAGCTTTCCACATGGAGCATCAGTCACGGATTCTTCTCATCCTGTCAGCAAATCTGCCACATCCAGCACAGCATCATGGCAACCCCATTAAATAGGATCCAGAGACACCACAAGATGTCAGCAGTGGGGATGGAGCAGAAGATGCACACCTAAAGGACTTCCAATACTAGCCATGTCCTCTAGCTGCTGTGTGGTGACATCTTCTCTGACAGACTTCATGTCAAGCCACTAGAACTCCTCATGCAAGTTACTTGCACCATCACCTGGTCTATGGTCAGCTATCCTGTCCGATCCTATCCCGTAAGATGAAGGGGAAGCTTCAAATGAGCTTACAGCCTCCGAGTCTTGTGACTCACATGCTTTCCACCCATATGGACTGGCCACCCAGTGAAAGTTTTTTTTTCCCCCCTTTGTAGCGAACTAAAAAGCACAGATAAAAAGCTCAAGCACTGTCACAATCATCCACGTTGATAAAAATTACTTGCTCACATGCTCCCAGCCTTTGCATACTAGCAATTCCCCAGGCAATACTTTGGTGTGTTTTGGGGTGATCGTGGTCCAGGAAACAGGCAGAATGGCAAAGGTCACCTTGGCGAGGAAGGAAGTTAACAACATGGATGCAACAAAGATATTGTGCTTGCCCTCAGAGAAGAGAAGGAATCTTGACTAATTTTATTTACTTGCTTAGGCACAGTCAGTGCATTCAGAGGCCAGTAGAGAAGGAGATTTCCATTCATTTACCACAGTCACAGTAGCAAAGGTTCTTGTTGTCATTCTTGATTCCCTAAAGTCAGAAAATCGATGGGAGCACAATGGCAAGATTGTCTCACTTCCTAATATCCTTCATATCGACAAAAGTTAAGGATGCTGGAAATCAAAAAGCAACGAAACAGATCAGAAGACAAGCAACATATATCTGAATCTAAAATTCAAGACGCGGGAAAATAAGCAGATTGGAAGCATAGCGTAGGGAGGAAATGCAAGTCCAGGGTAAAGGGAAGAGGATGAAAGAGATCCAGAGAGCAGCAGGGAATATTATTCTGCTGTGCACGTGCAAACGGACAGCATGTGGGTGAGGAGGGACAGTTTGTCCCCATGAGGATCTCACAGCCAAGTAGGTTGTCCCTCCAGTCCTACCATTTCTGACATACAGGATGGAGGTGCAGAGAGTTCAGTGTCTCTCTCTCTCTAGGCTGAGAGATGAGACCTAAGGCGCAGATTTTCTCTGTTTAATTAAGCAGGGAGAGGACTGAGGATTGGGGGACACTGCAGGAAACCAATGTGTGAGTTGTGGGTGTATATGTCTATATATAAAGCTAGGCAAGGTTTGTAGGGAGAATTAATGCTGCTTTAAAAGTAATGTAATATCTATATAATAATATAATTGTAGATAAAAAAGAAAAGTAAAACAAGCTTTGGGGGTAAGCAAACCATCTAGGGGCTTGAAACATATGGATATAAAGTGGTGCTTGCAAGTATACTTTTAAAGAGCTCTGTGGATGCAGCAAGCTCCATGTGTGTGCAGATGTTAAATTATGTGTATGTGCATGCACTCACACACAGGCGATGCGAGTGCACAGAAATCCACGTCAGTGTGCGCAAATCTACCGCTGATGGCTTTATGGAAAGACACACTGCTGGATGTTTTGAAGAAACGGAGCTTTTTCTATGTATGACATACTGCAAGCACTGTGTGCTTCTCTGCGTCTGTGCAAGCGCAGTGAAGAGCAGGGGATGATGCGTTCAGTCTGTAAGAGGGAAGGACGAACCTGTGCGTGTGCGTGTGTGTGGTGAGCAGCAGGCACATGGACAAACGGGTCTGCAAGCCCCGTGCACGCACGTGTACAGTAGGCAGCAGGTGGGATTGCTTGCATGAGTCTGTGGGTATGATTCAGGCATACACAGCCACGCTGTGAACATCGTGCTGGTGTACAGTAAGTGATGAGTGTGTGTACAGTAAGCAGGAGTTTGCATCTGTTCCTGGGAGTGCAGTGTGTGCCTAGCCTTGCATGTGCGTGCATCCCACGTGGTGTGTCCTCACCACGACCTGCCGCAGCAGAGGGAAGGCTGCTGACTTCTGTTCAACCTTGAGATTTATCATTTATCATTTATTTAATGGGAAATTTCCAGATTGTCCTACATACACTGATGGAAAAGGAGAAAAAGGAGAAAACAAGAAGGGGAAAATTTCAGCTGGCTGGAAAACACTGGTGGGATATTAGCTGCCAGTACTGTGTTATAACTGACAGAGCAAAGTGCTGTAGGGACCAGCTGGTGCTCTGAGCAGAACTGTATCCTGAAAGTGAACAAAAATTCATGAAATGTGGAAGAACGTGGACCAGGACCCATAGATGAGGTGGGCAAGCAGACTTTTTGATGGAGCAAATATGTCCTGCAGATTGCCTGGCTGGTTCACTGACCTCCAGCCTGCACAACCAGACCCACAGCTTGGGTTGCTGAACTCAGGTTTGAATGTCCTCCAATGCCATCCCATAATTCCCCAGTCCAGTATGATCCTAATTTTCTCCTTATCTATTTTTCACTGACCTCCTCCACCTTGCAAAATATTTTCTGCGCTGCTCTTCAGCCCATGTCCCACAGCTGCAGGCTCTGCCTCCCTACAATGCAAACAGGCGCTCTCCTCCACTTAGATGAGTATTTCAGAAAGCAAGTGAGACATTAAAGGCCTCAACCTTCTTTTCAAATGTAGCTGAGATCATTTGAGGGCACAAACAGGTATTAGGGAGAGACAACTAGCTCCCTAGGCACAGCTGATGTGTTTCATTTCATTGGGAAACCAGGCTGCAAACCCAGCCATTAGCAATGCATTGAAATGATTTCTGAGTTGGTGGTTAAACATACGAATCAAAATAAAGCAAGATAAAATAAACCCCCACCAAGCCTGGTATTAGAGTCTTAGCATTCCTGACTGCATATTTCACCAATTACTGCTCTCTTTGCAATGTTCTCGCTCTCTCCAGGCAGATTGTTATGGTATTATGCTGCTACTGACATCAAACCTCATCTCAGATGGCTCTGAGAAAAAAATCCTTTTGGCTGTATTAAGTAGAAAAGTATTCAGTGGGTGCATCCTGGGACAAGCCAGTCCTGTTCATGGCCCAGCTGTGCTGTTAATAAGCCCCTGTAGCGTATTTCAGCCTCTGATCTGTGCGCTCTTAACATGCTGCTGGGCTCAGCTGATATTAAACGATATTAAACCATGAAAACTTAGAGAAGTTTGTGCATGTCCTGGAAGGAGCAATCACCTTGGTTACACCTTGGTACGTCAGTCCTCTAGTACCGTTGACCTGCTGTTCAGCTAACTGGGGATGAAAAGGCATTTTTCTATATGCAGTTTGTAACCACTTTGGACATCTGGGATCCGCATCTAATTATCATGCAAAAACTTCACTATAAACATCGCTATTAAAATCATCACCAACTCTATTTCTTTACTTTCTGCATAGCCCATTCCTTCTTCTCCTTTTTAAGGTCTGACCTGTGCTCCAAGTCAGTACAGTATTCAGATAGCAGGTTATCTGTAAACCCTCTTCCTTCCTCTCACTGTCATGTCAGAGACTCAGCTTCCTGCCGGTATCGTGCAGATGTGGAAGGTCCAGTGTCAAGAAAATACTTTTTTTTTGCCCATGGAAGCAAGAAAATCCCTGCTTTCTATCACCTACATCAGGTAAAAGCCACAGGTGGGTATCTCCGTTCTTTTATCCACTTGCATGGTCTGTTCAAAAGCAAAGGCATACTACATGACCTGAACAAAACGTATCACCTCAGTGAAGAGATCGAATTTTTAAATACCCATATACACATATGCATGATCACATGAGTTTATACATATGAAAACACACACATGTGCATGTACTTGTCTACTGACCTCATTTCAGGATAGAAGGTGGGAGAAGGAAAAGATAAGGAAAGAAGACAAGATGCAGGAGACAATGACTGTACAGTACCAGAGAGAGGAAAAACACGGTCTGAGAGTATCAGTAGGTATTTTTAAAAGATCTTCAGTCATATAAGTTATTTTTTCTTTTTTTTTTTCAGAGTGATTTTGTACTCTGATTCAGGTCATGGCCTGTGACAGTTAGCTATTGGATAGTCATTAAAGATTTCGTGTAAACACTGTTGATGTCTTGATAGGAGCACAATGCTTGCTTGACCAAGCCATAAGACTCGGTTCTCCTTAGCATCATGGCATCGTATACCTTGCTAATGCATCCCACTTTGGCAGTTATGAGCCTTATGATTGAATGATCTTTGCAGGAGAAGTTTTGTACTTGCCTGAAAATATACTTATTTTGGTGAGCAGATGTGGACTCAGGAGTAATACCAGCATCTGAGGCACAGGTGGCAAGTTGAATGACTAGTTGCTGTTTCAGACTCACGAATTATGCTGTTCTTTGGGTAAAACACATTACCAGTCATTTTGCAGGGCACCTGTACTGTGCCGAGAAGTTGTTATAAACCTCTAGCAGTCCAAGACAGTCAGATGCCAATTTCTTAAGCAACTCATTTTTAAACCAGCACTATCTTATGTCCTAGGACTGCAAGGGTGGCTTCACTGCAAACAACATCACCATCCATTTTCAGAACAGCTGGCTTCTGCCTACAGGCACTCAAGATGCCTGCTGGTCAATCCAGGTCTCCAAGATGATGTGCTCCTGGCATTCACTGCAGCTTGTCCTTTGTTTGGATACACGTGGGCAGAAATCCACTATTTTTACTGTATGCATGATGTCTTTCCCCCTTTTACCTTACCTTACAATGTGAATGAACTTCCTTCTGAAAGTTTCCTCTAAGGATTAGAACTGCGCCGAATACTTTAGTATGAACTATCTTCAGCTAAACTGAAGCCAGTGTGAAGACTACGTAGAAGGCCTGGGCTGTAAGTTCAAATGCAGACGGCTCCTGAATGCTGGATATGCATTCTCATCTGAACTAAGTATTGGGTAAACATATTTTTGTTCTCATTCTTAACTGTAAGAATAATACAAAAATGCAAGCTATGTCCTTTTAGAGCTTTACAAGAAACCTCAAAGGAAGCTCCTATTCTGGAGGAAGCTGTCTCTAGACCTTTCGACGACCTTGTTAGTTAGTATAATGCAGACAGAGCAAATTAATTAAGAATCCATGAATGTTGCCAACTGATTGACCATCTCTGACCTTCTCTACAGAAAATGGAGGTTGTAATATTCAGCTATGTTTTATAACATCGAGAAGAACTTTGTGCAATCTTTCAAGAACCACCACCTCCATCAGTTATATGTATTATTTACAGTAATTTCCTCTGTCAGTTGGAAGAATCATCCAGAATACATCATATTTATCACAAAAAATGTAGAGTAAATTCCAGGGAATAGAAGTAACCATACAAAAAAAAAAAAAAAGTAAAAAAGAAAAAGAATCCACATGTTTAGAATTTTTTGTGTATTTTTAATCGTAAAATTCTGTGTTTCAGAAGTGAAAGAAAGCAATTATTAATGTTTTGTTGCTAAAATGTATCAAAGGTGTTTTCATGAAGATAAGACAATAAAATGAAGGGTCTAGATAGCAGGTGTGGACGCCTGCTTTCGAACTAGCCAGGTGACCTCTAATTTAGTAGATATCTAACTAGGTCTTTCTAGCAGCAGGAAACTCACATTTAAAATAGTGAGAGACCAGATCTCAACTCCTTCAAGGCACTTCACTTTCAAATAATTGCTATCAGTTACCTTTCTCTCCACTGTCCACAAGCTCCCCAAAGCAGGTGATCAGGAGATATTCCAATATAGATTTGTCCGTTTGTTTAACAACAAAAACTGTTACTTCTCGGAAGGTCTGGGAGTGACATATTTTTAAAAATGTGTATGTGCAAATTTACTGCAAAGAGCTCGTTTTTGCTCTGTTTAATTTTGAATTAGATACCTAAAAGCTCCCTCCTAATGCCCATCCTGATTACAATAGTAGCCTGTAGTTTCGATGCCCAGCTCCAAACAGGAACAGAAGTCTTGAAGAACAGATCAGACAAATATTTTCAGGAGTAATTTAGAAATATCTGCTCTTACCTTCAGGCCTGGACACTTAGGGCCAAGTGACATTGTCTTCTCTAGCCTTTTCTTCCATGGTTTATATCCTTGTGTCTCTTACTGGTGATAATTTTAGCATTTCTAACTACTATTTAAGATGAGTTAAAGTGAATATTAGCTATTAATTATCTCTTGCCTGGCTTCAGCTGGAGTATTTGTCAGTAAAAGCATCTAAATTGGAGACAAATTATGTTAATGTCTTTGTGAAAGTGATTAGGCAGGGATTTTATTTTATTTTTGTTTTAGGAGGATCGTTGGGGGTTTTTTTGTTTGCTGCTTTTTTGTTCTAGGCACTGATCTTGCTGAACCTCTAAAACAGTGACTGGGCATGTCTTCAGACAGCTCCACAAAGAGGATAAAGACGGAAATAAATAGACATATGGTGCACAGGAGCCTAATTCATGCGAAGTTGCTCATCCTAGGCAGATGGAAATGGATGTTTGACTACCTTAGTTAGAAAGCTGCCTTTAAAACTTACCTTCTTTTTATTTTTTTGTTTGCCATCAGCTTGGCTAACGAGAAGCTCCAAGGCAACTTTTCTTGCTGCTCAGACTCTTGTGCAAACTAATTTTCCAGTGGTGTTCCCCCCCCAACCCTCCGCCTCTTGTTTTCTGAACTGTTTGTGAGTTTAGATGTGGATCAGTTTATTTAGTGGCAACGAATGTAAAGTATACTCAAATACTCATGCAGAAGGGGTTGGCCTGATCTGGGGGATACAGCCAGTGAAAAGGGAAGGAGATGCACTTGAGTTTTCCCCACAACCCAGTGGATTATTCCTTCAACTGTTTTTAACCATAAGTAAGTCTGAAAAACTCTCCCACATTGATTCTCTTTTTTGAATGTTCTGTCTGAAATTATGACTCTGTTAGGCACAGCTCATATCAAACATTGGGAGCTGTGAGTATGCGGGTTAGCAATTAATTTTTCAGGGAATCATCCCTCTCAATTCTCTCTTTTTTTTTCCCTACATCCTTTCTCTGAGTATCTGCTTATTGCATCTCTAACCACAGAGATGGTAGAAGATGCGGCACTCTGGTCCTCCGAAAAAGGTACAAATTTCATCAACTGACTCATGTCACATGCTCATTTTATTAGATAACTTCCTATGAGGAATCAAAAGAGAAGGCACTGGATCAAGCTGGATGTTGATCCTGGAGTCCTGTACTCTACCAAAAACCCCTTGTGTGAGTGTCAACAAGACTGTGAATTCTCATCTCCAAAGTAATTCAAGACACGAGCTCAACCAGGTGGGATCTGCTTATTTAAATCCATAGCAGTAATCCTTGATAAACCATTATTTAGCTACAGATCATGGTAACAAGGATATCCAGCCAGTATTTTGAGGAACCACAGGCCTCAAGGAGGAGAAATGCTTTCCTAGTCTAGTCATATCTCATTTTCGTGTGTATCTTCCTCCAGAGAGATCATTTTCCTCCACACAGAGGTTATTTTGTCATAAACCTGGGCAAACTGAGGCTTTCGTCTTCCCTCCTGGGGAAATATAAACAAAAATCATACACTTACTAAATCAATAAATATGAAATATTAGGCATTCAGCAGTGTATTAAAACAGAAGAATATTAAACACTGAGCAATTCAGTGGAGAACAGTCTCAAAATTCACTGCTAATCACAGCAGTGGCCTTTTCTTGTATTCTGCATAGCAGGCATTGTCACACTAAAGCTGTTTGGGCTTGGTCAGTGATAGGTTTATGGGAGTCTTTCTTTTCATGATTTTTTCTTCCCTTCAGAGTTCTGAGGAAAGGTGTTTGTTAGCAACATTTGCTAAATGTGAGCACAGCTGGAATTCCCACTATAAGGTGAGAAAAGCTATGGCACTTACACAGCACACTATGTGTCTCTCTGCTCTGCAAAGCAGACCGTAAGGGGTTGAGTTGGAGGCAGTGTATTCTTCAATATTAAGCGTCCACAGCTAGAACTGGATCATGAAGTATATATAAAAAAATCCTTCTGTATATTGGTATCCTTGTTGGAAAGAATAGGTATGGAGATTTTAGAAGGAAGCAGAAGTTCTAAGGAGAGAATTCGTTATTTCATTATTTTCTGCATATTCCTGTTTCTTCCTAATCTCTCAAAAAACATATCCAATAAAAATCAACTTTCCGTCCTGCTGATAGACATGGCTTGTGAAGACTTTAAGTCAGCAAAGTCTGGTATGAAATTCTCTGCTCAGGTCTTGGCTACCCTCAGAGAAGACCGTGCATCTTTTCGCAGGTCCTGTAAAAAACCCTTCTGACTAGAGCACTGGAGCTTTGAACAACTTCGGACACAAGCGTAGAACAACTTCCTATTTCATACTTTGTTTGGAGGTAATTGAAACGGCATGCTTCTCTGCTATGCCTTCCAACCTGGAGGTAGTTTGCATACCAAAGTATCTCTATCACTGACGTCTTTAGCTCTTACCAAACATCTGGGTTAAAGAGAGGTCACTAACCTTCCCACCACTGCGCCGTTCGCAGTCCAGAAGAGGAGTAGTCACTGGCTAGAAACAGGACTGACATCTTCCTGTCTTCATGTACGTACATAATCCGTGCTGAATTTACAGAGTATGGAAAGTTAAAAGACCATCGAGCTACTGCCTCATTTTAAACTGTTTGCTTCTTCTTATGACTTCTGCCTTCCTGAGTACCTCCTCTTTTTCTTGCATTCTGCCCACTCTTTCCTATAGACCTGCACCCAGATGAGCAGTGATAAGTTTGGACAACAGAGCCCATAAATAAATCCCCTTTTGCAGCTTGACACTTTTCATGGGGAGATCTGAGATTTCAAAAGGGAGAACTGGCTCTTAAGAAATGAACCTACTACTTATCTCCCTGAACATATCTCCTCCCTCTTGAAATCTGGAAAAATCCTGGGGGAATCTACTCTCCCTCCTACCACTTTCTCTTATGTCATGATCCATCTTCTGCCCTGCCCTTCTTACATATCTGTTTCTTCATTCTCCTCTGACGTCCATCACAATGATGCAACCTTTCCCTTTTCAACCTTTTTTCCATTGAGGTAACAAGGTATATTAGCCTGAAAGCTATTGTTCGGCCTATGCTTCATCTGCTGAGAGCTGGGTGTGTGAATGTTGTATGAATGGAAGGAATCATGTCCAAGTTCAGTAACAGAATGGAGGTTAGCTTTTTTGTAAATTCTAGCAGTTGCTTTTGGAAGCAGCTTTGTTTTGAAGCTGTAACAGTCACTCTGAGGAGGTTAGTTATACATTTCCTCAGCTCCTTCCTCTCCATGGTCATTGTTCTTGTCCTGAGATGCCTCTGCTGGTATCCATTCTCCTCCTTCATCAAGTTCAAGCTGTCCAAGGAAGATGAAAACAAAGCAATTACACGAGCACCATACACAGCAGTGCTTCTTAAGATCTTCATTTCCATATCCTTCAGCTGCCCATTGCTTTGAACATAATGCTGCCTCATGCCCCCTCCTAAAGCTAATGTCCTTATTTCTTTCTGTCAAGCTGGGGGTCTCATGTAGCTCCCTTTCCACTGCTGACAGCACTGGAGTTTGGGAAATATGAAATGCAGCAGCATGGATACCCTAGAACACCCTTCAAGACGTGACTAATTTGCAATCATGCTTGCCATGCACATTGGGCAGAAAAAAGAATGGATTGGCTCAATGTTAATACTATCCAAAAATATATATATACAAATGGGAAAGGAAGGAATTTTCTCCCTCATGAGTTGCTTTTTAAACAGTCCTTCAATAATCTTGTTCATAAGGTTTTTGAGCTGCCACCCTTTTCCTGGAACCCATCTCAACTGCAGGACTGTGCACTGACTTCTCCCTGAGTAAGTCAAGTTCTGTGTTCCCTGTGAACACAGAACTTGACTTCTGGAGAGGCCATATCAGCTTCATTCGCATCTTACAGCAGGAGGAAGCTGTAAGATTCCCTTTCTCCATATCAGGCCTTTCTCTTTGTACCTAAAGTGTTGGTATCTTCTGCTTAGTCTCTCAAATGACTGATGCGTCACAGGTTGGAAAGGAGGTTGCTCTACTCCTTGCCCACCAAGGATGCAGAGAGAGGATAGGTGCTTCCCATACCCAGTGTGGGGGTGAGCAATACTCTTTTTGACAGGACAGACAGAGAAATTTCACAGGCAACAGCAGATTTTCAGTGCTCTGTAGAGACCTCTGTCATCCTCATTAAAGCAGTTTTCCACGGTAGTTATTCAAATGTCAAGGTGCCTGATTCCCTGTGTATTTTAGGTACGATTATGGCAGTATCAAATGCCTGGAAGCTGTGGTAAGGTCCAGCAATGAAAATGCTTGTTACTTCCCAGAAAATTTTAAAGGTTATTCTTTACCTCAAATGTATTGATTGCTAAAAAGAAGGCAAGCAGAGAGCCTAACCAAAACCCTGCAAGGATAAGGGAGTGTAAGCAAAGCTTGCAATGACGTAATGAAAATGATTCCACAGTTTCCTACATTTCTGACACATTGAGACACATTTTAAAAAAACAATGTTGGGACACAACCTCTATGTTTATAGGTGTTCAGCCTCTAACTGCCTCTAATTCTGTATGTTCACCCTGGGGCATCTCCAAAGTGCTTGTTTTCTAAACACACTCTAAACTCGCTTTTTTGCCTGTACTTGGGAAACAGCAATACTTGCAGCATTGAAAGTATCCACATCGCTTAGGAAAACACAAGCTAATATGTGTAATTGCATTTCCTGGGAAAACAACTCCTTGCTTTATGGATTTTGGACTATGGATTTTGAGGACATGGCCAAGGTAACACGGACTCATGCTGGGGGTATACGCCATTTTAGGGGCTAGCCTTAGTCTACGCACTTTGCCTTTGCCATAGGCTGAGGGTTACGTGGGTGGATGATTCACATCAAGTGGCTGAGCCTTGTCACTTTACCTTGTTCTTGAGCTTTGAGCCCTAAGCACAAGGGAATTTCGAAAGAGGAGGAGGGGAGGATGTCTGTAACTGTCTCCCTGGAGTTTAGCAGATCAAAACAATTTCAAAAATTTTGTTTCCAAATCAAAAGTCTTTGGTTTCTTGCTGATGACACCTTTGGTTTGAGACAACTTATAAGCTTTGTCCTTTGAGTTAGAAACAGTCCCTCCTTTCCCAGTCATTTGGCATGAACTAGTATCCCAGGGTTATTATGTTTTGCTTTTCTTTTTCCTTTTTTTTTTTTTTTTTTTTTTTTTGGATAATAAATCAGAGAAAGCTCTTGCTGGAGAAACCTCTTTGTCTGCATACAATAAAGGAACAAGTTCTTCATTGCCACTTGCCCTCTGGCATTTTTTGATGTCGGAAAAGAAGGCAGAGAAATGAGCACAACCTCTCTACTGGAGCAAGTCCCCAACCTCCAATGGAAGCTGATTCCCATTGCTCAACTTTTCAACTTTTGCCAGGGGGTGAATGTAACAGCTTGTTGCTTTTTTTTCCTGCCCAAGACTACCCTGGAGAATGGCTCCTAGCTGCTCTTTAGAGCTCCTGGCTAAAAATAAATGCAGTTAGTTGAGACAATTTGTATTCTGCTAACCCTGCTGCAATGCTCTGTGCCCTTTTTGTGTAACTGGTTGTTTTTTTTTCCCTCTCAGCACATTACATGTACTGCAAAAAGGAATAATCTCACACAATGCCAGGGCTGGTACACTTTGTAATAATGGTGACACATTAGGTACAAAGCCAGTGCTGCACTCTTCAGAGTCATGTTGTGAAATAATTGCAGTAATTCTCCATCAAAGACAAGGTTAATTAGCATTGCATCACCTTCCACTTTTCCAATTTTCTTCCTCGGTACTAGGAAAATAAATCGATTTTCACGTGAATTAAAGGGGTGATGGGCCCAGTGCAGTTGTGCAGCACTGCTTAGTGCTGGTGGGACTACTCCCTGGAGAAAGACCTTTCAGGGTCAGCTGTAGATGTAAGCAAAAGAGAAAATTGCCTAAGATGGTAAAATGGTTATCACCTGCTGCCTACTTTGCCAGTAGAAGTGGGTTATTGCTGCGAAGGAGAAGACTGGGTAAATGAGAGGGTTTTGGAGGGATGTCCTCTCTGATTGAGCTTTCTCCTGTCTTTTCTTCTCCCTACAGCAGCAGGAGCACCAAGCCCTGCTCTAGGACTTCCACTCTGCTCTCTGCCCTCCTCCTCCTGTTTCCTCATTCTTCTTCCCAAGACAGAAACAACCAGCCCTACTCACATTGTTGAAAGGGAAAAAAAAAAATGTTCCCATGACACTCACCTGTAAGTCCATCCAGGTCTTCCACATGAATAAGGAAAAGTAGGATCATGTGCCAGTGCATCACCTAGCATAAGTGTTTTAAACTACCCCTAGTTTGAGCACAGGTTCCAATAAAGATTAAACCACAAGTTGCAATTTAGAAAATGAATATATCCCATCACCCAGGTGGGAATTACTCCCATTGTACTAAGGGCCACTTTCTTACATCTTTTATACAACATTCCCATGTTACCTCACCATTGTCTCTGATTATGACTCAGCTCAGGCCAGCAAAATATTACTGAGATCCTCCGACTTGTGCTTAAGAAACATGACTTCCTGCTCTTTGGGATCTTGAAGGATGGCTAACTATTTGGGTGGCGAACACATTAGGGAGAAGATCTACTTGCAAGAAAACAATAAAGCTCTCTTGACCTGATATTTTGAACAAAAACACATGTCACAACATGACCTGCCTTTAAAATCTGCATTTTCAGTCTAAACTATATCTAAAACACAGCAGCCTCTACCACATAAGAACCAGTAAATAAAGTATGCCTACTTACACTCTTTTCCAGTACCAACAACGTATATAGTCAGAAGAATTTTCTGGCAATATTCTTTGTTGTAGGAAGATATTTTCAGCATGCAATGTAGATATTTTCATTAAGTAAATCACATCTCTGCTATATTCTGGGCAGGATTTAAGGTGATGATAAAGGTGTTATCGTCCTTTGTTAGTACGGCGTGGTTTGATGCACACAGTGTACTGCAAGGTGCTCACTGATAGACTTGATCTGTCAGCATCCAACATCGTTCCCTTCATAGATAACCTTGCACATACCATGACGGCTTCAGGTGTCATTAGCTGCAGAAGGTTCCTGTCCAGCCCTTCCTCAGGAAAGATAACCCACAAACTAAGGATTTTATCCAAGATCCAAGGGTTTCAGATCCCTGCTCCTACACACAGACCCAGAGTAATTTGAATCTTTGCACTTCAGTTCCTAAATGGAAAATTAAATTTGCTTCTCTTCCCTCTTTCCTGGGAGTGACATAAGAAAAAGTGAGGTAAACTGGAGAAGAGCTCTGTTGTGACAGAAATGGTGGGGACATCATTACTTGAGGTGGATAAAGCCTCCATCTCTCAAGAGGTGTTGCACCATTTAGCATGAGGGTTCATGATCCCCCATGGACAGCTCTGACTTTGCCCATCCCACAACAGTGAAACACATATGCACATTAGTGCAGTAAAATATTTTCTCTCATTGTGGCTCTTAAAGCTAATATTTTTATATAGTTCATACCCACTAAATACATTGAATTTGTCTTGTCTTTTCCTTTCTTTTTTTTTTTTATATATTTTATCCTGCAGTCCCTCTGTGTACACTGTCCCTGTCTTGAGGAACTATTTGCAGCCTCGATGGGAGAGCAGGGTGGGAAGTCAGAGAGGCACTTTGCTGAAGTGTTTATTGTCACTGAAACCCGTCTTGCTCCTAATGAGTTCCTGTGCTATACATCTGAGTGCGAGCTGTGCTTTCAGGGACGGAGCCTGCCGTTCATCACAGGCTAATCTCTCCTTAATGGGTAACCATGAGGAGCAGCCGTGGGAAGCAGCCGTGAGGAACACCGAGAACATTAATGGGAGAGCAGAGATGTAATGGGGGATCCAAACTGAAAGGCCTCATTAGGTGTATGGGCAGCCCAAGGAGAGAAGTTTCCTTAATATCCCCACTATCATACTATCTGTCAAGGCTTGTATCATCTCTCACATGGCGAGGCTTCAAGCCACCTGTCTATGTCCAGGCTTTGCGAGGAAAACCTTTTTTGATGGCTGAACATGTAGGAATATTTGTGCACTCATAAAATAAGGGAATATTTTATAGCCTCTGTTAATAAAGGCGCTGCACTTGAGATAAAAATGAGAACAGCAGATCATGCCAAATGGCTTGGCAAGCCCTGAGGCATATCCTGGTCTGGTCACTGCAACACTTAGTTAAATTAGCAAGGGAAAGTTTCGAGCAGAGAGTTTTTCCTACTGCAGGTAAAGATTTACTGAGTGTTAAATACATGCTCAACGTTGTCTCTCATTTTGGCCCAAAGCCATGTATTTATAGGCCATTGGAAAGAAAAAGATGATTCTACCTCACCCTTTTCTAACTGGATTTCCACTGGGTGGGTTTATTCAGCAGAATAATTCACTCAGAAAGAAATGTGCTGCTTATGTTAGAATAATTACTAAGCAACAGTTTTACTTCCCAGGTGGACCCTGTGGGTCCTGTGGTTTTTTTTTTTTTTTTTTTTTTTTTCCTGATCCCCTGACTGTTAGTCATTTAATTCTTTGGCTCATTTTTATTCCCAGATATCAGCAGTCCCTTCACAGTCCCTGATTCATTAGAGAGATGTAGATTCTCTCAGGCCATTTCCTTCCCTTCCTCATACTTTTATTTATGTTTTTTTTCAAAAAAAAAATCCACTGAAAAAATCAATAAAGTTCTACAAACATTCCCCAGGAACTAGCCCAGGGCATCATGCCCCTGTATTATCTAAGATAGCTCTAAATCCTTTCTTGCTTCCCCTTCTGATACTGAGCAGTGCAGTCCTGATACAGCTTTACAGTCAGAAGTCACTTTTTGAGATCAGACGATCAGTAAAGAGGCTTTTCTGTTTTTATGGTTGGAGGCTCTAAGCATCCTGTCTGGGACCGTATGCAGAGACTATGCTTGGACAAGGGAAAGAAGTGAAGGCATTTGACTTTATCTTACTCCCAAGCTGCACCACCAGCAGCCTTTCACTCAAAAGGAATAAATCAATAAATACTGTTTTTTTTTTCCATTGAAAGAACAAATAGTGAAGTATAATAAATGTATGAGTGATAGCAGCTAAAATCATTGTTTTGTGTCAGCACCCTGTGCATCCTGCACACACTGAGCAGGAGGTTACAGCTGGGCAAGAGATGTCTTTAACCAGCAACCTCCTGAATACAGAATTAAATTTGGGTGTTAGCCCATTCTTCAGTCCAGCCCCACCAATACTCACATAGGTATGCACACGCTTAAGGGCAGATGAAGTCCTAGCCAGAGCTCTAGAGCTCTCTGAAAGTGAGAAGTCGGAGCGCACTCAACTCCTCACACAGGTTAAATTCTTATTTGTACAGGGTGCATAAATCAGGACTGGATTTGGCCCAGTCAGCCACCAAATCTCAGCTTTTCCGAGGCATATGTTGCGCTATTCCTGGGCACAGTGTCGACACTTTGGGCACAAAATACAGACACTCTAGCAATGTGCACGGAAAATATATAGGACACAGGGCTTTGTTTTCTTCATTTCACCTTGAGCCTGTTCTTCACTGTGTACTATAAGGAGTCTCTGTAGCAGAAATTAGATGAACAGAGTTTTTATTTCTGGTATTTTTTTTTCTGTTCACCGGTTCCATAAGCTTTTAGCATATGAGTGATTTGTTTTTTGAAGAAAAAAGATTTGAGTAAGAGATTGGCCTGGTTTTGTGCTTGTGAGTCTTCACAAAAGTAACTGTATCTCTCCCAAGATGGCTTATGCGGAGTTAACCAAAAGCTTTATGGGTTTTTGCTGAGGAGACACAAAAAGTATTACTGGATACCTTGATTGCATTTGGATTCATTTTTAAAATTAAAACTAAATAGACTAAGCAGGCTCTTTTAAGCCCGTCAGAAGAAAGCTTCAAGAAGGATGAGGGCTGAACCAGAGCACTGCCTTTTGAATTAGGGTTGGCTAAAACACTCATTTTAAGAAAATGAAAAAAGAATATGACCGTACAGATGCCCATTTTATTTTTACATTATCCACTATTTCACACAGGCAAAGGTCTCTATCCCAGAGAGGCTCACGACCAGAGTAGTGGTGGCAAAGCTGAGGGGAAGCAGACCAGCTCAGGGTTTCCGTGGTAGCACAGAGCAGAATAACTGAGAACTTGGTTAAAAATGAGGCAATACTGGTGGAGTGGTTTGAAAACTCGGGTGGGGAGGAAGAAAGACTTCGGCCACCATTGACCACCGAGGACTAGGTCTGGGAGGACAGGGTTTACCAGGGAATTAGGGTCCATACACTGCCTTTTGCATCTGCTTTTCCTTCAGCAATTCCCATCTTCCACCTGGACAGCATCCACCTTTTTCCCCAAGGAAAACATGCTAGGAGGAATGGCTTGCCCCGCACAGGATTGAACTTCTAAAACTACAATGAAAAGGAGGCAAAAAGTACCTAGTGAAGGGACAAGACATGTCATTAGAGCTGAATCCCTCCACAGTGGAGCCTTTCCAGACCTGAAGGTTCTTCCTGGCTGTTTCATCTTCTTGACGGAGAGAAATAGTCTCCTTTGCAAACTGTCACTTCACATTAAAGCAACTTCCTTCTGCTTCTCCAAGTGCCCATGAAACAAACAACAAACCAGAGTATTGACTAAACATGCCTCTGGGTCACCGGTAAGGACCTTTTATTAACAAGGGCCATCTGGCTGGCAAAATGAAGCCTTTACTGTTACTACTTGGAGGAAAGAGCATTTGTTACCACTCTTTCCAGTACAGTGGGTCTCCATGCAGGAGGCTGGAGGCAGGAAGGTGCTCAGCTGATGTGTATCGAAGCAACCTGTCTGTGGATTTCCACTCGACCAACTGTTCGCAGGACTCACGGTTAGTTTGACATCTATATTAAATTCCTGCTATGCTGTCAGCACAAAGCAAGCTCTGAGGTCTGAGTTGGTAGCTGTGGAGGAAGCAAACTCACTCACCCTTGTGCATGAAGGTTGAAGGCAACTGCAAAACTGAGGTTGCCCTCATCCTTATTCAGCTATTCAATCATATTAAACAGTAAGTGATGCTCCTGCTGTGCCCATGCATCAATGAATTTCAAAAATGGTATCATCTGGTGTTTGCTGCAGAACAAATTTACAGATGAAGAGCGGCTCCTAATTAGACCTGTGTCTACATACATAAACTCAGAGGTACCCAGACTAAATTTTAGCTCCATCCTGGTACCCCATGTTTCTTTTTAGTGACCTCTGGGACTCCTGCCACAAAACTGAGGCGAAACTTAAGCTTTTCTTCATTTCAAAGAGGAGGTAGAGACAATCATCATGATGGCTGCCCTATCAAAAGCTGTATATTGCATCTCCCATATCTTGCCTTTAGATAACATTGCTCTATCGCACAGTGAACACAGATGTTTAGTGCGTAGACATCTTCCCTCACTAGCTGAAGCTAGACACACCCAAACTGAGTTTTTCATGCATGCAAAAGGAGGACTCCAAACCATTCCATCGGAAACTTATGTTGCTGGGGCTCACTGAAAATAGGACCCATCTGAGTCCACTGGAAGAGCTCGGACGTGTTGAGTTAGACCCCCTAGATGCAGTGTCAAAGGAATGTAGATTGAGCGCTTCCAGAGTATGTTCTTTGTCTGGAAAAGCAAAGTCCCAGAATAATAGGCAAAGCCCTTACTCTCCTGTGACTCTGCTTTCTTTTCTGTAAGCCTTTTTCACTTGTATCTGAGTAGACTTCAAAATCTTTGGGGCATGGATTGGTTCTACATAGTACCTCTCAGGGATAGAGAGGTCTCAGCAGCATGTTAGTAATATGCCAATATTACATGACAACAATTAGGTATGGGCATATGGAGCAAGCTGCAAGTAAAAGCAAGGTTTTATTGTGCAGAAGGATTTTATTGTGCACAGAGAGAGTTATTTAATTAATATTTCTAAAATGCTTCAAATTCCATCAATGAATGGAATGAGGGTGTACAAATTATCTATAATTATTATTACCTCCATATTCAAGGCACATATTTTCCCTCTTTTTCTGAAACATTCTGATAATGAGCTAATGAGGGGATTCCATTTTGCTAGGTGTGCTGAGTTTTAGCACTCAATTTTGCCGAGTGAGTGATAAACGGCTTTGAAATATTCCTCACTCTCTTGGCCGTAAACCTTTTAACAGTTTCAATTTTTTACAAACCATAGACCCTGCAATACAGTCACCACCACAGTCATCTTAACTCCTTGTGCTGCTTAATACACTATAAAATGTCTCTACTAAAGAACATTTCCATGGAAACAGTCCATTAAAAATGAATTTTATATCTTATGTTTTCTATAAATGGACAGCTCACTTAATGGCCCTTTACTATTGCACTTTGCCAGAACAGCTTCAAATTTAACCATATTTAATTCTTTTATAATTTGAAACAGCACATTTTTTTTTATTGCCATTACAAAATTTCAACTTAGTATTAAAGGTTGGTTCAGTGGGCTCTGGGATATTCCAGAGCACAAAGGAGGTGAGAATAATATTCCACACACAAAAGCCCTAAAAACACACTGAACAAATGTGAGGTCTGTCTGCTGACTTAAGTAGTTCTCTGTGTACCAAACCCTGTACAATCAGTCTTGAATTCACCACAGTTCTTTTTGCACCAAAAAGCACAAAAGGATGCTATTCAATGGAGTTCGCAGACAGACCAGCCCCAAAATGTTTCTGTCTTCCTCCTTTGTCATGATGACTTGTCAAAGGGAAGTTCCTTTTTGCCTTCATTTTAACCTGTTGAAACCTTCCCAAATAAGAATGATTTAAATATGCAGTTGGAAAATAGAAATTTCCTATCCTAGAAGGGAAAAATAAATAAACAAATAAATAAAAGTCAAGTCAGCAGCTTGTTGTTGTTATCATAACTCTTCAGGAGGAGAATTAATTCTCAGTGGGCTGTACAATTTATTAGGGGTCTCCCAAGGTAAGTCTTTGCCAGGGCTGTCCGTGTGATTCAGCTTCCAGAGAACTCAAAAACTTAGACAAGTTGCTGCACGGTTACAAGACAGTTTTTATCAGTTGATCTCCTCAAGACAAATATAGGTCTTCTGAGTGAGCTTTAGCAGAGCTGTTATTCAGCAGAACTTCCCTAAACATATTGTCTTTTCTCAACTGGAAATTTTATCCAAGTGAAATTTGAGGACTGCACATGAGTGAAGTCCAGCTGTCCATGTGGAAATCTTTGCTATGTCAACTTGTACGTGGGCCGTACACTCCTGTTGGTCCATGTTGGTTATGTTGGACCCTCTGATGCCTCCCAGAAGTACTAGGCTGACCAGCCAGGGACATCTGCCTCTTTCTAGGAGACCATCACCACAGCAGTGGTGACACAAAGCTCTACTCCAGCAAAGCAGACAGTCCTGTTGCCTTACTTGTGCTCCAGCCCTCTGGCCAGCTTGGTGGCCTCCACTGGATTTGCTCCAGTCTGTTGGTGAATCTCTCCTCCCTCAGAAAAAAATATATCTTACAGAGGAGGAGAACTGCTGAATCTCTGAATAATTCCTTATGCACACAGCTGCTAAGTAGGCTGCTCGTCTCTCCTTTCCTGTGTCCTTTAACCACCATGCCTTAGGTTTCTCTACTTTTTTACTCAAAAGTCCTGCAATAAAGCCAAGTATTAGCCAGCAGCTGTGCAGCTCTGGCAGCATGTTGTTTGCAGTGACTGCCCCAGGGACAGTGATGAAGGGGCTGCTGAGGATCTGGACGTGCGTAACAAACTTCCCTTGGAGTCAGAAGCAGGGTAAGACTTTCTCTGAGCCGGATGTGCACGGCCTGTGACGACATGCTCGGAGTAAGGGGTGCAAGGAGGGGAGCAGGACACCTTCTTCCTTTCACATCTAGATTCTTCACAAAATAAAAGATATATATTTTGCTGCATATATTTGGATGAACAGGTATTGGAATTTAAAAATGCTTAAAGTCTTAACAGCTGGCAGGCATTAAATTTTTCTTCTTTTTAACCACGACGATTGCTATAGAGCCTGACTAACAAGGACCAATTTATTAGGTCTAACTAAGGTTAACTAAGAAAGCAATCTTAATTAAAAAAAAAAAAAAAAAAAAAAAAAAAAAAGATGTTATGAACAGTTATAGTAATATTCTTACCATCAGTAATACCTTAAAATAGCATTCCTTCCTGATTTCTGCCTTCCTAATCCTGCCCCTCTGTCCTCACTTACTTCAATGTGTAGACCAAGATATCTGTAATATCACCCATTCATATCAAAGAACAAGAGAGCCCAGGTGCAAACTTTCTGAGTAAATGACTTTGCTAAGGGGCAAAATTCAGATCTTTGCAGAGAATCCTCAGTATTCAGCTTCTGGGGTATTTCTGAAGTGCATAGCTTTCGTGTGAGATGTTTGGCACATAAACAAATTTTACATTCAGAACACGACCAATACCACCTCCTCAGTTGCCAGCATCTGGACATGCAAGCCCTCAAGGCTGCAGCCCTAGCCCAGCTCCTGGTAGAGACCTTCTCACTCACACACACGTAACACACACGTGCATCTGCACATGCACACTGTGGATCCATCCAGTAGCTGGCTTTGGGTACACAGGCTATCCAACAGCTGGTCTCAGATCCTCCCTTTTCCAGGTCTAGACCTTTCTACACACGCTAATACACACACGTACCAAACACATACACAAATAGGTCTCAGCTGATTCCCAGACCCTGTCCAGGACTCCTCTGGTTCCTCTGGTAGCTGTCTCTCCTGTGGTCTCATCCTTGGAGACACACAGATGTGTATGAATGTCTCTCTCAGTCAAGAGAAAAGAGAGACCCTCATCCAAGAAAACAGGAAGGAATTTAGTAAGAATGTAGGACAGTGTGCTGATCAGGAGCAGGCTGTAGCCAAGCAAGAGCGCTGGCCAGCACTGTTTACACGTGACCAACCCATTTTATCCCCGTATCCCTCTAATTTTCCACATTTATTCTTCCCAAATCGTGTAGATTCCTCCCTTCCCAACATCTGGTTCCTCCCCTAAGCATCCAGTAAGTCTTGCACAATCCCAAAATGCTCTTCCCCTGCATCCAATAATGCATCCCATACTGCTTGACAGTAAACTCCTTTGGTCCAAAAGGTGCTTCAGAGACCCAAGGTGGTTGACTCATCTCACTGGGTTTCACATCTGGTCTGTGGGACCATGTACACCTGTGTACACCTATGGGTGGCTTTCTCATATCCATGCGTTTGTGTCAAATGGGTGCATGGAAGTTTTGGTACACAGGCAGCTCTAGGCTAAAATATTTTTCATTTCAGTCTCTATAATTGATTTCTTCTGAAAAGACAATCATGGAGTCCGGCCCACGTTGCTGAAAACAACATTATGCAACTTTCAAGGCAGCCCTCAGAGAGAAGAGGCACCAAATACTGTGAGAACATATTCTCTCTTTCACTGGAACTTTGTCTCTACTGGAGAATGAGTTTATCTATAAGTAGGGCAGGGGAAATAAGGAGATTAGGATTTCTGGCCTTTAAATTTTGATAATCTCCTTTTTTTCGATCTGTGGGCTACATTTCCCAAAGTAGACAGTAGATACACAAATGTTTGTCTGTAGGACAGGAAGAGAGTTAGATCACTGGAACAGACTTTTTTTCCCCCCAGGAGGGAAGAGGCCTTTTTTTTGTTTTGTTTTGTTTTGTTTTTTGTAGTGGTGATATTTTTCTTTTTTTTTCTTTTGGAAGACAGACTGACGACAAAAAAAGAAAATTGACGGACTTAACAAAAGTGAATTTGTGTCCTGACTCTGCATTGATGAACCAGACTATAATAGGTGAGATCTTTCTCGGATAGGACTTATTACATGAAAAAATGTCAAGCATGGACCCAAGAAAGCTGCCTTCTGCATTATTTCTATCCCACCTCTTGTGTCCTTTAGTTATCAGGACCAGATGCTGTCTGAAACTCTGTGCAGCCCAGAGAGATGTAGAGTGGCTGTATAATGAACTACATATATAAAATCTGACATGATGGGTAACACATGTTAAGTGCAATCAAGGTTCATTACTCAAAATGCGTCCTTAAATAATGAAAATTATTCCTGGGAACAAAGATTTTTTTGGAGTGTTTGTGCTATCGCTGGTCTCTTAAGACAGTTTTGAGAGTGAAGTGCAGTATGGATATTATTTAGCGAAGGGATCTAGTTGGTGGTAATGCCTGTGATTATTTATGAGTATCAAAAATAGATGTAAATATTAACATTTGAAAATATATCAGAGGTTACAGATTAAGATGGAGATAAATGAGTCTGTGTGGTGCAAGACCACAGATCACTGTAGCTGTCAAATTCTGCTTTCAAAAAGGCAAATAACACTTTAGATGAGAACCTGAAGGGGAGTGGAAAGGAGAAAAGTTTCTACTGCTAGTGAAGCCACTGGGATCTGAAAGACTGTGCAGCATTTATGATGAAGGGTTCTCATTTCACATGACTTAAAATATGTGGGTGCGTGGCAGGATGTTCTTCCCAAAACTGTTCTTTTTAAATATGTGTATATGTCCTTTAAAAGGAGTGGGAAGGCAAGAAGCCAGCAGTCTGCTCTGAAAAAGTATCCAAAAAGCTTATTAATGCTTGTCAGTAAAAGTAAAGACGAGGAGCCAGCTTGCGCTTGTTCTTGAAGTCCTGTCTCTGATATACATCCTTTTTGGGAATAAGGAACCTGGGATAATTATAGACGCAGTATGATAATAGACTTCAATCAATTGCAATTTAGGCCAGATGATCAATGTTTGATTCAATGCTTGATTCAATGCCTAATAAACAGGCACAAAAGATATTCTACTTCCTCCCAGGTTAACACATTTCTTAAGTGGACAAATGTGTTAAAGGAAAATAAAAAATCTTGTCTATTCTCATTACTATTGATTTTTTGCTCAAAAGGGTGGGCAGGGAGGAAATTAGAAATCTTTATGATGGCAGAGTATAAGAACTATATTACCACATTTTGTTTCCAAGAGAAAAAATCCATTCAGCAGTCAGATAGGTGGGTAGATAGGTAGGGAGTAGAGTTAAAAGTAACTGGGGGGCAGAACTGCCAAGAGAGAGTTAAATGGGGCTGGAATATCAAAAAGCTGTATTTGCTTACAAATATTTGGTAGAAAGAACAAGAGAAATGTCTCTGGAGACTATCAGATGTGGACATTTCAGCAGTAAGTTGGTCCATACCATCCAACCATCACCCTTCTGGGAAACTGGTTCTGCAATCCACTGAAATAAGCTTAAGTGCTTTGTATTGGTCCTTTCAAGGATCTCATGAATGCAAGTTACCTTAATGAGAAGGGTCTCTGAAACGACAGGTCAACCTTGCTGGAGACACTGCAGCACAGTCAAGCCTCCAGATCCAAGATGTTCTGAAAGGCAGGGTTTCTCTCACATTTGAAAATCTCTGCTTCTGAGATGAACTCCTTTTTTGGAGCAGAGTAACACACACAGTCAAATAACCATCTTTTGCTAACCTGCCCTTCTCAACATCTAGGCTTTGCAACAGCTTGGTCCACAGCATCCACAGACTCATCCTGGAAAAATGCCTGCAGTTCTGTGTCTATCCTGGTGAGGGTACAGTCATTCTCCCTCTCTCCTCGGTGGTTAGACTGTGAGCTGTGTGGGGAGGACTCTAGCTACTGCTGGATCCAGAAGGGCTTCCCACTTTCCACTTCTCAGTGAATGTCCCAGCTGCATTTTGCACCTGCATTGAGATGAATTCCAGGATCATGTTTTCACCCCTTATGCCCACCTTGCCTTGCAAAGAAAAGCCCAGCACACAATGGAGACATTGCAACCTCCAGGAGGTTTTCTGCTTTGTCATGCTGTCCAGACACAAACTCAGTGCCTCTATTTCGATTTGTAAAAGGTCAGGAAAGGACTGGTGTCTTTGCTGAACATTGTGAAGATGGTCACATTACAAAAAGAGTGATGTTTAAAAATCAATGTAATAAAGAATTGGAAATCCTCCAGGAAGAAATCTTGATATATTGACTCTTCACTAATGCTAAAACAAATCATTCTGCCACATTCCTAAGGGAAACCCTTTGCTCAGAAGCTTTCCAACTAGCTCAGATGAAAAGATGAATTTTTCACTGAGGGAGTTGAGATTTATAAGTACCAGAGGAAAAAAAATGTGCTAAGAGGATCTTGAATCAACTATCAGCTTGGCAGAGAGACTGGTGGAAAAGAAGCTCCCTGTTTGTCCCACAACCACCAGCCCATGTCCACTTGCTGGTGATGATGTGAGATGGGTGTGTGGGTTACAGCTAATTACACTACTCAGTAAAGTGACCCTTGATGTTAACTAATGATCAAGCACCTTCGCTATCCCAAATGCTCTTCAGGTCTGAATGCCTTGATGTTTTCCTTGTGAGAACAGGTTAAATTTGAATGAATATTTGCTTTTCACTAATTGCACCGTATTAGTCCTCAGGGCCCCAGCTGCTTCAGGAACATTTGTTAACTTCCATGATGTTCTGCTACCCTATAATTATTTAAAAGTAGACACTGGTGTGCCAGTGCAATTTGGTTATTAATTGCAAAGTAGAATTTTTGAGTATGCTTTTGAAAGGGTAAAAAACTTGGACAATTTGTGTTTTGGAGAGAAGAACAAAACCATATAAAAGAAACTCTCTCTCTTGCCCTTTTTTTCCATGTTCACGTTTTATACTTCATACAGACTGTATATTCTATTCTACTCACAGATACATGCAGTGAGAAACAGAGGCCCAGAAAGAATGCAAGATTTCAATCTTCAGAGACTTTCAAAACTTGACTGGACAAGTCCCTGATCAACCTGATCTATTTTTGAGTTTGGATCTAGCTTCTAGATTCTGTGATTCTGTGATTTTGTGATTCAGTTAGCCCTACTTTGTGTGTGGGGCTAATCAGATACGTCTAAAGTCCCTGTCAACCTCAAGAATTGTATGAGTCTATGATTCTTCACAGAATCACAGAAATGAAGATTTACCTGACTCTCATTGAGTTTGCATGAGCAATGCCCATATGCCACAGGCCATCTGCTTCTGACTATCAACCTACCTTAGACTTGGTAGAGCTTCATCTTTGCTGAGAACAATTGAAGTTAGTGGCACAGCGAGGAAATTGGGGTGCAGCTTAATCAATTTCTGTAGTTGTATTTTTTTTTTATCTTTTCCACCTTGCTATTCTTTCTGATCCTTATCTTCACATTTTATGCACTCTAATGCATGCCTAGTGAGGCTTCAGTGTAGTTGATCCCCACTGTCATGTATTTTCAAATCATTTTGTTTAGAGAAGTAAAATGCATAAGGGCATTTTAAATGCCAGTGATGTGAGATACAGCTTTTTGTATATAAAATCCATCACCACTTAATGATCTAAGTCACAGCAGACTCCTGGTTAAAGTAGATAAGAGTGTGTGGAATAACAGAAAATGAAGATGTACTTCAATAACATTTACCTCAATTCCACATGGCAATGATTAGCAGAAGGTCTATGGAATGAGTTAGCAGGAAATCAGAATAAATCAGAGCTTCCCAACCTTTGCTGGTCTATGGGCAACTCTATAGGGCCCACTGAAATGCCATAAATACTGTCAGATCTGTGTCAAGCTGGCTGATAGCAGTTGTGACCTCAATTTTAAATTCTTTTCACCCGTATGCCATAATTCTGTAGAACATTTCTGCTTTTTAAACCTACTCATCCTGAAGAATTCTCCCTTACTGGAGGTGAATCATGAGCACTCATACATCTGAGAGGGTTGGATGAAACCTTAGGTAACTTTGCATTTGTTCATCCTTCTCTGAGTGTTTTGGGGCACCTTGGGTATTCATTTCTTCCATCCATCTGAGTGCAATAAAATGGTTCCTGGTTCCTTCATTTAGCAAATGGAGAATAAGGACAATAACTCTGAAGACTTGACTAGAAGTGCAGTTCCAGCCATTTCTCTGATTTCTCCACTTTGTAGGCCTAAATGTTATGAAGCCCGTTTCTTGATCAAATGAGAAAAAATTAATCAATTAAAAAGGAAATAATCTTGCCCGTCTCCAATTCTGCATTTCTGTTTGTATGTGAGTTTTTACACTGCCTCCTGGCTTGCAGTACTGACAGCTGCAATTGAACCGTTGCCATGACTCGTCTGAGATGGTATCCATCTTTGTGATAAGCAAAGCAGGACCCAAATGTGGCAGACGTATGAAAGTCATTACAGGATGACACAATGTGCAACAGCAGATTCAGTGAAAAACAGGGTCAAAATATACACCCAGAGTATCAGGAGGTAACCAGAGTCAGCCTGTTTCTCCTCTCCCACCTACACGGAATGTATGACGGGAATAACTTTTGAGTGGATAACTACTCTTTGGGACTTCTTAGACTTAGCACCATGCTGACCATATTTTCAGTTCACAGCTGGCTCAGAGCCAGTTGGAGCAGTGTCCATCTGCTTGAACAGTCTGCATAGCCATTTGTGTCTATGGACTCAAAGCACTTTTTGGCAGGTTAGTCCACTCCTGTGTAATGAGCTGAGACAGGCATGGGAAGTGAAGGTGGCCACATAAAGCTGGTGGGCAAAGAGCCATTTTATTCCAAGCAACAGTGTGCATATGGGCATTAGTGCATTTTGCCTACTATTTAGTGTTACTGTAGATTATAAGCTGTATTTACGTACACAGAGAAACTGTATCAGGAGCAACTCCACTGATACCGGCAGAGTGGCATGACATAAACCCAGGAGAAGGTACCACGAAGGTATTAATGCATAATGCATTAGTAAAAGGTAATGCAAAGGTATTAATGCATAATGCATCTCTTCTCTGGAGATATTCAAGGCCCGCCTGGCTGCAACCCTGTCTAACATGCTCTAGGTGACCCTGCTGAGTGGGGAGGTTGGACTAGATATCTCCAGAGGTCCCTTCCAACCTTCCTGATTCTATGATTCTGTGAAAATGAAAATGTGTGCTTAAGTACATTTACTGTTTAAAACTGTCAACCAAAACAATTCGTGTTCATTTAGCAACTGCATTCCTCAGCTGAAGAAAGATTTTGATAGCAGAAAGATATTTTGTCATTCCTCTTAGTCAATATTTAATTTAGAAATTCAACACTAAACAACAAACCGTCAAGAGACAAAAAAGCTTTTAATCCAGTTTGCGTAACTGTTTCACTCAGCCCAAGCTGAAGGTTTGTTTCAACAGAAGAGGTTGATTGTTTTGGGTTCATTTGACCCAAGACAGTGCTTTTCCAATCACTCTTTTTCCAGTCTGTCCCCTGAACAAAAACAAAGAAAGAAGCAAGAAAAAATTGGTACATCTCATATACAGCGACTAAGTTGTAATACAAGCTAGAAACTATTCAGGTCTGATCTCTTACTGCCCCAGGTCTTACCTCAAATAAACAGCACATGTAGTGAAAGGTAAATGGCTGTTCCTTGCTTTCTATTTGCTTGTTTCTTCTGTGATAACAAATCAAGGATTCGTACTCTCCCTGAACGTCTGTTTTCTTGTACAGCCTCTACCTTTGGATTAAGTACAATGGAAAGCTCAAACTCCTGGCAGAGGGCTTCTACCCTTTCCGTCTTGCTCAATCGTGTCAGCAGCACAGACATAAAAAATTCATAGCCACTAACTGCCCAATTGGCTCCAGGTTTATTATTTAATTTGGAAGTTATATCTTTCACTTTACTTTTTAATAGGCTAGTTTCACAGAGCATGCAAAGAGGAGCAGGTAGAGGCAAAGCAAGAAGCAAACCCATAAACCAGGGCTTTGTTGGAGGAATGAATCATTGTTCGCGGGCTCTGCTGCAGCCTCAGGCAGTCGGTGGGCTGAGGAAGAAGACATGGGGGCTGGGGTCAGTTCAGGCAGAGATAACGTTCTCTGGCAGACCTCCCCCTGGAACAGTGCCAAGGAGCACGTGAGGACTGCAGAACCTCAGTGGGTGAGACTGAAGCAGTGTCTTAGACTTCATGTAATATCAGTAGCATCACAGCATGGGGCAGGAGTGAACTTCCATCTCCAACGGGTAGAGCAGCCATGATTTTCATCCTTTCCACTCACAAGAGAAGTACCCAAGGCAGTTATATTTGTGATGCATCAGAATAAAACCTGCTTGGTGCCTTCTTCAGGAAGAGATTAATTACATCCCACTCCCATTAACTTACCTGGCCAGCTCTCCACCCCCTGGCCATAAAAATCCAGGCTCACAGAGACATGGTGCATTGTAGGGGCCCACAGTTAAATGAATGTGATCCTTCCTTATTGTGGATATAGGCAACTTTTAAGGTAGCTTGATTTGTGTTTCAGTGTCTCTATCTTGCTCCTGCCACTAGCAGCTGAAGTTACAGCCTTGCAGAGGCAAGCTGGAGCCATGTGATAAACTAATGCCAAAAGCTGTTGTAGTTGACTTAGTGGGACATACAGGCATGAGAACCTGGCTGGTGGATCTGGCTGTAGTGTTAGCCATGCTGCTCATCCACCCACTGTTCACCAAGAAGTGTCTCCTGCCGCAGGCACACAGACCAGTGGGCCATGTGAGTCTTGGCCTTGAGCCTTTCTTGAAGCTATCTTCTTTCTTTCCAAGCTTTCCCCCTAAATGTCCTCTCTCCTCTTTCTACATTTGCTTTTCTTTCCAGGCAGCATCTGCCCCTCATTTTCTAAGCCTCAATGCCAATGAAATTGTACATGGAAGCTTCTCTCCCACTGAGCATGAAAACATAAACAAGCTCCTTTAAGGTTATTCAGAGATGTCAAGGAGAAATTCTGAAAGCAATTCTATTGCCTGCGCACTCGGCAGAAAGCACAAAGTGCATGTAAGGACAACAAAAAAAACCCACAATATGTGATTGTGCTTCAGCAAAACATAGTGTATAACATCTCTAGATGTTGAGAGAGTAGAATGGGATGTTCAGAACACAGAGTTTCCAATGAATACACGTGAATGTTGTTCTGACCTGACTCAGCTGTAGGGATTTTCTGGGAGTGCTCACATGCCCCCTCTTGTTAAAGGGCCTGGAGAGCAACAAGTATTACAGCAGGAATGTGTGTGCCAACAGTATGTGTGAACTGAATACATAAAACCGTCCAAGAGGGCCCTTGTCCATAACTAGACATGCTGAACAGGAAGATCACCATCAGTCAGACTAGATAGTAACAGGGAAATAATAAAGAGACTTTTGAAACAAAGAAAGAGTCAGCCTGGAAAGAAGCATGATAGTTTGCAATGAGGAGAGATGGTGCAGTGGAGACAACGGCATTCAGAACCTGATTTAACCCTACTAGAAGCCTTCCTATTGGCATCACAACCTTTGCCCAGGCCAGATAGCATCTTCCATGTGGGATATCATTGAGGAGTCTTCATCCAACCAGTGGAGTGAGAGTACAGGATGCAACACATGAGGATACACATCCCAGACGTGTGTGGGACCTCAAGGAGTGCTTTCTCACCAGCATGTGGATTTATGGCTTGTAGGGAGTAGATACACAAACAACTGGAGCACCCACATCTCTTGTAGGAGATGCCTACAAGGGAACCTGCTGTTCCCCTACCCAACAGTCACAGCAGCCCACAGGTCCTGTGAGAGGGGCAGGAGGTGTGCACATATACTTCAGTGTATGTGTATGCATGAGTGCGTGTGTGTATGTGAGAGTATGTCAAGAACCTTCTAGGATTAGTTACAGAAGGATGTTTAGAAATTTTTAGTTGTTTATTAACATTTTTGAGTCTAGCATTGCAGTGTGTCTGCTGTATTGCTGATATTGATCTCGAGTGCACAGTTCACTGACTGCCCATTAATTACATGTTGTTAATAAATCAATAAACTACTTCAATTCTAATTTGGTTTAAGCTATGTGAACTAAGAAGTTTTTCACTGTGAAAGCTACCTTCTAAGGCTGGTAGGGAGTCAAGGGCTATTTGGATGCTTTACTATTAACATCCTTGCTGGTCTTCTGTTGGCCATAGAGGTTCACATGCCTTAGCCACTTGGATGTGGCATACACAGTAGAAAGGGTCAGGGGAAGAGGGGGGAGCCAAAGATTTTCAAGTATCTAGTGGACTTCCGTTGGAAAAAGTCCAGAATGGAATTTGTGGTTGTAACTAAAACAACACTCAGCACAGAATAGCAGAGCCAACTATCTCCATCTCTCTTAATTGCTTTGTAGTTCCACTTGATATAAATAATAAATTAACATGGCTATCCTCCCTACAGTTTCCCGCATTGGTGGGATGGAAGTCCAAGTCCTTGCATTGATAATAACTTCATTGGTCATGCATAATGCAGAACTCTAAAAATCGCAAAGCTCTGATTTAGAATAGCTCAGTGCTTGGGGTCAGCACATGCTCAGCACAGATACAAGAAACTCCAGGTTTAGTTCCTGGTCTGATGGGTGTTGCAGTGTCTTGAGCAAAAGTCTAACATAGCAGAGGGCTGAAAACTTTGAATGTTCTCATTTTCAGTTTACTGTGGAATCAAATTCTGCCTAAAACATGCAGGAAATCTCATGGGTTGTCAGTAGTTAAATTGTACACAGTGTAAACTGCACAGCTCTGTAATGGAGCTAATTTACCGAGGTTCTTGGATTAGGACTTGCAGGTCCCTAAAGAGATTACTTGGGTGGTTACATGCATTCATATGATTTAAATAGGCCTGTAGCAGACAATGCTACAGGAGATTCTAGGTCAGAAGATTCTAGGATCATCAATAAGAGATTTTTATAGCAGAGATTACTACCACTTATTGAATAAAGCTAAAGAAATGCCCATTCACTCTCCCATCTAATAATATCTTTGAATTGCTCCTATGCTGTAGGTATCACACCCAATAACTTGACAGGAGGAGCTCTGAGCTCTCAGGGCAGGGATAAGAAACCTATCAAGGAACTAGGGCCCTGGGGACCACACCGAGATATTTCTGCCCCTTTGAGAGCTTTAAATCCAATTTCAGAGCTGTCACCTAATTCTACTGTGTTTCTCCTGCTTTTCTGCTGTTTCCAGGGGTCCTTCTACAGCAGTAATTATAGTATTCTATAGTGACAAGTTGTTGAGATGAGTCATTTTCCAATTTTACTTCATCCATTAGCCTGTTGGCATCTCAGAGCCTGAATGGTGGTATCTGTAGCCCCTGGTATCCTCTTAGGCACCAACACCTTGCCTCAGAGTAGCCATAAAACCTGCAGTTGATGGTGACTATGGTAATCACATGGGGCAAAAGAAAAGCCTGTGAAATCTTTATGCCTCTTGACTTTTAGCAGGTTGCCTCTGCAGATTGCACCTGGAGTGAAATATGACGAACAACAAACGAGACGCAGAAGGAGGAAAATCCCTGTGCAGACGTAGAGTCCAGAGCCTTAGATCTATTGCAGCTCTCTTCTCAGAGCATCGATTGGGAACATTTGTTTCTCCTTGAACGTCACCACTGACATTTCATTGTTACAAACTTCACTCCCTCCTAAATACCTCTCTCTTTCAGGGAAACATTAGCTGTGACTGAGAGACAATTTATGTCCTGAGAGCTTTTAGACTAGAAAAACAGGTTTGTGGGCAAATTTGCTGTACTTTTCTACACTAATGCTTCAGGTATGTGGAAGAATCTCTTCTTATCATCGTCTCAGCTAACAAGTAAATGCTTAGTTATCACTTAGACATAAGTCTTAGTGTAAATTCTCCAAATCTAGGAGATATTGGGATTCAGAATCAAATTGCACATCCCTTCACAGATGCTTTTCCCATCTTACCTTTCCAATAAAGAATAAACTTTCTGTGCTAGAGTACTTCATCCAAAGGCTATTTCTTTTCTTCTGCTCACCACAGGAAGGCTTTGGGCAGTATATGACCACACATAAAAATTAAAGTCTCAGCTCCTAAAAATGTTCTTGCCCCTTTCTGGTCCCCTCATTTAGCAATGTGGACATGTGCCCTTAGTGTCTTTGCATCATATCTCAAACAAGGGGAAAAAAAAAATCTTTTCCTGTCCTCCAGTAAAACTGGTAACAGTTAAAAACACTTATAGGTAGCAGCATCTGCTTTTGAATAGATTTTCATTAAAAAAGCAGGATTTTCAAGTGAATGAAATTAATTGCAATTCAGACAATTTACACTGAGGAACCAAAAGAAAAAAGGAAGTAAATTCTCCATGAGAAGAGAGAGAGCAACCTCTCTCTCTCTGGTTGCACAAATCTGTCTGTAGACCTCTGTCAAGAAGAAGAGCTCTTCAGGATTGAGAGAGCTATTACCACAACTGAGGCAGGCCTTGTTCAGTTAAGACTACACATATTTTAATTCATGAGGCTGGAAAATCCATATCCTTTTGTCATCTTTCATCTTTGACCAATTTGAGTACTAGCAGACCACAGTGTAAAGTCTATCTTGGCAACTATGAGAGCTTTTTTTTGTATGAAAGTAGTGATTGTCACCAAAATAACATGAACCTAAGATCAAGGGCTTTAAGGAACACACAGGTTATCATATGGCTCTTGCTAAAATTATGAGAACTGGTAGCACTCCACCCAGTTAAGGAAAAGCTAACAGAACAGCATGACGCACACTGAAATTTATTTTAGAAGATACAGACATTCAAGTGTGCATGAGCTCGAGAGACACAGTCTTTGTTTCTTGGTCCCCCATAATGAAGTTGGATATGGTGGCAGTCTAGGTTGAACCTGAGGTTTACACCTTCTGAGTTTGTCAGAAGTTGACTTTCCAGACTCATTGGCACATGAGGGCATCACACTAAAAGGAAGATTGCTGCTGAAGGCATAGAGAGGTGCTTGATTCAGTTATCTTTCCTAGATCTCCCAGCTCTAGCAAAAGGAAACCAGTCCCAGCAAGCAAGCTGCCTCCTACAGCAGTGCATCTAGGTTTGCCTCAGTTTATCTTTTTCATCTTCTGTCAAAGCTAATTGCCAGTTGTCAGATTTGATCACAGTCTCACTTGACCATGCAGTGAAGTTCATGTGAATTATAAATGCAGACCACACAAAATAACGAGCCTCCACCTGGCCTGCCAACACCAGGAACGACCAATCTGCCAAGGATTCAGATCTCTGAATCCTACTCTGTCTCTCTGTGCCTGTCAGGCCCAGGAGGGATATGTAAGGAGGGAGAAGCAACCAGAGATCAGAGCCATGGAGCACCAGAGTAATTCATAAATCTTCAAGCTGCAGGTGACTGGAATACTAGAGACTGGGATGAGCAGCACTTGTCAATAATTGGTTCTCACTGCCTTAGTTTCACCTTTGTTAGCAAGATGAAATTTCTAATGGTTAATATCCTCAGTTCTTAAAATGCTACTAATGTAGCTGTTCTGGGGCTCCTCGTATTGCTGACACTGGACTGACTCCCTAGAAAACCCAGGGTGCTGGCTAGCAGTACAGTCAGGTACTGACCCTCTTCCCCTAGTCCAAGGCATTATAGCCTTTGTCTGCTTGACTCTGTAGACTTTCCTGATCTAAAGAAGCTAAAGTCAGTGTGCTGGAGAAACAGGCATAGATTTGCCTGGGGCGAGAGATCCTCCATGTTCCGAGCAACGCTTTAGATGACCCACAAGGAGCTGTTTTCCCCACTAAATCAACATTGTTCTGAAACCAACTACAAGCATGGTTAGGTAAGTTTCATTAAGCTCAGGTAGATAAACTGGCTTAGTTCAATCAAGAAAAGCTCCTTTGTGAGCAGTCAATATCAAAATTAAATCCCACCACTTAGGATAAGGCACCTGCATTTAGAAAAGGAACCACCAGCAGTATGATTCAGCCACCCATGTAGGTATTCAAGGCTGTTTGAATTGTTTGCTGTGCAAGATGTCCAAGTGGGGCCAGCATGTATGGCGCCTATAGAAGTAAGCACATGTGAAGACATGAAATTCAGGATGGAGCTGGCACGGATTTTTTAATTACTATGCCTGAGCCAACACATAGAGACTAACAGGATCCTACTTGAATGTGAAATTGAGCAGGTTCACTTCACCCTTCCTCCAGTGGAAAACTGAACCTGCAAAGATTTCACAGTTGCATCAATCTAAGCATTAGTGTGCAGTCAAGTGTGGCATTCCAGCTGAGATTTGGCACCCTCATCAAATGCTAATGTCACTGCATGTAGCTGTGACCATGCCTGACATCCACTCCCAGACTTTAGTACTGGTTCATACACAACAGAGGTTTCTTCCCTACAATACACTCCATGGGATGTACCTGAAACTATACTCCTCTGCAGGAGGAACAACAAGAGGTGCCTTGCAGTGTAAGGCACTGAAGTTTACATCACCAGTGAAAGGTCCTTTCTACTTGCAAAGTATACCCATGGCACCACAAACAGATCCCACAGAAGGGTGGTTACCTACCCCAAATCGTTTGACTTTCATCTGTCTGGGGAAAACTGACATCTATCCTCAGAGTAGGCATGACTGGTATTTACAGAGAGAATTAAAAATGAAATGAAAAAATCAAAAGTCCTCACCACCCTTTAGATTAGTCAAACTGTTCTATATCATCACTAACAATAATAGAAAAAAGAAGTATTAATAGCCTGGAAAAGAGCACCTGGCCAAAAAATACCCTACAAATACAAAAATGCAACAACAAAAACAACAAAAAGAAATTTAAAAATTGGACCTGGAGCAGCCTAGCAACAGAACTCTAGGTTTTCAATGAGGATGTTGACAGAGCCCTGGAGGAGTTTTCCTAAACAGGACAGTAACACTGCATTAACACACAATTATTACCAATAGAGGGTTTCTAAAAGTTGCCTTGAGGCTCAGGAAACATTTGAAGTGGCACCATTGTTCAAGGAGGGAGGAGGTCAGGCCAGCCCTGGCTAGCAGGCTTTCTGAAGCCAGTGCTGGCTATCTAACTAGAAGAAATTGCTTAGTCCAGAGGAATTCCTAGGTTTAGATCTCTTCTAAGCCATGCATTGACCCTGTGTGAGGAGACCTAGCCATGGCTTCGAGGCTGGAAAGCATCTGCCTTGTGGCTGTTAACCTGTCCCTCGATGGGCTGGGGAGCTTATAGAGCTGAGTATTCATAGGAGATGAGAAGAGTGAGCTCTTCTGGCAGCATAAGAGGAAGGGAAGACAAGAGGTCAGAGCTACGCTGGGGAGACTGGGTCTCAGGCAGTGGGTGGGAGGCCACGTTGTGGAAAAGGGAGGAAGAAGCGAGATCTTTGAGATGTGCTTGGCTGAGCCCTTCCATCTTTCCTGAGGTGAGGCAGGGGTCCACAATAGGAAAAGATACAGGCCAGATGAGTACTGGAGATTGACATGTTTAGTAACCTATCATCCTGTTTCTCTTGAGCATCCTGTTCTCAGCAGTGAACTCCATTCTGCAACAGATGTCCTCATGTCTTTACCCTATCCCGGCCAAGTCCAGATTGTGTGGCTTGATCATCAAATAGCTAGTAATAGGTCCTTTCTTGGTTACTTCTGATGAATTTGTTCCTCCTTTGAGATGTGTGCTTTGAGCCATTGAAGGGGGCAGTATTGTCCTGTGGTTACTCTTCTAGCAGTGGTGGGAAAGCCTTGCTAGAAGGCTCTGCTCCGTACACCAGATAGAACAGCTTCAGTGTGGATAGCTGTGAGATATTCACCTCAGAATATCTATGGTAGCCTTAGGGTTACAGCAGTCACATGCAACATGGGAGGTCTTTGTCTAGGCTTCACTTCATCTCACAGCAGACACTTACATGTGGCAAGTGAATCGCTTCCTGAACATCATTGACTGCAAAAGGGGGACCAAGGTGTTTGTTCAGATGGAGAAGCCAACGTTGAGTCAGACAAATTTAGCCAAATTGTGCCTTACTATGTCACCCTGGAAACCCAGGAGCATCATGTCTCCAAAAGCTGATCTTCCTCCTCTTTTCTCTGAAGAAAAAGGATCATGCTCTATTCCTCCAGCTCCTTTACAAAGAATCACAGAATGGGTAAGGCTGGAAGGGACCTCTGGAGATCATCTAGTCCAACCCTCCTGTTCAAGCAGGATCATCTAGAGCACATTGCACAGGATCGCATACAGGCAGGTTTTGAATATCTGCAGAGAAGGAGACTCTCTGGGTTCTCTTTTGCTTTAACTTGCCAGGAATCTGCCGGCTGCCACAGTGCCAGGAGTGGGTTGCCACAGGGTGCAGAAACCAGTCCTATAAAGGGCTGAGCAAGACCTCATTCAAGTTCTTCCGAGCTGAGCACGTGTCAAAATGATGGAGAGAGTTTATTATCAATCATAACCGTCTATTCCCCAGAGAATATGAATTGCGGGTGAAGTTTATCACATCAGTTCTCTTGCAAAGGACTCTCTGAGATTTTGGGGGTGAGAAAGGAGGATGGACATTCCAGGAAGCCCAATACATCCAAAATATTGCTGCCTGGGGAGTCTGTCAGAATTTTATTACTTCTTGGATTTTAGGTCTATGTTTCTGGACTTCTGTTTATCAAAGTAACATCTACCTGCCTGTACTTCTTTGGCAGCATCCCTGCAATAATCTTAAATAATATGACTGGATTTGGGCAGTGAGGAATAACCTATTGATATTACGATTTGAAGCTCTTGCAGAAGGGGTGGTATTATTGCACTTACTAATATACTACCAACACAATTTTCAGTTGTGTTCAACCATGCTACCAACGTTATTCCACTAGCAGCCAGTCTTCTGTGTTAGAAGAATTTTCCCTTGGACTCCACAAAATTATAGAACACAGAATCTTTTCATTTGTTCATCTATTTGCTACCATTGACTTTAGAAAATACTACCTTTTCATTTTTAATAAAAATAATGGAAAAATAGGATTATCTTTGCTTTCTTCTCTGAAAGACTGAGACATCACATTTCTTAAGCTAGGAAAAAAGTCCATCAAAGTACTATTATAACCATGTTCTAAGATGGAGGTAACAGTACTTACCTTTTTTTCCACTGATTAAGTTTACTCTGTGGTCACAGGACTGCAGGCTTTGAAACATACTTGCTCAAAAAATACATCTTTAGTAGTCCCCATGCTAGCTGGCTTACAGTTCAGTTTGGCTTTGCCTCCACAACTGGTTATGCTAGAGTGAACTTCAAAGCATAGACTGGAGTTTGGTTCTTGACAAAGCACCAGGCAAAGTTATTTTTCCTAGATTCATGTATCTGTAAGGCCCTGATATGTAAGTATTAATCTTCAGCTTCAGGAAAGAACATATTTCTTAGGAAAACAAACAGAGCTGCATAAAAACCATTGTAAACAATTCCTGCAATATTGGAAATGTCAGCTATTATGCATTCAGTGTACTGTTACTCCCACAGGCATTTCCCTTGACTGATGTTTCCCATGGCTGAATAAAATGTTCCAACTCACCATTCACACTATTTTACTCAAGCATTTTTCTTAAGTAGTCTCCTCTAACCTTTGTGTACAGGTGACTGCTTGCATTCATGTTGTGACTTACAGACAATAGGAGTAATAAAATGGATTAAAGACCAACTAACACATAGATCTCAAGTAGCTGTCGATGGATAAATCATTACTGGATGGAAAAGATTAAAAGCTCCCACGAAGTTCTGTAAGGATTGGTTCCAAACATGAGGTTATTTTCAGCAGGTTGCTAGATGCAAGTATGAATTTACAGATGGTAAAATGCATGAATGATGCAAAGATTGAGGAGGTGGTATGTCCTTATTACAGGATATGTGTAGGGGGCTTGGTAAGCACTCATACATATAGTACAGATAAATGAGAAATGTATTGCCCATGGAAGCAAAGGATGTAGGCTATGCATATAGAGGGAAGGACTTTGAGAGAGGCATTTGCTTTTGCAAAGCACTGAAGACTACTAGGGGAACAACCTACATCCCATGGGAATGTCAAGAATTTTTAGGTAATTTTTGGAGATGTGAAGAAATGTTGAGCATGTGAGAAGGACTCTTGTTCACGGACATCTGATGCTAGTCTTAGCTCTGCTAGGATCATGTGTACACTTGGCAAGGTGTTTAAAGTGTTTGGAGAAAAAGCCAACCAACCAGATATATGGTTTTGAAGACGAGAGAAAATGCCCTGTGGTGAATGACCAAATTTACCTGATTTTTTATCATGTAAATATGACAAAGTGGTGACCTGATTATTATGGACAAGTGTTTCCTTCCTTCATTTTCTGGTGTTTTCACTCCTGAAATGACTCTGATTGACTATTTGAGTGAAGCATCAAGGGGAGAGGTGGCATCTCCATTTTTGACTGTCTTGAAAGAAGGACTTTGTGACTTTCTAACTTGCTTCAAGACATGCAGCAGATCTGCCCAGCACAAGGAAGCGAGTACTTTTTCTAAGGCTAATGTTTACCTCTGCATCCACCTGCTACCACTCAGATATTTTGTTACCTTCTTCAATACTTTTTGTCTTAAAATTCAAATGATAAGACTGCCAATCCTCACTGTGGAAAGAATATATCACTTTGTATGGACATCATGGGTAAAAAAAATTTGCTTGATTTTGTAAATGTAGTCTAAATTTGTTGAGAAGCATTGCAATTCTCTGTGCATGATCCTCTCTGTAGTGGGAGGGCAGGGTCCCCATATTTCAATTGCATCAACTTTGACTTGACATTAGAGCATCTGGAATTTTTCTCACCTCCACATGAGCTGCTGAACTCAGGCAGCTGGTGTTAAAAGGGGGAGGAAAACTCTCAAGTAGATGTTATTGGAATAAATGACAGAAGCCCAAGAGATAGGAGAAAGTGGGGAAGAGGTGCTGGCAACAAGGACCCGCCAGTATTCAGACCCCCGCTTTCACAGCTAAAGCACGTGCCATGGCTTCTCTATCTTGCTGTCGTGAAAGGAGTCTATAACTCCTGAAGTGTTGCTGCTTCATGGGCTGCTGAGCACTCTCCTGACATATATACCAATAATGACTAAAAATAAGCATAAGTATTGTCAAGCTGCCTAACCATTTCAGCTTTCTTGGAAGAGGGAGGGAAGGACAGGGACAGACAAGAAGGCTTCACTGAGCACAGAAAACATTATCTGCTACGTGGAGGCCAAACATATATTGCCTTGTCAGATGTTTTTAATGACAGAAATGCATAAAGAGGTAGTGGGATAAATAAATATGGGCCAGCTGAAAAACTGGCTCAGCAATGGTTTTCTCTGTCAAATGCAGAGGCTGCTTCTGCTCAAACTGTAGGAAAACCTTATTCCTCATTCATACCACAGTCTTTCCGGTCAGAGCAGTGGAAAGGGGTGTTACAGAGTCACCCATGTTCTCACCTGAAATATGAGAATGAAATCATTGCAGTGTCTGCCCTGTCCAATAGTCTGGCTTGCAGTGGGCATGTAAATCTGTGCAAAGGTAAGCTTTGTAAGAAGTGCCAGTCCTCAGTGGTAATCGTGGTTGGACTGTGGAAAAAAAAAAAGAATGAATAAAAGAAAGAAAGCACACTAAAAAGAACTACAGAGCTGTTAAGGAGACAAGTCTGGCTTCAAACTGGGAAAATATCTTTCCATCCTCTTCTGCTGTAATCATCACAGCTGCACCAGTACTACTGAAATCTGAATGCAGGCATTTTTTCATGATACAGAATATAGGACTTGAAGTAGGAGATAAGATGTTGCTATGATGCATGACTGATAAAGGTCTGTGTAATAGAAAAAGTTACCAGCTACAATGGAAAAGGTACTAGCTGTTTTCACTGGAGATGAATCAGTGTCTAACCTGTAAGTGTCTGAGGGATGCTGTGATTCCAGGGAACAGGAATTCTGGGTTTCAGCTCCAGTCTGCCAGTTTGTCATAACAGTGGGGAATTAGCTTCACTTCTGGCTTTCCAAAGAACTAGAAACCTGATTAAAACTTTGTCAGCACTTCCACTGACAGTGCTATACTGTCCGACTGACGCAAATGGCCAGGGAGATGCCAAGACAGCTCCTTCTGCTGATTTGCTGTCTTCACTTTGTAACCTTGCACTTCTCAAACAGCAGAAACAAGCGGTGCTGGGAAAAATGGATCTGACTGACAACTCATTATTCTGGTTCTAGTTCCCAGTCTTTCTTTTATGACTATCCTATCTAAGGATAGTTAAGCTCACTGGATGTTGACTCTGCAGTGTTACTGCAGTTGGCATTACAACAGTTACCAGTCTTTATCATGTTATGAGTATAATGGGATGTTCATTATGGAGAGGCCAGATGAAAAGGAATTAAAAAAAAAAAAAAGAGAGAGAGAGAGAGAGAGAAATTAATTCAGTGAACCAGTCCCTCCTTCTCTTCTTAAGGCTAGGAAATTAGCAGAATCTATAAAAATATTAGGTGGTGAGCAGGAATAAGGAGAATTTCAACAGTGAAGAAAGCCCACTTTGCTCTCACACAGATCTGTGCTAGAACAAATTTACACCTCCATTTTTCCTGTGCTAACCACAGAAGTGTCTTTCTTTTCCAGTTTTACTTGTTACCTGAGTATGCCCATCAGGTTTCCTATGGTGATCAATAGGAGACTCAAAAGGAAGAATACCAAAAATGACACATATATAGTGATCTTTCCCCAGTACGTTTCTCCGAGGAGCTGACAACCAGAAAGCTGAAGATTGCTGGATTCATTAGGCACCTACTCTGCGAGTTACAGCATAAATCATATGCAGACATCAAAAGATGAACAAGCAGTAACAGACTTTTAAGCTCCCAGAATGTGGTACTGGAATAATTTTTGATGGGATGAAGGTGTTTTGTTTCAGTCCCAGGGATGTGAATCTGAAGTCTTGCACTTGATTTGTCCCAAAGATAGCTTGTAACACACCCCATAAATTGGCTGATGGGCTGAATCATGAGGAGAGACTAGGTGTAACGCTGGCCAAAAATTAACAGTACCTTAACCCTGCTAAATATGCTTGGATGAACTTTGAAATCTTTTTTTTTTTTGGAGCCCATGTATCTGATGGTGACACAGAGGAGAAAGGGGGTTATTTCATCTGAAGCTTCTTACAGAATTCTTCTGTAAGAATTAAGAATTAAACAGAGATGATTAGCATGATCACTGTTTTCCCCTTCACAAAGCAGATGACTGTTACTTAGACAGGCTTTTTGATAACAGAGAACTGTCTTTTTTATTTCTTATCTAGAGATTTCTGGTGCCAACTCAAACCGAAGTCACATCCTATGGCCTCTGGTGGCATGTCTCCAGAAGTCCATCTTGCAGGCGTCGTATCACATAGGCACAACTTCTGGGGCCAGGGCAATGAAGTCACATCCCTTGCAGCCACGTAGACCTCCCCCTGTTCTGGTGGTCCTGTCCATCTGACTGTGGTTCCTTCAAGACTGTCTGCAGGAGGCATCTGGAGCCAAACTTCTGCTTTTGTAGACTTTACAAAGCTCTTTAACTGCTGTGCAACTGCAGCTCCGGAACAAAGTGGGAGATAACAGAGAGTATTTGCTAAACTCATTAATCAATTGATTACAGTACAAATTAATTTTTATGTATATTTCATCTTACACATCAAAACAAAAAGCAGATGTTTTAGTGAGAAGAGAATTGGATTATTATCATACGGTGAGAAGAGAAAGCGTGAGGAGGAGGGAATCTTTCACTGGGTAGTTTTTCAGGGGAAAAATTATTGCAGAGAATCACACAAATGACTGTCTCTGCTTTAAACTTAAGCCTCAGCAAATTTAAATTATATATTAAAAAAAAAAAAGTTGAACATATTATCTGTATTGTTTCTGACTTGTCATTCTTTATCGGGCAATTAAGTGCAATGTGACATTTTTTTGACAAAGTAGCTCCGTACAGCTGTGCCTTTCTCCAGACGAAACATGAAGCAAATTAGAATTCATGCATCCATAAATCTCTGAGGTTGCAGCTGTAGTAGGGGTGGAAGGGGGGGGGGGAGGAAGGAGTGATGACGCATGGAGCTCTTTAGAAAAGATCAGTATAATCTCTAGCTTAGTTTTTCTTCTGCTTTATTTTTTATTATCCTCAATTTAATAATGATAAGCATTATGTTGCCTCCTAACAGCCCTTTCTGTCTCAGGATTTTAGCACTTGGCAGCCTGTGCACACCTCACCGGTTTTGGTAGCAAGCCGTTATTTCTCGATGTAAAACTGATGGGCAAACTGAGACCCACCACTAATGAAGCGACTTGGCTAAAATTAAAACTGTGGGAAAAAAGCATATGAAGACATCTCAAGTACATTCCTTCTGCCCCAAGGCAAGAACAGCTAAATCTTAATCCTTCCCTAGGCAGAGCCTAGGCTTGTCAGTCCAAACCCAGGTCATTAATTCAAAATCCACTCTTCTCACCTGTGTCAGATGGATGTGTGCTTGCTACTTTCCATTCAACAAGCCAACTCTGACCTTAGGTAATATTGAGTTGCTATACAAATTCTGCCCCCCCCCTTTTTTTTCCTAATACAGGTGCACTCACTCTCTAGACAGAGTTGTTTGCAAACCTCAAAGATGAGAGGAAGTGAGGAGATCCCAGGCCTCCCCTGGGTCAGTTTTCCTGAAGAAAAAAGTGATTAGCCATTTCCCTTTGCTGGCTGGTAAACCGTCTCAATGCTGTGTTTACATAAATCACAATCAGCCTAATTCAGACAGCAAGCCATGTGCAAACAGAAATCACTGCCAGATGCTCCTGCAGACGACGATGCAGAAGAAACCATCAGCTAATTCAGATTCCAGCTCCCATGACTGTAGATTCAGAGTTACTACACTCGGGCTAACGGACCCCAGGAGAGGTGGGAAGCAGAATCGGGAGATCTGCAACCTGTAAGTGCATCCGTGGCAGCATGTGATGGTATTTAACGCCATAATGTTTTGAAAGCAAACACAAGTGTTTCTCGCTTACACTAAACTTGTCGGAATAATGTCTTATACATGGCCCATAAGGTTTTCTCCTAAACAGAGTATTCTACCAACAGTTCACTGTTAAAATGATACTGTATTCCTTAAAAGTATGATTAGAGGGTCTCAGCACAAATTAGGAGCTTGAAGAAAGGAAGCTCAGCATCTTCCCCTTGACCTGCAATGAGGACTGACTTGTAGGGGGCTTTGCAGATGATCTAACCTTCAGTGTGAAGGCATAGGTGTTCCCAGAAACAAACACTGCATTTCAGGGGTGAAATCAGCTGCTGAGTTGCTCTGTGATGCACTCTGTACATGTGCTAAATTCCAAGCATTTAGGAGTATTTAGCAGGCAAGGAGCTGGGCTCTTGGCAATTTGATTTCTAATGGCTTTTGTAATGTAGGCAGAGATGTGTGTCTTCTTACCTCTGCATTCATCTCTACTATAAAAAATAGTTTTGTAGTTTATAAACTTTTGGGGGAAGTTGCAGCTACCTCTTAATTTTGCCAGAGGGCTGATACTCTGCCAATGCCTGGAAAATAGTATGCATCAGTCTAAATCACTGATATTCCTTCACAGATTATTTGGGATATGGATTAATATTGTTTTGGATCAAGCAAAATGGAGCACTGGGTACCTCAGACTGCCATGGGAATGACTGAGCCCTCAAGCAAGGGTGTTGCATGTCCTTGTAGAAATGATCTGGGACAACCCACTCGCCCTACCCAAAGATGGGTGACAGAAGGCAGAAAGTTACTGATTACCATAGGACACTCCACAAAGCAATCACTCCATCTCCAGCCTCTCAGCCTCCATCCTGTAGGAACATCTGTGAACGAACGGTTTAGATAAAAACATTTTACTTTACTAACTACAGAATCTTACTTTTTCAGGTTCAGGCAATAAAATTTTTGTACCTTTGCTAAGTTACAAAACAAACTCACCGTTTGAACCCACAACTCTGCATGTTTTGCTAAAGTGCAATAAACGAAGTTAAAAAGGTGCTTAGTCCAAAGGGGAAATAAACTTCCCCAGAAGGTGTACAGGTGATTTCTGATTTCCCAGTGAAAAACAAAGATTCAAATGAAAAATTCTAAAACCTTCTTTTTTTATATTGATTTTGGCCATTGCTTGGCCTATTTCATCTTTAAGTGGCATTTCTATTTTGCCAGTTTAATTCCATGAGTTTCAGCAATGTACCTTTCCTCCGTTCAGAGAAGTGTCAGGGAGGGAGAGACATGCTCTGAATTAATCTCAGGAATGAATTGATGGCAAGTTAAGAGAGAGAAGGGTAGTCCCAATGGGGAAAGGACTCAATTTCTCGAAATGTAGCTCTAAATAATTAATATCTTGTTTCAGGTCCGCAATAATATACTGTTGCTGTAGGACTCATGCTTTCCATTGCTGTTACATGTGTTACAAGTGCTCTGGATGAGTAATGCTGGTTCACTAAGGACCTAATCTAAACCCTGCCCATCTCTTTGGTACCATCACACTCTCATTACAAGTCAAAAGGAGGCATCCTCTAACTTTCTGCCAGCTCCAGAGGAAAAATTGCAAAAGTACACTCTTTAGGGTTTTATTTTGGAAAATTCATGGGTTCCAGCGCAGAGGTATGGTACAAGACATAGGCATTGCTTCAGAGTTATAGTCCCCGTTGACTGGATCAACCAAACTTCATAGGGAGCTGAGGGTTTGTCTACCTCCTTCTCTGAAAACCTTAGAGTTTGTGAAGAATAAAGGATTTCTCTCCAAGAACCCAGAGCTCTTTAATCTTTTCCTGTACATGATTTAATCTTTAATTTTTCATTAGCTATGTCTGGTTACTTTGAGGATTCAATTTTCTCCTTCTTTATTAAAAGAGCTGTTGAAAGAACTATTGAAATTTTCAAGCAACGAGGAAAGAAGCAGGTGGTTCTCAGATAATGTGGAGAAGGCAACTTAGAGGCCTCCCTTCTCATCAACAGATGTGCTAAGCTGCTGAAACAAGTCACTACTCCTCCATGCTTTAGCTTCTCTCCTGGTAATTGCACCCCTGTGTGTCAAAGAGGCATATTGAGCCTTGACTCACTGACAGCCCTGTAGGAACTAAAATGTTATTGGTTGGCATAATAGGATTCCAACCTGCCTGAGAAAATTAGAAGGCAAAATCATTCTCAAGCTTTTTCTTAAGTTGTCTTTTTCAACTAGCGTAGTATCCATCACTGTGGTGCCTGTGCAGCTCCTGAGATGCTGAAATGTACCACTCATACACATCTTTCTGCTCTTCCCGTGTGACCATCCACTTCTTCATTCCTTTAGCGTCTGCTGTTCTACCTAATGCTTTGACTCCAGAAGGAGTTTGCAGCCAGAGGCATGTTTAATTCTATGTAAACGTGAATAAACTAATGTATCATGTCTACACCTCACCTACCATACACAGAATCTTAATTGAACCTAACAATAATTGTAATGAGAAATTATTGGGTATGTCCTGGGGTAAGGAGGAAGGACAGGACATTTTGGAGCTGCAGTTTAAGAAATCATGTATAGCATTACCCTGTCTAAATTACATGCTCTCTGAACTCTTAGAGATGTCCACATTAGGCTTAATAGACATAATAATGTGTCCTGAAACTGTATCCAGTACCTGGTGAGGATATGGGTGGTGATGTTCATGGACCACAGGGTGGGGTTTTCTCTAGGTCCCATCCAAAATTGGATTATGATCCTATGGTGAGATTTACAGTGAAATTCCACAGCTGGGAAATCAAGGGAATTCAGTTCATTTCCTCCCACATCCTGGAAGTGCCTGAGCTCCAACAGCACCTCAGCCTTTGTCCTGAATCTGGAATTGAATTTCTACTCTACTAGGGGAACCACAGGTCACATTCCCTGTAACAGGGGATGGTACAGAGGGGCTAGGACTCCTCCAGGTGTTCCTTTTGCTGCTTGGTAACTGTAATACACAGTGTTAACTTTTCTCATGCTAGAAATATGGAGACATTCAATTTTGGACTGAATAGGAAACTTTGCAAAATTTGGGCATGGGGTCATGAGTGTAAGGCTTTCTGCATCCTCTCCAATTTCTGTTTAACAGAAGAGATATCCAGAAACTTTACTGCAGGGACTAGAGTCCAGGATGACTTTTCTATGACAGTTTTTGCTCATCGTGTAGAATTAATAGAATCATTAAATTTGATGGCTGTTAGAGAAAAGAGAAGTATACAGACAAACGAATTCAGCCAGGTCTTGAACCCCAGCATTCTAACCAAGAACTGGGGATCCATTCTGCTGGGAAACAAAAACGTGTGCCAAGAGATTAGAATAGAAACTGGAGGCAGGATACAGGGTGGCAAGGTTGTGTTGGTCCCTCTGATGCCGGACTGTAGCTGTGTCACCTCATTCCTGCACGTACGCCTTTGCTGCAGATCTTAGGTAGCCCGTAGGAGATGCTATGGAAGCCCTTTCCTCCTGAAGGCTCTGCCCCCAACCTCCAGCGCTGTGTCTATCTATAGAGACTCATTTTCCTAAGGGCCACTCTATTTTGGTGCAGAAAACAAGGGATCAAGGCATTCTGGGTAGCAAAATTCCCACATAGCATCTTCCGTCTTTACTTGTATTAACTAAATGACTGATGGAGGCTTCTTCATTTTCTTCCTCTTTGGATCTTTCTTGCTGTACAATGGAATTCATACTTGCATTACCAGTTTCCTATTCCACAAACGTGTTTTGCCAGCTGCCCTCCAATCTCACTTTATGGCTACTCAAAAATACACACCCAGAAAAGCATCGGCTAAAAATACTACTTAACTATAAGCTTAAAATTCCACTAGAAGAATGCAGCAGCAACAATGGCATAAATTCTAATATTATTAATGTTCTGTAAACCTCTACCTTCTTCTCATGTGTGACCAGCAGCACCTGAATCTAGGATTTTCCTCTATAAAAAGCTAGAGTCTTGCTCACTCAAGTGGAAGAAATCTTCATTCCCCATTGCCAGGGACTCTCTTCTGGTCTTCACTGCTATCAGTCTGCCCAGTACCCTTCTGAAGTGTATAGCACTTGATGTTTTCCATGTATCAACTTTGCTTGCTCTTTTGTCATCAATTTTCAGATGCATCTTTGTCCAGTTTTACACTCAAATCTATATAAACAGAAAAATCATGAAATGGCAAATTTCAGCATAGTACAGACAGCAGCCCAGCTGAAGAATACTCAAGAAGACATATAGATAGGAAACCATTTACATTTGCAGTCATGGAGCTAGAACCGGTATTACTTACTAGTTGACAAGTTATTTTCACACACTAATGTTACTAGTGTGTACCTTATTCATAGTACTTTACACACTGCCTTTCCAACATTTCCTTGAATGGAAAAAGGAAGAGGAAGAGGAAGAGGAAAAGGAAGAGAAAAACATGACATCCATGTGACCCCATGCGGATAACTTAGGATACATAAAGCTCAAGAAAGAGAAAACAAACAAACAAACATTGAAATGACATAGGAATTATATTTTATTTTTCATGAACATTATGGGCAGAAAAAAACATTTCATTTTCAAGTTTTTGAAGTTTCTGTTGCAGAAGAAAACATGTTTTTATGATTGAATTATGAGTAGTAGGAGAAAAGAAGAAAAAACAATTAAAACAGGCATTACTTTATAATACTGAAGAGTTTTTCAACAGCACACTTTTGTCAGCATAAGGAAGAATCACGAACTGTAAAATGATTTTCCATAACATGATACATATATTTAACACATTATGTGGGCAAGGAGCACACACTGAGGGCTCCACTCAATTGCACATATATGGACATTTCATGCCATTTAAGATCTCCAGGAGTATCAGAGCCTTCCACCTAGGGCTAACAGCTATGAGTTACCTGCACCCTTCCAGAGCAATAGCTGGAGACCAGACTGGATATCCCAGGACATCCCAAATGACCTACGCATATTTTAGATGTGAGTAGTGAGAGAGAAAAAATACAAGGAGATAACTAAGAGAATTATAGACAGTGGAGATGGTAGGATTTAAGCCATCATGTTGCCAAATGCAGGCATCTGTGCCAGGGTAAGATGACTGGTGCTCTGAACAACACTTCATCTTTTCAATGAACCAGCTCACCACCACTTATAGCATGAGTTGGCAAGATGGGTGCATCTCTGCAGTACAAATTCAGGGCTTGGTTCTCTTACCCATGCTTAGGCATCTTATGACATTCAAGGGATACCCAAAGCTATACCTTTGGGTGACAAAGCACTGGAACAGATTGCCAAAAGAGGTTGTGGAATCTCCTTCTGCGGAGATATTCAAAATCCACCTGTATGCAATCCTGTGCAACGTGCTGTAGGTGACCCTGCTTGAGCAAGGGAGCTGAACTAGATGAACTCCAGTGGTCCCTTCCAACTTTAGCCATTCTATGATTCTGTAACATGGGGCTGGGTGGTAGGACACGACTCACAAGAGGCTGTGCCCTTCCAGACCCATAGCTAGGAACCAGGTAGGATTCCCCGGGGTATCTCCAAAGGCTTCAGCTGCCTGTGTGTAGGCTACTGCACAGAGCCTATACATTCAGTCATAGCAGTCCCTAGATTTCCTGCTCTGAACAGCTGACTTTCCTAAAGATGGCTGAAAGTAGGTGAGCTGAATCCTATCTTTTCCAACTTTGTTCCTGCTTTAATTTTGACATCTACATCCTTATGTTGCAATAATCTTTTCAGAGTGTTTTTAACCATGCGAAATACTCTAAAGACCTACTGCTACAATTTTATTATGTGATCAGTTACCTTCATGTTGCATCATCTTAGCCGCTGTATTTTTTTATAAGAAAATATGGATCACTTCAGTGTGAGCACTTATAAAAGAAGAAATGGAGGCATCTAAGTATGGGAAATTGTAGATTCTCAGAGCTGGTGGTATTAAAAATATAATCAGGAAAGTTTGTCTGGGCACATACTGTGTGAAGTGAGAACATTTCACTGTTATCAGACAGGTTGCTAAATGACCTTTAAGATCTATTTTTTTCCTTTTCCCCAGCAAGGCACATTTAACGTTGCATAGTCTCCTGAATAAAAATCTCTCTAATAATTACATTTTCTAGTTCCTGTGCATTTGTCCCTAGATGACTCCTAAGCAAAGTCTACACAAGCTGCAGGAAGCTCAGTTAGTTACAGCCATTTTAGACCACAGCCTTGGAGAAAAACAGATTACTCACTGGAGGTGAAAATGACCTGAGGACATTGGCTCTCCAACACAGCAAAGAATATGAGCTTAGTCCTTGCGTAGGAATATTTTCCTCCTACAGTCTTACGCTCCAGCTCAAGCTTCTGGAACCCCCTTTTCTCTCATTGGTTATGATGACCTCCAAGTCTACATGGCATTTCTTCAGTTACTGTAACATGAATTTAAGTAACTCAATGACTGTTTGTTGTCCTCCTCCAAGGATAAAACTGTCTCTGATGGACATGTAAAGTGTAAAGGATCTCCATGTTAGTGGAGATCCTAAAGCTGATGCAAAACAAAAGCTCTTGGCTCTTCCCAGCTCCATCCCTCACTACACGGTGAGTGAGGTAGCGGTTTCCAGCAACTTTGTGATGTCGACGCAATGAGCTTATACAAAACTTTTTATGTCCATCTCTTGCCATCATTGTTGCTTCTGCTCATGTTACCATTTTCTCATGATCTTCTCATCACAAGTCAATTTGCATGGAGAGATGTGGCACAACGCAGATATATGAGGTCAAAGATCTTGCCACGCTCTACCAAAGAATATTTCCATATAAGAAGAGCTGGATCTCCTGTCTCCACAAGACTGTTCAGTAACAGATTTAACACTTCTTCCATGGACCATGGCCAACCCTTTACCAATGAATCTAGGATAATCATGTTAGGCAATGCGACTGAAGGCTAATCACCATAAAAACAATGGCCCAGTGAAGGTCAGAAGAATAATGACACATGGAAGAACCCCAATGACCTAACCAGTGCAAATGGAGCACCTTAAGTTAGCTACTCCAAGGCTGTCCAAGGAGAATAATTAGAACAATATGCCACACATGAAACCCAGGAACTTGCAGGCTTAAAGGGATCAGATTTTTGCTTAAAGAAGCATGGGACTTATTATGGGATGCAGAAAACCCTTTGGGGATTATGTAAAATTTCTTCTGTGGTGTTTTTAAGGGCATTGTGGGAATGTGAGATACTTACTAAGGAATGTTTAGGAGAGGGATCAAAATCAGGGAAAGGGAGGAGTCAGTGTGGATGTGGAAGAACAAGCATGGGAGAAAGGAAAGGAGATTAGAGGGGCCGCTCTAGTATAAACAGGCTCTGGTTCAGTACACTTGTCTGGCTTTCCCCTGCATTTTATTGCTGCAATCTATCCTACATTCTCATTAAATCTTATTTCTAACTATCTTCTATGTGAATGTGCTGTCTATTCTGGGTAAGCATGTGTGAATGCCAGCAAACTGCAAGTTGAACTAGCTAGTGAGTAGGAGGAGACATCTGAGTATCAGCAACTGGAGCAGGGCTGTGAACTCCATATGGGTTTGTATGAGCCAGTGTCAGCAACTGGAGAAACACCAAGATTTGGGGGCCAGTTACTGGATACTCAGCCTGCTGAAGAGACCTGTTTTGTATGTCTGCGTATTCCTGTAGCAACTTCAGTCCTGATCAGCTAGGGAGAAGGAACAGGACTGTGCTGTTCATGCTCATGTGAGTGTTGTGTGTGCACATATGGGTGCTGATAAGGCACTAGTTTCTGTCTGCGTTCGCCTATATGTCCATCTGTGTGTGCATCTCTATGTATGTAGACGCACATGTAAACATGAGTATATGAAATACATTACCCTGTGTTTGTGTGGAGAGGGTGCTCCCATCAGGAACATGTGCTCAGCAAAGTGTTCTCCATTTTCATCCCTCTTTTCTGAATGTTGACTGCATTTTAGATCACTTGTCTCGTGATCTGAAGGAAGTGGACGACTACTCTGTGAATGAGCACTGAATTACAGAGCTAAGGATGGAAAAGAGTGAAGGAAAAAACTGATCCCCATCAGTGGAAGGCAACCGCCTGTGAAGTTATATGTAGCAGCTGATTGACGTCTACCAGCAATCCTAGCAGTAGAAAAGCATTGGATGGGGTAAAGGGATGTCCCGTGTGTATAAGGCACTGATCTGGGACTCACTTTTAGTTTGGACCATGACACAAGCAGGCACATGCTGGTCCTCCTGACTGAGGCCCTAGGTCTTGCAAATTTGCTCTGCAATGGGTTTTAAAATGGTTTCAAAACTGAATATATTAAAGAAAAAAAAAAGATACCACCTCTCAGGCTAAATTTTGATTACCATACCGAGGTATTCCAGGTCTTTTCTCATAAAATAGGCCCTATATAGCTGTGCTCTGCTCGCTGAAGTGCTGGGCTTGTCTTTTTAAGCGTGGGTACTGCACGCTATAAGCCAGGTGAAATTGTATTGTACAAAAGCAAGAATACTTCCCTATTTCTTCTGCAAATACCTTCACAGACCCTCTCTAGGTCTGCACTTAGATCTCCCCTTTCTTTTGACAGTTCCAGTGAGGACTCCTGATATTAGAGGACAAATTATTTTAATTTTTTTTCTCCACACACATCGCCTTTCTCCCAGACCTGCTACTTTTCATAAAATTACAGTGATTAAATTTTGCAAGGTGGCACAATTATTGCATGATATTTTCATTCCCCTTCTGAAATGATGTTTCCCAACTGTGGCACAGAGTTGCCTGTGTTACCTTCAGTGGGTTGCTTAATCCTTCTGTTTCTTATCTAAAAATATGAAGAGCCTAATGAGGCATCTTATAGTTGTCCTCTCTCTCGCTGAATTGTCAGATCTTCAGAGCAAAGATCATTTTTCCCCAGGTGAATACTCAGTGCTTAACACATTGTAGCCTTGATACCTGTGGGTGATTTTTCTCATACTTCTTTAGCTACACTAAAAAGCTACTACTACCCTACTCTCCTGCATCAGGGAGAGTTTCCAAGGGGTCTTCAGTGACAACAGATTAGAAGTTTAGTTTATTTATCTCCTATGAGAAAAACATGACCACCGCTCTGAAGTCAACAGAAAAATTGAGTTCAGAAAGAGTGAAAAACCCACTAGTTCAACACTCATCTACCATTTTCATTATCAGGATAGTTTTCCTTCCAGATCCCTGCATTACTAGAGATGCTTGTGTCCCTTTCAGTAAGTTGCGGTAAGGATCTCAGAAGCAGTGTGGTATCATATTCCTAGTCCGGTCTCCTAACTAATTGCATAAAATGAGGAGAGGGCTCAGCATGTGTGTGGTGTCTACCAGAGATGTCAGCCTTGAGGAGGAGGAGCCCTCACTTCATTTTCTGGAAAACAAACTGCCTTGAGGCACGGTGTTGGAAAAGAGCAAGCCAGGCCCTGCCACCACCTCTTACACTCCTAATTGCTGCACTTGCCTCTCAGAAAGGTTTGAAACCAGCCTTTCTCATCAATCTGCATTGTACGTTTGGCAGAGATAGAAATACCTCTCACTTTCATATTTATCAGGCAGCTTGGGATCTCTACCATGTCGGAAACAGGGACAGGGAGGCAGACTTTCTCTGTGTGTTAACCAGAAAAAACACTCTGTGGCTATTAAGTCATATTTTCTGTGGAATATTAAGCCCATTTTGCAGATGGTGAACTGAGACATACAGAAATTCAGAGTATTTTCAGGATGCTTGTCTGGATTTAGATGTTTGACCACTATTGAGACATAAACTTCTAAATGCCAGATGCATGCAAAGCAGTTAGACACCTAATTCTTCTCAAAGAGCCAGCAGTTTAGGCTCCAAGCATACCTCAGTGTTTCAGTCTGGGTAGGTATGTCATTCTGAAAACTGGAACTCATTTTCCTATGTCACTCAACCACTTTTACAGATTTTAGCCATAACCAAGAAGCACAGGGTTGTACAGGAAAGATGTTTGAAGCGCGCTCTGCATGTATAGTCCAGTAATTACGTGTGGTCCAACAGACTCTGCCCTCTTCTAGGACAGCACCAACACTGGGAGTATGATATGTGCAGGACAAGCTTTTAAAGGATAGTGCCTGCAGGCTAGATGGGAAGGTCAAAGAGCTTTGAGATGATTTTTGTCTTGAGGTGGGAAACTTCAAGTGAATGAGGTGAAACCCACAGGAGGCATCTCCATCTGGGAATATCCCCTTACAGGTAAGGGATAAACTTTATAGAAAGTCCTCTTTATAGTCAAGGGAATTTAATAAACAGCCCATCTCATCTAACAGGGATGCTCACACTGGTTAGACGAACCATCCCTGAGCTCCTCCATCTCTGTTGACTGGGTCTCCTGATAACAATCTCTCTGATAATGATCACAGCCTGGACATTCAGCTGAGTTAGAAACACTGGCATTGTAGGCACAGGTCTAGGGACACACAGCCCATCCATAGCTGTTACCGAGATCATAGATGTTCCTTGACCCTTAAGTTGAAACCAACTGAATACAGCACAAAGTTTGGGGAAAAACACTCAGCCTTGCTTACATGCATGCAAATCAAGCGGAGGAATCCCTGAAAGCTGTGTTGTACTGTAGGAATCCCCTTCTTCTTCCCTTCCTCCTCTTTCCTCCTTTGAGCTGCTCCTCGCAGCCCAGGCATTTCAAAGGCAAAACATCCTCCATCCTTTCTGCAGCATTAGAGCAGCTCCCACCTCTGCTCTAGAGCTGATGCTGTTCCCCTCCATTACTCCTTCCCTGCACAGCTCATAGTAATGAGACTTTTTACAGTGCAATGCCTGTTAGAAGTTGTTTTCCTACCAGCCTTGTAAGAGAGCTGATTTGTAAGACACGGACACCCCCTCCTGGCTACTGAGCTGAAAAAGGGAATCATGGATATCAATAATCATGAGTACGTTTTAAGAAAGGCAGTCATGCATGCAATGACCCCAGCAAAGTAGCTCTCATGAATACATCAGAAGAACATCCCAAGAATTCACGAGAGGTGCTGACACAAAAGAAATTGTTTAATGTAGCAAGGAAATCATTCAGTCATAGAGGCAGTTTGTATCTCATGTATTTCAATTTTATTATTTTTATTTGTGCCTAAAAAAAAGAAAGAGGGAGAGAGAAAAAAACAATAACAAAGGCATTAGAGAAAAGGTAGCAGATCGGAACATGTTGATCCATCAGCAGGGATGACCAAAGAGAAATGACAGTAACGTGGCAACAACAAGGAAATCTGTGTTGAACATTTTCATCTAACAAGAAAATGTCACCCTGCTAATGAGACATTCAAAGTGAAAGTAACGCTCGAATTAAAAACCACATCCCAGAGCAAAACTAGACTGTGCTTTGGGGTAGAGGCCTAGGAACAATCATTTTCTACAGTGAGTGTATATAGACAGAAGAAACTTTGTTTCTCTATCCTCAAGCCTCCCTAGTATCATATAGAGAAGGAGGAAGAATAAGCAGCAACTGTTCCCGCTTGTCCCAGTTATCAGATTGAAACCAGGGCTGACACACCTCTCCCTTACAAGGACTTTGCCAGCCTGAAGTGGGACCTCGGTTTCCACAAGGTTTCCACCATGGCTACTTGGGATAAAAATTTGGCAGAGTCACTGATAGAGCCCAGTGCAACGAGTTATTCAGCTGTTCCCTTCTGCACAAAACTTGCACCACAAAGCAAGCCCTCACTGGTAATCTGAGCAGGGGAGAAAGAGATGGTGTGGATCCTGGTGGGAGAGGTTCTGCATTCATCTTCCACACTGCATTCACTGTCAGAGAGGTGCTGTGTTCAGCAGTGACCAGAATTGCACAGAAACTCAGGAAATTCGTACTCTGAGCCTGGCTCAGGTCTCACACATCGTGAGGCGTTGGAGTCATTTCCATAACTCCGTGCCTTAGACATTGATCTAAATAAAGAGACAGCAATAGATGCTATCTTCTCCCCTTTCTTGCTGTGTAGCTATAAACTGTAAGTGAATTAAGTGTTTGGAGGTCACTTGAGGGGTGCCTAAATGCACTTGTAGAACAACTCACTACCAGGCCCAGTCATGAACTCCTCTCCTTGTACTGGGAATGGCCTAGAGGCTCTCTGCCTCATCTACAGCAACTTTTGAGCCTTTATCACTCTATAGCCACCTGCCTGTCTTCAGCCAGTCCTGGGTCATTAGTTGTCTCTTCTTTTCACCAACCATTTCCAGTGATTGCCTTCACTCAGCTGCACAGAAACCCTCACCAGGCTTACCTGACTGTTATACTGGATTTATTCTGATCTCTGAGATCCTATGTCTACCTCACAACAAGGTATTTCACCAGCCTAGCCCTTTCCTGAAGTGAATTTACTCCTCTGAAAGGCATACATATGTTCTGCTCCTGACAATGCTGTTCCTGATCTTAAAACAAACAAAAAAAAAAAATTAACACCCTGAAGAATGGCTATAAACCCATCAGGCTGGAGAAGCTTATCCTAACCTCTTCTTTCTAGAAATGCAGAAGTTGTAAGGGAATCCCAACTTTTGCTCCAAAGAGGAGGACCAGTGCAATTAAGCCATTTGGTGATCTTCAAATGCCCAAGTTTCTTGGAGCGACTGTGTCAGGATGGCCAATTGGTGTCCAGCCACCTGGCTCTTTGTAGAGCCATGTTATAGCAATGACACTTTTCTCAGAAGGCTTTTTCTCAGTGGCACAGTGCCAAAAACGAGCGTAGAGCCTGTCCCAACTCCAGCTGTGTGGGAGTCTCCCACACACCTGCTATAAGCCTGTCACTTCCCTCAGCTGCTATTACCTAACGATTCTGGGGTGCATCGTCTCTCGCAGCCTGGCAGTGATCTTCTGTTTTCATGGTAACATTTTGACACGCTTTTTCTAATGCTGATTCCTATTATGATAATGATGAGAATTACCCAGGTATACACACTTCTTCCAGTCTACCAGCCTTATTCAGGCTTTGTGTTGCAAGATTGCGATTCCCTTTGCAAGCACGCCTGAGGTGGATCACAGCAGCAGCTATTCCACAAAATGTGACAGGACCAAAAAAGCAGCTGAGGACAAACAGTGCCAATCATTGCCAAGGAAAAATTAAGATACCAGAATTCTAATAAAATGTTCATGTGGGATTTTTTTTTTTTAACTAAGAAACGTCAAGCTCTGCAACAGCTGACACCTAGAAAATAAAGTATATGTTGTCGTTTGGCATCTTTAAATGAAAAAACTGGACACTCTCGTAAAAGTTGTGACAATGGGTTATTGCTATAGGTGCAGAAATTGTGAGATGACCATGATTTGCATACATAGATAACTTGCCCTTCTGGGAGATCAAGCTTCATCTGGTTCCTTCACTATCAGTAAGAGATCCCAAAATCACCCAACATGAAGACACCAGAAGCTGACCTACCATCCCAAGGTGATGTAGTATTAGCCAGGATCTTTGTCACAGACAGAAAATATGCTGTCAAAGACCAGGAAAGCAATTATATGGTCGACCTGTCTTGTGCCTCAAACAGAAATCACTTACAACTTCACAGGCCATGAGAGCAGCTCATGAACAGCCCAGCTGTCCCCGTTTGGAGTGTCCAAGCTTGGAGGGACCCTCAGGAGACCCCATCAGTGCTACTTAATGCCATTTGTTATCTACCAGGCAGACTAGCAGTGACCTAAAACCCCTTCTAACACTGTCAGACCCCATAACCCTTTCTTGATTGCTCTGTTTTCCTTCCTCACTTTGGGAACTTCATTATTTTCAAGCCAGACACCCTTACTTGCTCTTAATGAATGGCTTGCAGACATTTAAGCCTATGTGTGTGTTTGGAGGGTCATAAAACATAGGGAAGGTGGTAGTAAGTAGCCTGTTCACAGGCTAATATTTTCCTAAATACGCTAACCAGCTGAACAATGGGAGCTATTCATCAGCAGTGACTTCTGCATTGCTTTCTATTACAATGTCACTACATTCGGTGCCAGGGTTGAAAATGCATTTACATATTAATCCTGATGCTGTATTTCTCAAGGTTACTGGACAAAATGAAACATCGAAGCAATCCCATCAGTCCTAGTGTCGTTGTTTTTTTTATTAAAATTCATGGCCTACCTTATCATTTTTGCTAAGCAAAAAAGCTACATTAAAACTGACAGCTCTATCAAAGGCAGATAAAATTCAGAGCATAGGAGTTTTAATCTCTACCTCTTTTTTTTCCCTACTAAACTGATTGCAAAATGACATGCATCTTCTCTTTTCACTCTTTTCTTTCTGTCTCATCTCTTCTATCTCCACAACAGAAACAACAACACTCCTTGACTTTTAGAGCAGACAACCCAGTAAACTCACCTGTTCTGATCACCTGCCTAGCCCTAGACACACATTTCCACTGGGAACTCCTTGTAAGAAAGAACCACAATGCAGATCTTATGCCAGGTATCACATTTTTACTCACTCCTGTTTCCCATCTTTGGACAGTTCATGACAGAAAAATGGAACTGAGAGCTGAGGTCCTCTGTTATTCCCAGTTTCTTTGAGGTTAGCAACAGTCACAATTTAGATATATATTCTCACCCTCTCAGCCACCTCCAAGACAATATGGGCTATGTCTTTATGAACTGTTTCAAGGAAATATGAATGCTTGGGAAACTGGGATCACTAAACTAGCTGTATGAAAACTATCTACTTTACGGCCTTTTGGGGAATTTCCCCTTGGTGTTTAGACTGATTTTCCTCTAAAAGCAGAACAGTGCTTCCCAGTGATGGACAAGGAGGGAGCTCCCACCTACTCATTTGGTGTGAACACTCCAAACAGCTGAAGCATCCTCAGAATAGGAAACGCTTAACCCCATGTTTTAGCAAGCAGCACTGTGAATAATGTGTTCTGATGGTTGCATTGAATCTGATCTGTGGCTCTGAATCCTTAGTCAGGCAATAAAATCACTTGGGCAGTCAATCAAAGAGTTTCCAATCAAGGAAAACTAGAAATATACTTGAGGGTCTAAGGCCTATATTCAGAGCACCACCAATAAGTGCTTAGTTGGGGTGACACACAGCTCAGTCTAACAAGCTAGGAGAAGAAGTGAGATGAATCTGCCTGCAGCTCTGCCTTGCACGGACAGCTCACTTTGGGACAGCTGCCCTGCACGTATGACTCCATTTCTCACACAGCAGACAGCAACTCACCCCAAACTGCAGGCAAGTGCATTAGGCGAAATCAGATCCCATGCTGGCTCACTGGAACGTCTTTGTTTATAGCTGAGCACCATAACAACCTCTGTGGACTCAACAACTGTGACATAAGCAACCATCCTGCACAGGAACAGATATCCTAGTTATCTGCATCAGAGTTGAGTCAGGTAGCTAGGAGCAAGGACCAGTCCAGCATTAGTACCAAAGTCAGAAAAACAGCTAGGCTGGTTTGTCTAAGGCCCATTTGGTCCTGTCCATCCAAAAGTGGATGCCGATGGGAGAATGCAAGAGTGGGTCTAACACAGAACTGTAATTCTTCTGGGGTCCACTAAGTGTTCACATTCACTTACTGAGCCAGAGCTGTTGGCTGTGCATTTACCACCTTCAAGGGATTTGTCTTCCAAACATCTATATTCTTGCTTTTGAACTTATGAAAACTTCTGGCCCCCAAAACTCTGGGTGGCAAAGAGTTCAATAAAAGGTACCTAGATGAGAAGCAGGGCCCTAAAACACCACACCTGGTGCATAATCCTGCAGTGTTATCTTAGTGGATGGGTTAATGCAACCTTAAATGTCTTCTCAAGACCACAACTGCAGCAATCAGCCACAGATGGACTTCTACTCATATGGAGCCTGTAAACCTCCTGTGGAATGCAGAACGGGCTCGGTAGCCTTTCCAGCTCGTTTCTGGATCTACAGATTGCATATGCCATGAATGCAAAAGCACCAAAAAGAGGTTTCCAGCTGTCATTATCTTTAGTTTAGGATGCTGCTGCCCTGCTCCTGTTGGCTGATGATTTATTAAGAGCTATTTACGCCTGAGCCAATATTTCCTTCTGTTATCCTATCTATTTGCAGTGCCCTCTGCAGCTTCACTACATTGCTTTGATTTATGATTCATGCTATTTTATTTTCTTCGGAGTTCTGCTATATTTATTTATGTTGCCCTCAAGATCCGATTTGCAAAATGTACCAGTCCTGGCAACTTCATCCAGGCCCCCTCCCTGCATGCACATAATACCATCTCCTACTTTTGAATAAGTCATTGCTTTTATAGAGAGTAATAAATTTTCATAAGAATTTTTTAATACAAGATCCAGTGTTAGGGTCATTAGCAAACATCTCTCACGTGTTAATGGGATGGATTTGAATTTCTGTACTGTCTCTGTTAATAGGCAAAAATCTAATTAAGACATTAATAAAAAAAGCTGTTGTAATTAATTTTCTTTAATAAGGGAGGGCAATATATGATTACGTAATTTTATTAGACTAAAATAAATTTATAGACATTGAAAAAGGCCCTATTTCCTTTTTCTCATTGAAGGAAATGTTCCTGGATATGCAAAAATCTTTGCTATCTGGGCTGGAAAGAAATTCTAGGACACAGAAACAAGAAAAGCAGCAAAGATTCATTCCCTGCAGTCATTTCCCAGTGTATTTCTAGACTATTTTAAAAGTTCTATGTTACAACAGCCCTTTCCCTCCCCTTCAACAGCCTTGTGGGTATTTCCACCCTGACTCCGTCTGTCTCCTTTTCATTTATGTCATGTAATAGCTACTCCTCAATTCCATCACCCTTCATAAAGCCTTCGACTCTCATGAGCATGCTTAAAGGAAATCAGTGGGTTTTGACTATGGGGGTGCCTTTTGCAGTCTACTAATGCTGCCAGGTCATAAATCTGTATTTTTAACCCCAAAAAAAGAGTTTTGTGCTGTACTGAGGGCTTGACTGTTAGCATTGCTTGACGGTGAGAGAGAGTGTGACCTGTAAGGTCATTGCCTGGCATGTCACGAGTGTTGGAGAGACCCCTAGTTTCTCATGGTGAGTTGCCATGGTCAGTCTGTGGCAGTGCTTCATCGGCAAGAAAACCTCAGGGTTGGTCTTCTAATGGATATGACTGCTGTTTGGCTTGACTGGTCGCATAAGGATGAGGAGCAGAGAATGTACGTCTAGGACTTCCCCAGAGTCTAAACGTTTGTTGATCAAGAACCTTCACTCCCCTGGCACTGAAGGAAGGAGAACTTACACCAGTGGTCCCACAGATCAGCTCCACATCTGAAGCTGATCATCCCTTCCTGCAATATGATTGCGCACATCCTGTGACTCCCTTGGACCACAATTCCTATTCTTATTATTCTATTCTATTCCTGTTCTATTATTCCTATTTCCTGTGCTTATCCCATTCCCATGAGTACAAATCTTGCCCCACTACATGTTTTTCTTACAATTTGTATTGACTTTGTCTTCTGAGCAGCTTGTCTACACTCCCAAGTTTCTGGCCATCTTCTCATAAATCCTCATCCATTCCACTCACCCCCTGCACATGACAAACGATGGTGTCATGCTTCAGCTCCAGCATCCTGATCTGTGTGACAAAGAGTTTCTAATCTCACCCCATTGTTCATTGCTTTCTCCCCTTAATCTCAATCAGCTCAATGTGTCAACGGCACTTTCTCGAAATCACTTATCACATACACCAGTCTGTTCTCAAATTTATTTAGAACTAATCAGAGACAATTTGAGGTGTTTATTAAAGCAGCATAAGTCTCAGCTTGACCTTGCAACAAGATTTCTGTCTCAAAGAAACAACTTTTTTTTTTTTTTTTTTTTTTTTTCTATCTGGCATGGAATTGAAAAATTTTCATTAGGGAGCTAACGAAGGCAAAACTGAAGCTAACAAAGGCTGCATTTCAAGGAATTGCCAGGAGCAAATCCTGCTTACCAGACTCTCAGCATTTTTTCTCTCTTTTTCTTTCTTTGTTTTAGAGAAGAAATCAGAAGTCTTGGAGAAATCACCTGCCAGGCCCTGCCCAAGCTGAGACTAGATCTGCTTGTGCCAGATTTATTTCCACCTCCCTCCCACACTCGAAGAGAGATGGGTAAGGAGGAGGGAAGTAGTAAAACCATGGTCAGATAGAAGTGCGAAATCAAGAAAAGGACCTTGTTACTCTGTTTCTCCTTCCTTGATAAGTTAGTTACAACAATTAGTGAGACACAGCTGACTCACTGTTTGCTGAAAAAAAATGTTAATTAATCTGGGATGACTTTATCAGGAAGGCATTATCAAGAGCAAAGATGCAGACCTTAGATTGCCTCCCTCCTCAGGTGAGTGTTGGACCTCAAAGTAAAAAAATAAAATCAATAAAAAAAATCTTGCTTATGGCAGATCAATAATAAGGATACTGCTGCCAAATGCAGTGTTAAGTGCTAAAAATTTCTGTTGCAAAGAAGGCCTCGTATCCAGCTCTGAACACTTGCTTTAACTGCCGGGCCCCTCTGCGGAAGGTGGACTCTTCAGCCCAGAAGTCACAATCAGTGCAAAAGGATAGTTTTACTGTTGTTTATTCTACTCCTCTTTCATTTAGCTAAGCTTAAGCAATTCAGAGATGTTATGAATTTGAATGACACTGGGTATTAATTCCAATCTAATAATTTATGGACCTGGTCCTTATGCATGAGGCAGCTGGCCTATAGTTTCCAAAGAGGAGCACAAAGAAAAAATCAGGTCTGTGGACTCGAGTGGGAAGGAGTGCTCCCACCAAAACATCAGCATCTGAAAAAATCATTCTTTCTGGGCACACAGAGAGACTTTTGGAGCTGCCAAGCCACTTGGCAGCTTCCCGTCAGCCAGAGACGATTAAGCGTCTCCTGTTAACAGCTCTCTGCTGTTACGAGAGCCTCGGTGCAATGCACTGAGCAGCCGGCTCTCTAAATGAAGTAGCAGCTTGGTCAGAGCCACTGACCTCACTCTTCCAAAACCATTTGTCCTTTAATCAAGCTTGTCAGAAGAGACCTTCTCTCTCGAGGAGATAGCTGAGCTTCAGTCACTGCTGTCCACAACTCCCTCGCTCTCTGTTTCTGCACCTCCTCCAGCCACGGGCTCAGCTAATCTCTTATTCAGAATTATGTCCCTCATTCAAGAGGGCAAGATGTATGCAAGCTCCTGATTACAATATAAGGAGAAAATGATTAACTCCCACTAAATGACTCCCCAGAGGACAGTGACTAATACATCAAATTCTAAAGAAACCCTCTTCTCTTCTACTAGCAGAGGGTTTTCCAAACTCAGAGATTTTTCCACATGGACATTAGTTCCTTGATTTACCTCAGGACTCTCTTATAAAATATAATTTTCCATATAGCAAGTAGAAAGGGAACAATATTGCTCAATGCCAAGCCTGCACAGCATCCATTGCGGACAACAAACAAGGGACATCAGTTCTTTGTTTTAGGAATCTCTTCTCCAAAATGTTGTTTTCTCCAAGCTCTCAAACAGTTTCGGGATAAATTAAAGAGTATTTGGGGTAAGCAAGCACTTTGCTAGAGAAGAATAATTTCTTAGCTCTTTTCTTGCCTGTCCTCAGTCTTTGCACTCATCTCTTTATCTTCAGCTTGCTAAATAGGCTGCACAACGTACTATTTCAAGAGGGGAAAAGCCACATGCTATGTGAAGAAGATGACAAAAAGAAATAAGATATTATTAATAGTTATTTCACCATTTAAACTTGTAGGAACAAAGAAGTCCTAGACAGTTATTTAGAACCTAGTAATAAACTGCTAAAATCTATGAGTATGGCCATCTGTGTCTTCATAATACACATAATAAACATCATATTAAAGCAGGCAGAATCTGGGGAGGATGACCCTGAAAGCATGTTTCATGCTACGGTTGCTGTAAAATGAGCACAGGGATGTTTCAACCAGTGGATACATCATGTTAACCATCAAGTGATGTGCCAAGAAAGATCCTTGGGAACTCATGGAGCAGCTCTGCTGCATCACAAGCTCTCTGCTCCTTATAAATTGATTATACAATTGAGATTTATAAATTAACCCATAAACAGCTTTTATTTGCACACAAGTGTTCCACTGGACTGTGCAAATTAAAAGTTTATGTATGCGTGGAGTTATCTCAGTCAGAATTATACTTCAACAATCTCATTTGCATAAGTCAGAGATTGTAATGACTTACTCAACTAAGCATACCCATGCAGTTAATTACTTTTTTCCGAATGAAATACCAAAATTATTTCCCAGCAGAGACAGGCAATCGCTCACGCAAAGCCGTGCAGGATGCTGTAGGTTTTAAAACAATTAATACGAAATTAATTTTAACAGATCACTGAACCATATTTAGTGAGCAATGCAAAGCATAATGTTACCAAATACAGCAGCTCAACTGGCAAGTCCACTTCGCCTCCATCTTCCACCAGGAAATTCTGAAAAGGGGAAACACGTGAAGCGTTTTAGGCACCGGCAGGCAGCGTGCTGGCCAGGTTGGAGGGGAAAGAGATAGAGTCTTTGAGACAGTAGATGTTATGTTTGGAAATACATGTCATTACATACTCAGAAATTAGCTGACAAAAGCAGACTCCTCAAGTTTATATATATATATATATATATATTTTTTTTCAACACAAGAGACTGTACCCTCACAAGCAGGTAGAAGAGCCACGTCACGGGGTGGGATCACATCATTAGGTTGCATATGGGGAGTGCACTGTCCTGGGGCTCTTACTTCAGTGCGATTCTGAAGGTTCTCCCACTCCATTCCCAGGTGGGAGAGAGGGTTTTCATCTGTGCTATGAATAAGGTGAGATCTAGACCTGGTAGTGAGGGATCCTACTACTTGCTAAAAATGCTGAAATCCCTGATGTCGCAAATACTTGATGCTGTCTAAGAAGCTCTGGGGCATAGCTATCTGAAAAAAAAAATCAAAGAAAATAATTTGATTTCACTGGAAATTATCAATTCATTGAACTTGTGTGATTTTATAGGAGTTTTATGGGGATTTTATGATGGGATGTGTCTGGAAATCAGCAGGGTTATCCTTAGGAACATGTTCAAGTTATGTCCAGATTATCATGTTATCTCTCCTACTGGGAATGCAGGTGGGAGTTGCTCAGATCCTTGGTTTCAGGGTAAATTTAACACATGAGATGAAAGAGACTGGCATTAACATGACCTGGCACAACCACTCACTGCCGTTGTGTTTATATTGTATGTCAGGGTTTTTTTCCCACGTCCCATGGGTTTTGGGCAGCCATTTCCACAACAACATTTACACACTAGATGGATATTCCCAGGTTTTCAAATCCACAGATAGCGGGCAGCTCGTCAGGGTCCCTGGCAGAGCTCAAATTAATGTTACAACTGCCAGATCCTCTTCGAACAGATTGATCTTTCTCTGCCCTCTCATCTTTCAAGTAATATGATGTGGAACTATTATAGAGCTTCAATCACCCCCACAGCCTATTGAATCTTATTGTTGCCTCAACCAGAACATATTTAAACCAAACAAAATATTAGCTTATGTCCTGAAGGCATTAAGAGACTCTTGTGAGAGTCCCTATTGTGAGAGGAAATTCATATTACAAGGCAAATACAGTTCCAGAAGGCCTAATAAAAAAACCTATAAACCAGAGAGCATCTACAGGCCAACCCACGTAGATGCAAACCTGCAGCCACAACGTGCTCAACCCTGGCTGCAAGCTTTGCAATAGGAGCTGGTCAGTCTATCCTGATCTCTGTCAGCATAAATTTAGTTTCCTGAGTATTGCTGTGTGGACAAGCAAGGGATAAAGCTGCTTTCCTGCAGTGGGGGAGGGAGCTGAGACTATGGAACTTGTCCAAGGTTACACGAGAAAGTCCACAGCATAGCTGGGAATTGCTCTGGTGGCCTGAATTTTTTTTAACTCCAGCGCACCAGCATTTTGACACCTCATAGATTAGAGGTGCATGCTTGGATTCCTCTTGAGAAAGTCCTTCTCCAGGAGCCTGATTTACTTTGTTTCCAATGCATACAATATTGTTTTATTTTATTTCCATGAGGTTTTTGTTCTGTGGTTTAATCAATTAGTTTTTTTTTTTCTTTTTTTTTTCTTTTTTTTTTCCCAAGTGATTGTTCAAATTCACATGCCTGCTGCTAGGTATACTTCCAGTGACTTCTGTCTTCTGCAGCTACACCTCTTGCCTTTGGTGCAAAACCCAGTAAGGTTCTAGTGACCCAAGCTAGACACTATAACCCTGAGAGCCACAAAGGATCTTTTCTCCTGTCATATCTGGCAGGAGAATTCCAGTGTCATTTCAACAGACTTTTTCCAATATAGCTGAAGCTATGGCTTTCAGGCCAAAGTACAAGGCTACAAAGCATAGGAATTGTTCTGGCTCAGTGCCACATCTGCTCTGCATAATGATGAGTGCGACAGCCAGGCTGGCCAGATCAAAGGTCCATAACCTATCTCTGACAGTGATCAATGGCAGATGCTCGAGGAAAGAATATAAACATTGGGCATGTGAAGAGTGATCCAAAGATCAATTCTACACAGAGGTCCTCCTTTGGGACTTAAGAGTGTTGCAGGAACCCTAAAAACTGTCATTCTCATTCAGGTTATGGAGCTCAGTCACAGCCCCCTGTGTTGGGAATGGCCTTCTAGAACAGCAAAATACTTGTAGTCTCCTCAGAGACTTTTCCGATGTTGCTCTACTGATCTCTCCCACTGGCTCTCCAGCCTTGCTCTGGCCTGTGCTCTTCCCTAACCTTTCCTGTTGCAGGAATTACCTAGCCCCAAGGTCACCCTCATCCTTGGGGCAGCAAAATCCAATTATATCCACGCTTCTGCAAGCCTTACTGCCTCTGATATGAATACAGATAGCTGAATTTCCAAAGAAGAGTCTGGATTGGATCCGCCTAGTGGTGTAACAGTGGTGCAAAGCTGAGATCAAAATTGGGGTCCATGGCAAGGAATAGGCAGGGGTGGAATTTCAGTGCATTTTACTTTTCAGGATGTTATATCATTTTGCTCATATCAGATGTCTTATTTTTCATCTACTATTTTTCTTTTAAATCAAAAGGAAATCAAAGGCAAATTTGAGCGACAGCAGGGTATTTCCTTCTCTGTGAAATGGAAATTGAAACGTACCTAGAATAAATAACAGCAGGCACAGAGCTGCAACTTCTCCCTTCCACTCCAAAAGAAATGAACCTGGATGCACTTCCATGACGCTGAATCTTGTTTGCAAGACAGCAGAAGTGTCTGAGGAAAGAGTGTGCTTCTCCTACTTTTGTTGCAACAAGGTTTGCCCTTATTAAATCCCACTACACAGGCCATTTGGGGGCTTGAAGGCACATGTAGAAAAGCTTAATGTCAGAACCTGAGAAAGAACATCTGAGAACGAAGTTCTGTTTGAAACACTGCAAATGCTAACAGAAGAGGAAAGTATGGAAGGATAATTCCCCAGCATATCCCCTACCTTCCAATGAACTGGTGCTGTAGGACTTTCCGAGATAGAATTGGCACCTTTTATTACTGTTCTGTTGATGGAGACAAGACAGGGAATGGCAGAGGATGGAGTCCTCTGTCCCTTCCACATGTCAGGGATCCACGAGCAGCTGTAAGAAACTAACTTAAATCAGAACATCCTCAGAGGCTGGGATTTGGGAGTCTCCAATATGATATATTGCCTCCTAGCTGATTATCCTTCATCTTGAGAGACTCAATGTCTCAGCCCACTTGTCTCCATGTAGGTATCACTGGTTGCCAATCTGGCTTCAAGCAACACAGATGGAGCAGGAGACAGGGGTGCAGATGAGCTGAAAGATGAGCTTTGGGGCTCACATGTTTGGCATCACACATTCTCAGATCTTGAGGACCTGGCTTACATTTGCCTTAATATCTGTGCTAACAAACTCCTCATCACAGAGAAGTGGCCAGCTCTCCTACCAGCTGTATTGAGTCAACAGTTCTCCATGGATCCCTCTGGAAAGTGGAAATTCTTGTTATCTGGGTAGGAAAGAAGTGAGAATAGCTGTCTAGGAGGCGAGGTGATTCAGGCTGTATGTTGCCTTAGGGAAGGATCTGTGCATAGTCACACTAAAGAATTGTGCTGAATTTGGTGTCATTTTTCTCATTTACTGGTCAGTAAAGTGACATCTCTGAAACAGAGATGTGCTTGTACTCTATGCTTTTTTAGAACGGCTTGAGAAAGGCATCTGCTAACTATACTGTATATATCCAGACAAAAATGAGAGTATGTGATATGCTCTTCTCTCTTCCCTGACCCTGTAACAAGGAACAAGGTGCTTCTATTAGGAGAGATTATGGTTCGAGATCCTATTCCTGAAGTTCTTAATGCATTTTTTCCTAACTCTCCTAGAGACAGGGTTGTTTGGTGTTCATTGTTCCATACAAAGCTAAGTAGTCTATCCTTGCTTGATTTTTCTTCACTTCCCTCCTTCCCACTTCACTTCCCCCAATCCTGCCGCTTGTGGAGCTAACAAATACCAGAAACTGAGCTGACTTTTGCTGCAAAGACAGACATGACTCCAGGCAGCTAGGTTTATTTCAAGCAAACCCAACAGTCCAGTTTGTTCTGAGGCAACTGGTTTTTCCTAACATCATGCAGGAGCAAACCAATTCTGTCAGGAAGGATACTAGGATTTCCTGTTACCAATGCTTACCAAGAAGGTCTGGAAGGAATTTTCCGTTCTGGACTGAAATGGAGTCCCTGTAAAATCCCTTATGATTGGTGAATTTACCTGAAAAATTCTTTTCATAATTAGAAGTCAGGAAGAAGTCCCAAAGTGGAAAAGTCTCATATACCCATATACAGACATTTAACTATCAAATTAGAAATACCCAGCAGAAGAATCACACAACCTTGAGAAATATCACCCTCTCTTAATCTACATGCATTTTTTTTAATCATCACTTCTCAAGAGTTATTACAATTTTAACTAGATTGGACATGAGCACCGATACCATCACAGGCCTTAATAACAACAGAAAAGTGAAAATAGAAGAAAAGTGATGATCCATTTTGTAAATGATATGCTAATTAATTTTCCAATTTATTATCAAGAGTCATTAACTTTGCTATATGATAACTGAAGTACATTGAGAATTTTAGTTTCGTTATTTATTTATTTATTTATTTATTCTTCCTTCCTGCTATCTGCAAGTTCTGAACCCTGTGGAAGGAAAGACAAAGTCAAAGCTGAGCTGAGACCTGCCAGATCCCAGGCTTGGGGTGTTCAGCAGTCCATCCTTCTCACCAGGGACCTGAGTGATATTCCTGTCTCCAGTGTTCAGCAGTGATACTGACCTTTTGGATTCAAAGTAGAGATGGAGAAATGACAGATACGGCTATGTTTCACCGGTGTTTGGTTCTTTTCAGCTCAGCAGGCAGGTTGGTTCAGCCTGTCCTCAAGCAGCCACACTACCCAAGACAGGACCACATTTTATCTGGGTTTGCCGGCAGGGGAAAAAAGGAAACAAAACCAAAAAACTCCAAAACATTGGAGCAGTATGCTGCTAACTCAGGAGGAGCATCTTTCATTCAGGTACCACGATGGCCTGAAAGTGCTTAGCATGCAGAGCAAAAAAAAAAAAAAAAAAAAAAAAAAAGATATAGATTCTCTTGATAAAATGGAGCTTCTGACAAGCTAATAGACTCAGAAAAAAATAAATTTAAAGTGCAATATATTTAATGCATTGGGTTGTATAAAGAATTTCTGAGAGAGCGAGAGAGCTGGACCTCTTCTTTGTGTGGTTCTGTGCCATTACAGGTTATGTGCCTGTAAACATATGCATATCCTAAATACAGTGAGGGAACCAATGATCCCTGCCAGACCAGAAATTTCACCATTTTGTGTTTTCCTTATCTCAAATTTGGTCAAAAACACAAAATAATGAAAATGGCTGTGGAGCAGGAATCCCTCAGAGCCTCAAAAGTGAGTGAGCTCAAACTAAATGTCAATCATTTTGAATTTGTTTTTTCCATCTCAGCTTGTCAAAAATTTTTGTATTCTGTTTTATATATATATATATTTTTATTCTTCTTGTTCCATTGACAAAACAGACACTCATTTCATCCCTGCAAATGGATTTTTTATGTTTTCTCTTGGCACTGCTCCACTGGATATTGCAGCATATAAAAAATAATCCTTCCCAATATTTTTCACAATGAGAAAACTGACTCCATCTGCTGTTTCACTGTTGACAAATCAACATTTTTCCTATGAAAACAGGGTCTGCCCAGGGATTCTCCACCCAGCTCTGTCCCGGGGCTGCTGATTGAATTTTTCTAGCTCTTTAACACAAACATAGACATCATGTTATGGCAAAAGAATGTTTATTCCCTGTGCTGCAATGTATAGCAGAGCTGATATATTTAATGTTGGTCAGCATGAAAATTGCTTCATTAAAACTTATGTGTGATAAACTGTACATAATGTGGTAGCTAGAGTGTTATTGGAGTGAAGCTATGCAACAAGCCTTATCCTGGAAGAGTTGGTGAAAACATTTATCACCTGTGCTGAGCAAAGCATTGAATTTTCTTGAGTTTCACTGCAGCTCTTCCCTCTTTGTGAGAAGAAATGCTATCCTATGCTATGTGTACATCCAATCAATTAATGCTGTCTTCCATGAGAGGTAGCAGCTTTTAAAAATTAATCCATCCAACATTTTAATCTCATGTGCAGATGCAAATTAGTCTTTAATTGCTCACTAGCTAAACTGATCATTGTGATACCCATCAAATTGGAGACACTGGGCATGTACAAATGATTACACATTACAGCTGTGCCTCATTTCCATTAATGGGACATGAAATATGTTCCAACAAAGTCATTTCTTGCCCATCAGTCCCCAGCAGAGGTCTGGCAGAGTCCTGCTCATTTTGCCTGTTCCAGATCCCTTAACTCTTCGGTTCCCTGTGCATGAAATCTCCTAATGCTGGAGACAGCCTAGCTCGTCAGATACCCTGGCAGACTTAAGCTTTTCTGGGTCGTATAACAAAAAAAACTCTGAGGCTTAGCCCAAGAAATACATATATCCAGAAGGACCCTAGGACTGCAGCGAGAGAGCAGTAAGATGTGTAAGATAACAACATCCCATGTGTGATATCCGAGGTCAGATACTCCATGAGCAGATGGTCTGTCCTCACACGCCCATGACCTCCATCCCTAGCTGATAGTCTTTTAAGAGGGAGATGCTAAGATGCATGGAGCACAGAACAGAATGAGGGCAGGAGAGAGCAGCCAAAGCTCAATTACCTGTTTATTACCCTGAGCATTGATGAAATCATTGTGATACCAACCGTTCTTTTAAAAGCCTCTCTCCCAGCTGCCAAGCTATTGAATGGGGTGAATGGTTGACAGAGGGGAGAGAAGGGTGAGGCTGCTCCACAGAGTTAAAAGTCAGTGCATTTAGCACGTGACATAAATCACCAGTGACAGCCTGCAGCCAGGTAGCTCCCTACATCACAGCCTTCAAAGCAATTAACCAAGTGCAGTAAGTGAACAGTGAAGTCAAAGCCCAGGAGGGGCTCAGAAGTCGTAACTCAGTTCAGGAGCAGAGATAGAAATGGGAATCACTTTTTCTGACCAGTATCATGGCTCTGTGGCAAATTATCCACCTTTCTCAACCAGCCCAAGCAAAACCAGCACAACAAAACAGCCTAGGGCTCAGCGCCCTGGTTGCAGAGCTTGCAATGGGGAAAGGCTACGGCCGTGTCTGTCTCCTCAGGCTTCAGATGACCTATGTCTCTCTTAGTATACTTGATGTATCTGAGACTGTTCTCTGGCACTGAGGTCAGCTAGCGCACAGCAGTTCATGTCCATCCTGTTAAAAAGTGTGACTCTTCAAAAGAGATGCTTCTCCTCCAAATGGTCCACTGGGAATGGTCACAGGTTTGTGCAAACTCTCAGACTGTGCCCAAGCAGTCTGGGAGTTTGCACAAAGTCCATAGCCAAAGCTGTGCCATCACCCGTCCTGCCACTTAACCATCTAGAGAGGTTCAGTGTTCAAGACTACTCTAGGCACTCACAGCTCTTGGTGCACATATTGCCATAAGGCGGTCTGGCCTCGTGGCCTTCAAAAAGAAGGATAATAAGGAAAAGATAAAAGGATAATAAGAAGGAAAATAAGGAAAAGAAGAATGGCAAGGACCATTCTCGTGAGCTCTTGAAGGTTACAGCTCATGTTTGCTTTCAGCTAAAGGGCAGCAATTATAGATAAGAGATCAATGTATGCATTCCTACAAGGTATGATTCTGATCTCCGTATGCATGTAAAACAGAAACTTTAATGCATGAATAAACTTCCCACAGGGATTTAGATTTTGCTTTAACAGGAGCACTGTTAAATCCACTCAGGAGGAAGATTTTACTATTGCTTTAGCCAGATCTCTGATTAGGTTCTGTTTACTCTTCTGGTGAGTGGCAACTGCCTTTTGCCAATACCAAGTGGTATTTGCATTTCTAAAATGGAAGGGAAAACAGGAAGCAGACCACAGAAAGGTCATGTTTTAAAGTTTAGAATTTTTAGATCACCAAGATAGGGAGCTTTTCTCCAGAACAATCCACCTACAGAGCAATAAAAAGGGCATTCCCTGTTGCCAGATCCTGGGAATAGCAAAGGAGCTGACCTCTCTCCAAAAGGCATCCAGAAGGCATGGAGAGTCTCCCAGTTTGTCAGCTGCATGCAGGGGGAAACCCTCCGGGACACAGCTTCAGTACATGAATTTTTATTATTTTCCATTTCTAAATGAAACCTGTGTTTTTATAAAGCCTTGTAATTCTGGTGCCTGTTTTAGACCTTTTGTTTGTTCTGACTTTAACCTAGCCTGGATTAAAAATAATTTTAAGGTAATTTACACCATTAAAAAACACTGTCCAAGTGATGTCTTGATTCTTAAAGCCAAGCTAAAGGGACAATCTAGGTGTAATTCAGTCGCCTGAACATAGGCCCTCAGGGCCAACTGAGATACCCTAGGGATATTCCCTGTCTTCCAGGTGCTAGTCTCCCACATTTTAAGTCCTTTCTGGTCATCCTTTTTTCTCTTGTGATCCTAGCAGAAAAGGGGATTTCCAAAGTATTTACTACTCATTGCAGCCAAACACAGCATTTCCCACTATGCATCTCAGAGCAGACAGTTAAGCTCTTAGACCTAGGTATAAATATGTGATCGGTATTAGTATAACATGCATTATTCAAAGTTGTGTTCATCGACAGTGACCCTGCGTGGTGGGGAAGCAAAGCTTCTAGCAGGAGCATGGGTTGAATCTAAAAGGTGTGAAACTCCATTTCATTGTTAAAATACAGAAAGAATATCTCTGAACTGGTTGGAAATAAAACTCCAAAAATCAAAGAATTCATGGGTTTATTTTGCATCTGATTTTCAAAAGTTATAACCAAGTACCATTTTCAAGGGAGATGAATGCCAGAAACCTATACATTTGTCTAGAAAATAGGTGTCAGTGCTTCAACAAATCATTTCAGTATAGCAAAAACTCCCAGAACAATGAAAACAGCACCTGATATACCAGGCTGGGCTCCAGTACTATGAGAATAGGTTTCAGTATGTTGAAAATGGGTTCTGACGTGGCAAAAAGAGGTTTCACGTAGGTTTAGATAATTGTCTCAGAATAAAATTAGCTCCACAGCTCTTTATGTGCTCTAACACTCAGCCTTAGAGATCAGCTCCGAACAGGATTCCATATAGCTGCATTTACAAGTGCTGGGCTTCACTAATCAGCTTGAAAACTGCAAGGTGCATTAGGCCAGAGTTGACCCCGCACTAACTCAATTACTTGGTTTTCTCACTGCATTTGTTCATCCCCAGAGCATGGGCAAAACCACCTCATAGGACTGCTGCACAGGAACTCAGGTTTCCTAAAAACTAGCCTGGGCACCCAATTCCTCCTGCTCCTTTCTTTCTGCACAGAAGGGTGGGATTGGCATTCTCCCTGTGAACCTGGGAGAGGGATGATGGCTATCAGAATGATCCTGTCCCATTTTGACATAGCTTCTTTGCATATTTCCTAGAGAAAAATAAAATGCCAATTAAAAAATATTTAAAGCCCTATTAAAAACAACTTACTGGCATGCTTGGGAGAAAAAAAGCATTGGGCATATTTCATGGCCTGTGAAATTTATACAGCAGTGTCCAGTGGGCACTTGAGCTCTGTTATAAATTCAGATTAGCTCTTGTTTCAAATGAATCACCACCTGGTGCTATAGGTGATCTTGGTTAATTACCCCCCCTTGACATGGAGTAGAGCAGTTGTTGCAATTTTATGAGTCACAAACTGTGCCAGTAATAATAATAATTCTGCCACTAGGCCTTAACTTTATATCTTAACTGAAGAGAACTCTATGTGATAGGGAGGTATGATAGGAAGAAATGTGGGGGAGAATCAGTACCTATAAAAACTTCCACAAACTCCTTGAAGTGTCCAAGATCCATAATGCAACAGGAGAAGTGGACTGAAAAGTAGTGTAGTTTAAAAGATATCATGCAGGAACCCTGAAAAATAAAAGTGTACCTGGTCATGCATTACTCTGTCCAGCTCTAAGCACTCAAGTCAGGACTACATTCACTCTAAACTTCCTCTGTTCACGGTGGAGAGAAATGGGCTACTCAGTCCTCTGAAGTCAAACTTACTCTCTGAAGTTTGTTAATTCCTCGTTGTATGTAGAGGCAGCCACTTCTTAGCTGTATGCCGGTGCATTAAGTTATATGGGGTGAAACTGGGCTTTGAGGTCCCTTTTCTCTCCATGTCACTGAGCAAGAGCTTTTCCACCTCTATCGTTTTGCTGCTGAGCTGTTCCATCATCATGCCTTGTCCATCTCCCCTTCCTGACTGTTATTGGGTGGTAAGATCTTTGAAGGGCACAGGACCTACCACAAGAGGTTCATGTTCCCTGTTAGGTCTCCAGATGCTTCTACCACTACTAGTTGACTTAGTGCAGGTTTTCCTGGCCAAAAGGGGATCACACACATGGGAGAGGGGAAGGTCCTTATGTAGACCAACGCAATTAGAGGACAAAATTTTGCTGACATCTGCAGTCCAACAGCTACGCGTGAGGTGACATTTTAACTGTTCACCAGCCAGCGAACAGAGGGCAGTAGGACTGCAACCCAGTGTGATCTCCCTCTCCTAACCCCATCCAGCCCTGTTTCAAACACTTTTTCTCCATGGCTGTAAGACCAAGGAACTGCTAGAGAGGAGGTGAGACAGGGAAGGCTCCTTGTCAGCCTCTCATCACATTGCATGGCTATGCCAGCTGCAACATGCCACCCTTTCATCATGGACTAATCCCTTCCTCCCCTTCTATTTCTTCTGCCTGGATCCCTTCCTCCAGCCACCCTTTAAAGCCTTGTTTCCTATCACAAAAAAAAAAAAAAAAAAAAAAAAAAAAAAAAAAAAAAACAAGCTATAGGAGTCCTTGTGCTTGAACCTTCCTCTCCTTGTTATCGGTCTGCCTGCAAGCTGTCCTTCTACCTTCTCAGAAACAGATGCTCTTTTGAAAAATGATCCTGCCCTTATCACAGGTTTCACATTCCCTGGCAGGTTTCCAAGACAAGTTAGGAAAGGGCTCATCATTGTCTTGGTTTAGCTGAAATGTATACAGTATAAAAAACATAATATATGTTTTAATATGCTTCAAATAAAAAACATAAAGAGGAGTTAATAGCATTCTCACATAGCTCCAATGAGAAATCATTAGCCTGCCACTTAGCTCCACTATATTCAAGTGTCACTTGCGTAGATCTTAAGAGAGCTGTAGAAAGCTACTGTATTCCTTCTGATATAAACCATCTTAATGCTAAAGTCTATCAAAATAAATGGATGGAAAGTGAAAAGTGGGTCAAAGGAGAAAGGAAAGGAATAGTAGGAGATTCTGCATTTTTATCTAATTAGGAAATCAATTATCACCAGAAATCTTTAAGTTCAGAAAATGCCCAAACAAAGTACCCTCAAGACTGACTTTGGAAGGACAGCCACTGGTTCAAACCTTTACATATTCTCGGCAGAGTAATCAAGGAGAGAACAGGACATGGAGCAGAGAGGGTCTTGGGAAGTCTAGCTCTAACCAGATCTTCATAAGGACCTTTTGTGACTGTAATCCCTGCTCTCCTGCATAGCACAGTTCTCCATGCCATGTCTGTGCAAGCTCAGGAGACCAGAAGGATCCATCAACGTTGTTTTACAATCAAAGACCTCAACACAGAGATAAAAGGCTCAGCTCCCCTATGTTCTTACACAACACTGCAATGCCTCATTTCCTTGTCCTTCCCTATTCCCAAGACACTGGCAGGCACTGAAAGCTACACATGAGGCATCTGATGCATAAAAGCAGGATCCTCGTTCTACACGACAAGCAAAGAGGAGTTATACATCATCGCTCAAAGAGATTTATGTCTAACCTTTAGGGTGGGGGAAGACGAGAATCCTGTCTAGGAATTAGATATATTGAAAAGCAGAGAGTATGACCTCATATTTGATTAGATGGTTCATGACCTAAATTCTACTGACATATGTACTGCACCACTATAGACAGTAACAGGAACCAAGACAGCTAGCTCAAATAAAGACTCTATAGATACCTAATATAGAGAAGAGGAATTCTATCCAAAACACTAAGACTTGGCAACATTGTGGTTTCTGCCACTAACACGGTGGTGCATTGCTCTCTCTCAGGAGCCGATCATGTGCCAACAGAAATATATATATATTTTTTTTCTTTTTTTGTCTCTGATTGCGTAGTTACTGTTGTCCCTGAATTATACAAGTTGTTCCAGAAATAGTAGCCTCCACAGTTCAATTCCTTCCACACTAGAATGTTTATGAGAATAGTGATGTCAACCAAGGGCTGAACACCATAGCAATACTCAAAACTTGTATAGTGTTGACTCACCCCCCAGTGATTTGCACAGGGCTATAGTAACTTGGGTGTCTTCTGAGTGTGTTTGCTGAGGAACTCTGTAGTACCAGTTGTGGGATTTATGCACTTTCAGACTCTACTTTGTCGGTAGGCATGGCTTGTCTTGGCCTAGCTGAAGCAGTCATCTTTGTCATCCCTCCTCCACATCTATTCCGACCTGGGTGTGAAGCAGCTGCTGAACACTGCAAATAACAGCCAACAGTGTCACAAAAAGAGATCAGGAGCCAGGTTTACTTCATTTCAGGCTGTGAACCACGGCAGATGCTTCAGATTAAACCAAGTTCTTTCTACAGTAGAAGAAGCAGCTTCAGGGTTGTAAGAAGGGGTCAATATAGGAATCCCAACAGCAGTAAGTTGATACCTGGGGATCAGTGGGAGATCTAGATAAGGATGTTTGTCCAAATTTTCAGAAAAGGGTTGTGAAATTACAGAAGCAAAGAGAAATTGCTATCTCCCACTCACTGGGTACAACAACTCTGCTTTTTGAACTGTCTTTCCACATTTATTCTGTGCTCTCCCGAAAGCAACTTTGATCATCTGGTGACAGCTGACCATGCTCTATGTCTCTGTTTTTCTTCTCTAAAAAATAATGTTTCCCTTGCTCATAGGATTTTGATCTTGTAATTATTTAGGGTTTGTATTCAGTCAGCAACACATCCATGACACTGATCTGGGCACCCAAATGGGCTCCTGTGGAAATGCAGAACTGGCCCCCAAAAGCCAGACGAAAGGACAATAGATGAATGAACAATGCAAACATAACATGAAGAAACGATGAGAAGACAAGATAGATTGAGAATTATCCTGTGTTCCATACCGTTGACATCCCTAATGTCACAGTGACAGATCTATTGGTGTTCATAAAGTTCACTGAAATGATATAGATGAGGTCCCTTGTGAATCCAAATGCTGGTAAAGAGAGGTGGCAATGCACCCCACTATTGAAGGAGAACACACACACATACACACACACACACACAAAGATGAAAGTCAAAATTTCTCATCTTCAGGTAATTCCAGGTTCCTTCAGGAGGAAAATTTCAGAAGAAAAAGTAGAAATTGTTCAGAGTTGCTGCTGGAAGGCAAAACTCTGCATACTGCCCCAGGCTACTCTCCCCTCATGCATTTTCCAGTCTAGGCTTGGTATTCAGGGCCTTGAGGACTTCATAAACCTCCCAGCCTCCACAGTGTTTCCCAGAGCACCAACCTCCTCAGGGGACTTTGCCAAGTCTTCAGAGATTAACAAACAGTCTCTCAGGCTCCCAACTTCTCTACAGAAATGTCAACATATTGAAAGCCCCAGTGCAAGATATTAAAGGGGCAACACTTTTGTAAGAAGATAAAAGACATTGCTTATGTGGTTATGGCATGAGAACTGTAATTGGACTTCATTCCAGTCTTTTCTAAGAATTTCCTGTGGATAGGATTCTGTTTGAACCTCTCATAAAAATGAATACACACCAGGGCTGTCTACTGAGGTTGTTCAGGCAACCCAAAGGCTGATATTTCCCACCTTTTGAATGTTCTTTACAAACTTAGCATTCCCTTAACAGGATGTTTTCATGTAGTGAACAGGGAACATTAATTCTGGTTTGCAAGGCCATCTAAGGAGGGAAAGTGTTTATGTATTACCTCATACAATGAACAGAGAAGTGAGGAAAATGACTGATTGACTTCAGAGCCCTTTGAGCCAAACCCTGAATCAAAGCAGCTGTAATTAGGAGTAAGCAAAATGTGACTTTTGTTTTTGGACAGGATACGTAGGAGCTTTAAAAAAAAACTGTTTCCAGAAAATAGTATGTTTTCTATACTATTTCGTTAATACTTTGATTTATTGTAATAAATACCATATAAAAAGCCTCTTCCTCAAGCTAAAGAACTGAGATCTGAGCTCAAGTTTTCAAGATGATTCAATGGCACTAGAACTTGGTGAATCAGATATTTTGGATGTTGCTTGGATTGGCCATGTTCCCTTATGCACATATGTCTTCATTCAGTAGCACATTGAGGACTTTAAATGAGTATATCATGCCTAGCTGACATATTTTTAGAGAAAGTTGCCAATAAAACTTTCTCTTAAATTGCAGTGGAGTTTTTTTTTTCTTTTTTTTTTTTTTTTTTTAGTATGATACATGGTGCCAGAAAGGTAACAGAATTAACTGTCATATCTTATTAAAACACTCTCCTGGCTTATGTCCCATTGCAGAGACAAAATAAAAGACAGCCACAAAAGTACCGATAGAGATTCATGGTGTTCTCAGTCAGGATTTCTTTATTTGTGTGGTTTTTTCTTTTCTCTCTCTCTCTCTTTTTTTTTTTTTTTTTTTTTTTTTTTAGTCTAAAATAGATCGATTTGCAGAGATGGAGCTATCCTCCTTATAAACAAAGTATGAAGAAAACGCAGACTTCTTCCATTGCAGGGTGAATAAAGTCAATCAGTTAAAAGGTTAGCAAAAGGTATTATGTAGTGATGGGCACAGCTAGTGATATCATTCATGTTTTATTAAAACTCTTGTTCGACCAGAGGGTATTTTTTTTAAATAATCTTAATTTCAATTGTCGTAGAATTTAACTAACCCAGCTATGGACCAGGATAATGATATGCTGAACTCCAGGACCATCTCTGTCCAAAACAATCTGCAAGCTTCAGCAAGGCTTTTGACACTGTCTCCCACAACATCCTCCTGGATAAGCTCAGGAACTGTGGGTTAGATGAGTAGACAGTAAGGTGGATTGAGAAGTGGCTGAAAGGCAGAGCTCAGAGGTTCGTCATCAGTGGCGTGGAGTCTAGTTGGAGGCCTGTGGCTAGAGGTGTCCCCCAGGGCTCGGTCCTGGGTCCCATCCTGTTCAACTTCTTCATCAACGACCTGGATGAGGGGATGGAGTGCCTCCTCAGCAAGTTTGCTGATGATAGCAAGCTGGGAGGAGTGGCTGACACACGTGACGGCTGTGCTGCCATTGAGAGAGATCTAGACAGGCTGGAGAGTTCGGCATAGAGGAACCTCCTGAGGTTCTACAAGGGCAAGTTTAGGTGTTTCGCTACACCTAGCGAAAAATAACCCAAGGCACCAGGACAAGCTGGTAGCTGACTTTGTGGAGAGCAGCTCTGCAGAGAAGGTCCTGGGAGTGCTGGTGGATGACAAGTTGACCATGAGCCAGCAATGTGCCCTTGTGGCCAAGAAGGTCAAAGGTCTCCTGGGTTGCATTAGGAAGAGTGTTGCCAGCAGGTCGAGGGAGGTGATCCTGCCCCTCTACTCAGCCCTGGGGAGGCCTCATCTCAGGTCCGGTGTCCAGTTCTGGGCTGCCCAGGACAAGAGAGCCATAGAGCTACTGCAGAGAGTGCAGCGTAGGGCTACAAAGATGCTCAGAGGGCTGGAGCACCTGCCCTATGAGGGACGGCTGTGAGAGCTGGGCCTCTTCAGCCTGGGGAGGAGAAGCCTGAGGAGGGGGGATCTTATCAATGTGTACAAGTACCTGAAGGGAGGGTGTCAAGGGGACAGGGCTAAACTCTTTTCAGTTGTCCCGTGTGACAGGACAAGAGGCAATGGGCAGAAATTGAAGCACAGGAAGTTCCGCCTGACCGTGAGGGGGAATTTCTCCACTGTGAGAGTGACAGAGCACTGGCACAGGTTGCCCAGAGAGGTTGTGGAGTCTCCTTCTGTGGAGATCTTCAAGGTCCACTTGACTGCAACCCTGTCTACCATGCTGTAGGTGACCCTGCTGAGGAGGGAGGTTGGACTAGATGATCTCCAGCGGTCCCTTCCAATCTTACTGATTCTATGATTCTATGAAAAGACAGAGCATCTCCCTCTCTGTCAGGAACATGGCCCAAGATGTGACCAGACTGATTCCTTCAATACTACACTTTTTGTGTAGTAAAAGATCTACTTTTTTCCTGAGCCATTGAAACTGCTAAGCTTTTGTCACATTTGTACACTCCTCCCAGTGCACCCACTTGATCACTGCTTTCCCTGTATTACTCCTATGCATCTTTTTTCTCTCCCACCCAATGTAACTGACTTATCTTAATTCTAAAGACTTTTAAGATATATATCTCTGAACTAATAAACTCATATGTATTTATTCTGTCAAGCCATGACAACAGATTTCTCTTCCAGTTTCTGAATGGTCAGTGATGAAATCAAGGCTTTTCTCTCAAGCTACCATTTCAAGCAAGAAATGAACTTCTGGAAATTACCTAAAAATGCTTTATTGTCAATAATGTTCAACAATATCTTCAAAAGTATATAGCCACAAGACTGGATCAGATCAAAGACCTAACTAACCTGCTGTCCTATGTCCTACAGATGACTATCTGTAAAAGCTTGAGACAAGAGGGTAAGCGCAGAGCAATTCTGCAGTGACACCTCTCCTGAAAAACCTTCCAGCCTCCCAACATCTATGGCACAGGAAATTGCTCAGATAGAGCAACTTGCTGGTCGATTTTTTTTCGTCCAAGATTTTATTCAATAGCTCTTGGAAATAAGATAAACTTGAGGCATCTGTAACATCTTCTAGTAGTACGATCCACAGTGAGATTATAAACTGTGCATATTTTTGCGTTTTAATCAGCTACCAAGTAACTCCATCTGATGTCTCATAGATCTTTTATTAGAAAAGGCAGCAAATAACTCTATTCACTTCTCTATGCCTCTACTGAATATCTCTTTACTCATTTCTTTTCCTGGATAAACAGCTAACTTGGCTTACTTGATATAGCACAGAAGCTGTTTCACACCTTGAATTCCCCTTTCCACCTTCTCTGTACTTTTTTTGGTTGCTTTTCAGGAGACAAGAAATAAACCCTTCTTAAAAAGGGAACTTCACCTCACCGAACTAACAAAGGAGATTTTTTTTTCCTATTGTCCTAAAAAGAACAATCTAGAGATAGTGAAATGGAGAGGCCGCCTGGAAAAGAAACAACAGATCTTTAAGAAAGATCTTCTGACTTGGAGGCTGGCAGCATCCTTGCAAGCAGAGGCATCCCAGGACAATCTCTGGTGATGTACCTCAGGCAGATACTGAATTAATCCAGTAAAGGATGACAGCAGCTCCCTTGCAGCCCATAGCGGATTCCTGCATTGCTCCTGCCTTTCCTTGATCCCCCACTACCATATCTTCCCCATGCTTTACAGTTTAATGATGGCTTTGTCAGGCAAAATGACTTATTCCAAAGGAAGGCATCAGTCTGAGAATATACGTATCGAAATAAAGCATAAGCTGTGTAGCACTGGATGAACACTACATGGAATGAGAGCAGAGAAAATAAATAGGTTATTGAAATTGTAATTGGGAGATTTTATTTGTTTTTAATAATAGTGATATAACTCAAAAGGGTCAAGCTAAGAGGCGGGTATTAGGCAGAAGGAAAAAAGAAAAAATCAATTCCCATGGCCAACTTGATTCTTAAGTCACAGCTGGCCACAGTTCAGTCATAATCCTTGCTTCTTAAATTAAAACTTCTATCACTCCCAGAAGTGACAAGGATAAACACTGTATTGTCTTGGATGGAGATGAACGCATATGCGGTGATGGAGGGGGGATTTAGAAATTGAGCTATATTACCCGATTTTGTTTGACAAGGGGTGAGGGGTGCCTCCCTTAAAGGATAATGATCCCTTCTGGTATCTCTGATACAAGATCTCTGATATCGTATCCCTGATACTAGACAACTGGGGATGTCTACCTTATAGATTGAAACGGAGTGTTGATAGCAAGCTGGCTTTGAACTACCTGTTGCAGGTAGCTGGTGGACCAGAGGGCTGTGCAGAGGGACCAGAGAGGCTGTGGCTAATCACACAGACACGTTCAGTGATAGCTGGGGAGTCCATACCATGCTAAGTGAAAGACTATCAACTCTTTACTGCCAAGGGATGAAGGGGAAAACTATGCCATGGGAATCTGGAAATCTGCTTCTGGCTCTCAAGAGCACAGAGCAAAATGGGAGTCTCCTATTCCCATGTTTTTCCCAAGTTTGAGCTATAAAACTACTGGAAGATGAAAGGGAAGTATATGCTTTAAGCTTTAGTGGGCAGAACAGTCACTACCCACCGCTGTGACAGTAATTTTTTAACCCATCTGCACTTGATAACTTTTAAGAGGTTGCTTTCCACAGTGAATGTGCTGCTGTTATCAAGCTCAGCTGGAGTGAGCCCGCTGTGCCGTCACATGGCTGTGAGGGTCTTGGAAATGCTTGCGTATAGGATGCTCTGGTAACCTGATCACTTGCTGAAGGTAGGGTGGTTTCTATTTAAGAAAATGATGGTGAAGGAGTCAGTGCTCAGCACACTGTGCCATCTAAGTTGCAGGCTCAATTACAGCTCTTGGTGAAGCAGAGAATGATCTGGAAGAACAAGTCTGCCTGATTTTCCAGACAGGCCTGGTCCAACCTTGAAGTCCAAATTTTTCCCAATATTTGTTTTATTTTCACTCAACCCCATGTATCCCAAGCATTTCTTGTTCAGGGGCAGGAATCAAGCAGAATATGCCACAATCCAGCCCAGACTTGGTATCCTGAGCATTGTCTTTCCTAGGCAAAGTGAGCTCCTTGGATGGGATCCTTCTTATTGAAGTGCATTTCTACACTTTGGGATCCTTTCACTTGGGAGTGGAGTTTAGGGAGTGAGTCCTCTCTTCCAAAAAAAGGAACCTATATTTAGTCCGACAAATTGTGTCCCTAAAGGTCATTAACTGTCTTGACCACTGTCATATGAAGACATTGCCATTGCAAACACCAAAAAGCCCACTTTTCTAACGTTAGACATCTTTAGGATAAAAGTCTCCAACTGAGCTGGTACTCCCAGGGTCTGTCTGCAGTCCTTGGAAATAAATGGGCACTTTCAGGGCTTGATTTCTCTCTGCTCTGTTTAGCTGACACATCACACCCAAAGAAGCACCAGAAGGATTATCTCAGGCAGGTGGTCATGGACATTCAGTCAGATGAGTCCCACCACTGGTACCTAAGACACAGCCAGGCTGGTGGCCAGCAGCAGAGATAGCACACAGGCCATGAGGCTTAATATGCTTCCAGTGACTCCCTCGGCCTTTGGCGAGTCTTATGCTGACACAGAGAAGTTCATTTTCATTAGTAGCTGTTTCCCAGTAGGCTAATCTGAGCTCCTCGAATTCAAATTGAGGAGACTCCTCTGAAATCACACTACAGGAAATAAATCATTGGTCACTTCCATTTGAAGGCTGCATCACTGACGGGCTACAGACTACAATTTTGGCTTAGCCACAAGGTGACAAGCATGTCAGATACATGTAGATACACTGATGACACTCTTTCTTTAGATGACAGGCTGCCTGGCAGCCAGACAGAATTGCTTTGTGTGCTTAATACTCTCTTGCATTAACAGGCAGCAGAAAAATAAGACCTGATGCAGTCTGGCACCCAGTGAGGGATTTGTGGGCTGTGCAGTTGTCTCACCTCCTGGCACAGCAACCTGTGAAATTCAGGGATGCAGCAAACCTCAGGGTTGTATTTTTCAGATATATTCAGCATTATCCCTGAATTATTCCTAACTCACCTTCCCTGCTTCGGCTACCCTTACACAGCCCAGTGGTACTGTCAGAAGCCTTTGAGTCAAAAAATGATGCTCTCATACTATCTGAAGAGGCTCAGCTTTGGGTTCCCATGATATTAGATCACCTCTCCCAGAGGCACATTGTCTTGTCTGATGGGAATAAACAACTGCAGTATATTTTGCACCCCAGAAGCTCAAACCTCTTCTGTGTTTTCCCTCTCAGATCATGAGACCTTTTGTGCTAGGTTATACTTCTGGCCTGGCTGAGGGCTTTGAAGAGGATCCTCTAATTTGTGCTCGATATTTTCCAGGTGCTTGTGCCTTTGGAGCACCATGATCACTACAAGCAGACTAGGGCTTTCCACATTGAAAGGGAATTGCTAAACTAGGACCTCTTAGAGCAAAATGCTTCCTGTTACCACTCCTCTGACTGGAAGAGATGGCTCTGGGCTGCCTTACCTTTGTATTTCCAGCCATTACCAAGAGAAGGGGCCAGTGGGACTCCCTGTTTACAAGAGTTGCTCCTAAGACTAGCCTGTAAGAGCAAAAATCCATTTTCTCCACAGTTGTCCTTGATAGGCAGAAGAGGACCTCAGATTTTTCTCTTCTATTGCTGCCTCCATTTATGGTGAGGTGATGGGACTCTACCTCTCCTCACAGTTAATGTCACTGCAGCTAATCTGAGGAAGTAAAATCCAGACTCATTTTCCTCTCACAGATCTAGAAATTCCTAGGGGTGAAGGTAATGTGCCTCTTTCGATGGGCCAGCCAATGGCATGCCTAAAATACTGACTGCTTGCAGGACCAAGTTTTTAACTGATTCAGACCAAATGTTCAGTACTACAGTCCCTTTCTAGCTCCCTAGCAAACAGATTTGAAGAAAAAAAAAACTTTTTTTAATTTCAAAAATTTCATCAAGTTGCCTCTGTGAAAGTCTTTAAAAATAAAAGCAAGGAAGATTATTCTAGAGCTTCAGATGGATGGATGGATGCTTTATTCTGTGAGTCACAGAGGTTTTAAAAGGATTAAAATCCATAATATCTACTATGAATAATAATACAAGACACTGTGGCAAAAGCACATCCGGTGCCCAAAGCCTAAATCTGTTTTCATTCGGTTTGGTCTTTCAAATGTTCCTTGATGGATGAAAGTCCAGACTCTGGTCTTACATTAGTCAGCTCAAATCTCAGAACCAATGAAGCAAGAGTTTAATAGATTGACGTTATTTTAAATGATGTCTTTAATACTCCATGTGAATCCATCTCTAAGGGTTCATTCACTGGTTGTCAAGGAGGCTGTGGGAATCAAAGTATATGAAGATGCCTGCACTGGAAATACTTATATGTTGGGTAAAATGAACACCACCCTCAACAACTAGCTCAGATGTGAATGTCAGCTCTATCTATCTAAATTCAGTCATTTGTTGTGTCTGAACCAGCACGCAAAAACTATTTCCCTGCTCAGATCCATCATATGTACAGTGTGCATGAATTATCTACCTAAAATGAGTCAATAAAAAACTTGTTTGCTTTCAGATTCAATCCTACAGCCCATACGTTCATATTCCTATGCCAGGTTCCCCTTGTCCCCAGGTCAGCATTTGTTTATGATCCATTCAGTCAAAGAGCTGCTCAAAAAGGAGGAGAGCTCAGTCAGTAGGAGCTGCAAAAAGCCAGTCAAGAAGGAGATAAGGGAAACTTAGCTGCTCAAGTATTTCTCTCATGGGTTAACTCAGCTCTTATGGACTAGCAGCACAGGCTGGCATATTATAAGAGGTACATCTGAACTATCAAGTAGTAAATTGGGAACAGGCCACAAAAATATTGCAGGAAGTAAGTATCTGTTCATCTAGCAGAGTCCTCTTGAACATGGAACCAGCAAGCTCTGGTGTCTGGATCAGTTGCCATGATTCTGTGGACCACCGGTAAACCATAACGCAGGAACCACCCATTCCAAGCAGATGTCCTGAATCAAGAGCAGGGGTAAGATACCCTTAAGGGTGGGGTAGTTCATCTTTTTTCTAATGATGTTCCTCCTCTGGAGTTAGAAAAGAGAGATTCATTTTGTAATTTTATACTAAATATATAGGAACATTGCCATCTCTTCTGATTTTTATTACATTTCATGATTTTATCATGAGTCTTGAATTATTTATTATTTTCTTCTTAAAATTCTAGCTACAGAATGCAAATCTAAGATTTCCTTAACACATATTGTGAAATTTCCTAGTTGTAAAAAGAAACAGGAAAGCATAATATGATGAAATCAATCAAAAGAGCTATAGCTATTGCTATAGCTTTTATTTATTTGTTCTATGCCATGATTTTCCAGCCTGATACATAATTCCAGCATGTTTTTCAGGTTGCTTTCAGAATTCAACAACTTTAAGCCTGTAAAATCAGTTAGGCAGAGTTTACAGTCTCCTTATCCTTAGCAGGAGAAGAGTGTTACCAAATAATAATAATAAAGAAAATATAACACAGAAAAGTGCTAACTCTGCTATCCAGTGAGAAACAAAGATTCGCGGTAATTCAGGGTTAAGAAAATTCCTTTTGCCATATCCTAGCAAAATGATTTATCAAGTTTAGCATTGCTAAAAGCATTGCTATTCTGAGCTGCTGTTTTCTCTCTGTGCCTATTTGTGCCAGAGTTTCATGGTTATTTCAGGAGACCATAGGCTTCCAGGAAAGGGGAAATTCTCAAGTGTCCTGCAGCGTTTCTGTCCCAGTTCTGTGTAATCCCCATTCCTGCCACATTTCCCCTTGGCAGCATGTGTGAAAGGCAGGGCAATTGCATGTCCTACCTGGACACACCAAGAAATCTCAAAGTGTTCATGGATGGGCAACTTGAGGAGCGTGCTAATTTCCCCCCTTCAGAGGGGAAATCCTGTCTGGGCAGAAGTGTATGGCCAAACTCCCAACAGTTTTAATCAGGTCACAAATTCAAGCCTAGTTTTTACTAGGCTTCTACTTTTTAAGGATAAGGAGTTGAATTTTTAGTACATAAGAGAGTTCCTATGGAAATGACATAGGTAGGTACAAAAATAAATATATATACACATGTATTGTTGGTGGGTAAGTACTCAAATTGCAGGTTGATGCACACTGTACAAACATTTATACCACTTGTAAAGATTCAAAATACATACATATATATTTTTCAACTTGTTTGATTGTACGAGGAGCTCCAGGAATCATCCAGGATTCCTTAATGCTGCAGCTGCTGCAGTCACAATCGCATACGCTCTCTATAATCCCTTTTACAGGCTTCATCTGTTTCCCATAGGAAACAGGAACTCTCACCGCCTTCAAACAGAGCATAATCCAGTTATATGAAAATCAGGGATCCGGTCTAAAGAGGTCTGTCTCTTCTCTGAGCTAAGTGGAGGTTATTTTGATGCAGCAATGAGCAGCTCATTTTGCTAGAGAGGCCACAATAAGTGAGCTTGAATTAGGTAACAGCCAGAAGTCCTGAACCGCGTTAATGGCACATCTGTCTGCATCATGAACATCCTCCCCCCGAATCAAGGGTTTAAAGGCTGCAGGAGCTGTTGTTATTTTTCAGTTGTGCTCGTAAGAAGGAAAGCATTTCCAGCTAATGGTTTCATTCACGTGAGGCCAAATAATCTACTCAGAGCTTCAGAAAGCAAAATCTGCTGCTGCAAAATATTTTCCTGGTATTCATATTTATGATATTTTTCAGGGTAATAGCCATGATGGCACTCAGTTAATGGCATTAATGACACTCAGTGCAGATGTTTCCACTTAAAGACTCATTTACACTCTAATCTTCCTCTTTTTGCTAAAACAATATTTCCATCCTGCCATGGGCTTTTACTAGGGAGAGAGGGAGGGAAGTGATTTCAGAGAGCACCTTTGGTAAATGTTGGGGTCACTTCCCACCCTGACTGAACAGCAACTTGGTGTTTCTGCTCAGAAAAAAATGAGGCCCAGCACTTGTGTCTTTGTCCTGGGCTAAAAAGCATATCTCAGTGATAAGGGATAGTGTAGTGGTTATCAAATCTACTTTACATGCTGAATGTCCTGGGTTCAAGACCCAGTGGAACCAGCACCAGGAAATCTTTGGCAGGTTGGACTAGGTGATCTCCAGAGGTTGCTTCCAACCTTACTGATTCTGTGAATCTCAGAACTATAAAGTCCTACATGTCTTGAACTCCCTTTGCTTTCTGTATGCAAAGGCCTGGAAAGGTGATTTCACCATGAGGTACCTGTGATGACTGCTCAAGAGTAGCAGCATGCCTCCCCCATGCTTGAGCTATCCCGTGCAAAGCCAGTAATTCCTCCTGCTAACTCTGTGAATTGTGAGTGTGCAGCACAGGAGCAGACCCAGCCCTGGGAGGTACCTCTGGAGGTTACATTCCTCCATCCAGACCACGAAGACTTCGTATGATTTTGCCTTAACATGCTGTTACAATTCTGCATATGGTACAGAAAGAAAATGATTCAGGGTTAAATTTGCCATGGCTGAATATCTGAATGAAGAAAACAGCTAGGAAAGTTGGTAGATTTATTGTTACCCCCCTCCTCCCAGCTCCTGGTTGCCTCCCCTGCAGCTGAGCTGGTGGAAAAGGATGCATGAGCGCTCTCTCCAATCTGCTTCAGCACTACGTCAACAAGTGTGACTGAAAGCTTCAGTGGAGACGGTGCGAGTTGATCAGGCTGCTGGTGAGGGAGCAAACACACACTGCAGTCCATCAGCCTCAGGTGCAGATGCATTCAGGCACGGGAAAATAACATATTCCGCCGTTACAGCTGTTCCCAGACTGTGCGTATATTCTAGCCTTTGTTCAAGGTCACCCCATCCATTAGCGGCAAAAACGAGATTAGGAGTGGGGCATCCAACACCCTGTACTAGAACTGCCCATTTTCCTGCTCTCGTGGCTACCAGGTTGTCCTGACTCCTCTGTCCCTCCGGCACAGTTTTCCCAGCTGACTGTTAATTGAGATTCCAGACAACTCCTTCTGCTGCTCATTCCATATTCTCTCAGAGTCGCTTCCTTTCAAAACTCATTAGGGGCATTTATCCTCATTTAAATGAAAGAAGCCATGTAGGTAAGATATACAGATGGCATATTGTCTGTGGAGAATCATTAAAACTCGGAGAAGATTAAAAAAAAAAAGAAAAAAAGAATTGTATGCTGAGAAGATAAAAATTCCTGCAGAAAATTATCTGTGGGGCAAAGAAGACACCTGCTGGAAGGCAGAGTTGGCTCCTGGGAAAGAATCTGGAGATCTCTGAAGGAGCAGAGGGGAATCTATAAAGAACATTTCACCTCTCAAAGTGAAAAGAAGAGAAAAAAACAAACAGAGTGATTAAACAGATAGGCAGGAGTGTGTTGATGAGCAGATGAATGGAAGACCCATGGAAAACAAACAGCTTTTCTACCTAGGAGTAATGCTCAAACAGCAAAGCTATGTCTACAAGTGAGACCTGGAAGCAGGACTGCTCTCCAAGGGATGCTGTTCCAGCAGCTGTGATGACAGGGACCTTCTAATTTACAGCGTAAGTGCCTTCATGCCACATTTCTGGTTTTTTTTATTTTTTTTCTCTCTTGAACCAGCCTTGTTTTCTGTACTAATTGCTCTTTTCTGTGTGTTTAGCCCCTTGGCACTCTTTGAAGGGTGTAAAAAGGACAGTCATATGCAGCCTTTGCTTTTGGAGGATACCTGCCCACCACATGTATGTATATGCATTGTGTGATATGAATCAATCAGACGCCAGAGACATAGCAAGAGATTAGTACATGCAAGCAAGTAAGAAGAAAAATCTGACAGGGATTAATTTCACATCCATATTAGCTTACCTGACCTTAACATTTGAGTGTTCCTGCCTTATGTGCTTCAAGGGGGGAGCCACACCAACAGCCTGGCTAGTAGGATCAACTGCCTATAACAGAAGCCTGTTAACAGCATTATGTCCCCTCCATCCTTTGTACAGTTCTTATTCGCCCTGTGATAGAAGCTGCCTCTGTTCTATGCATTTGTACGGCACCTACACAATACAGACTTGATCCATATCTAGAGCTTTTAGGTACCGCCAAGAAGTCTACAGATATAGACTTACTAGATGAAATTATTTGTGCCAGCTGAAGGCACTTTCTTGGTTTGTGGCATCCATGCAGCTCTGACCTCTCTCACTTTGCAAGCTCTGTGTCGTGGGTATCTGACCTCTGGTGCAAGGGAGCCTAATGAATTTTACACCTGGGTATTAGCTTACCCAGAATAACTTGCTTAGTCCTAATGTCTGTGTCCAGGGAAGCCACAGCGTTAGCCTGTCCCATGAGATCTGCTCCCATCAGCAGAGGGAATGTAGACCGTTTCTTTAGGGGGGTTCACATCACAGGGAGATCCTTTTCCTCACATCCCAACAGTGCCAATGAGTGTGAGTGTGTGCCCACAGTGCAGATGTGCAATGCCCAATGATATCAGAAGAGCTGAAGAGGATGTCTTTCCCTGAGATCTATGCAGAGTTCTATCAGAAGAGTAGGTTCTGCACAGCCCAACCACTGCTCTTGTTATCTAGGTTACGTCCCTCTTTCTCCTCATTGCCTAGCTGAACCTCTCTTGCTTGGTGCTCGGTAAATTTTCTATGTAGGTTTCCTGTCCATAGGCCTTGCCAGTACCTGGGAGGTTATCACAGAGTTTGTGTGGTTGTAATCTACACTCAGTAATAGCTCTTGGGTTTGCGCCGTTCAGGTCATGCTTCACTTTTTATCTTAGGGCCTGACTGAGCACTAGGACCAGACGATCTCCAGAGGTCCCTTCCAGTCCTAGCTGTTTAGTGATTCTGATTCTGTCCTCCTTCATGGCACACTGAACTGGGCCTGTCCTGCAACTGTCCATGTTGTCCAAATCTTCATCTTATGAATCCTAAATCACCTTCTGTTCATCAGACTTCATTGCATTATAAGCACATTACTCTTTTTTTATTCCCATAATCTCCACCCTCATTCCCATGCCAACTGCAAGAAGCAGAAACAGAAATAGAGGAGTACAGTGTCTGCAAGCCAAAGCTAAAGACATAGGGCTTAAGTTGGTTGTCCAGATTCTTAAGAATGAAGCTCCTGGCTGTAAAGGAATCTAAAAGAAGTAAATCAGAGCCATCAGAGACATCTCACCATTGAGTGTAGTTCTTTTTCACTTCAAGCATAAATAACTGGTTTGTCATATGGAGGCAGAGCTAAGGCTGTCCAGGCTCTTTGCTCTAGAATTTATCACATTTATCTTTCCTAGCCTTAAAAATGCACAAAATCATTAACAGCACCCTGTAACATAAGACATATTTCTTCATTTAGCTTTATGATACTTCCACAGGTGGAGACTGTCATGAAAAGCATCTTGCAGTTAGGAGCTGTCCGTACAAGAAGCTCTTGAACCCCAAGCTCCACCCAACCAACTGCTTGTCTGTATGTGTATCAAAAACTAATAAAACCCTTCTGTTTCATCTCAGTGTCTCACTTCAGTCATCCTGGGGACAAATGTACTTGGTGTTATGCAACTCAGTTATGAATCTGCTTATGCTTTAAAATACACTTTTCTGGAGGCTCATCCACCTGTCAACTGTCAGTTGCTCTCATTCCTTTTTGCTCTTCACGATTTACTCTTTGTGACTTTTATGTTTATATTTTTTGCAGTTATCAAGTCCCTGTTATTTTCCAAATTGTTTTCAAGAATGCTTTTCAGACGATATGCATAATAAGCTGGGGAAGAAAAACCATTCTAGTTGGAGTTGCTACAGCAGTCATGTTCATCCCTGTTCACAGGAGCTGCCTGAGGAAACTAGGAGGCTGGGAAGCTTGAGCAGAGCTGCTTAATCACACTAGGGGAAAATATGTGTGAGGCAATTCTGTGCCTCTCCCAAACTCTTCTCATTCATTAGAGAATTTCTGTTCATATCTACCATTTTTTGATACAGGTAAATGAGGAAACCGAGGCAGAGAGAGGTAAAAAGTCTTCAAAAGTGACACATAGCGGAACCAGGAACAGAAATGTGTCCAGACCAAGTAGAAAAGCATTTTTCTTTTCTCTTTGTTTCAGATGGCCAGTTGATTCCCTTTCTTGTTTTAACACTTCCATCAAGCTTTCCAGCTCTGGAGTCTCTGCCTCTAAGTGCTTCCACCTCAGTCATGAGACTGCTGTGAAACCCAGGAGATACAATGACTGCTGTTACTGATGAGGATAATAAACCTTCCAGTCTCTTTACTTCATTCTACTCTCACTGACTTCACAGTTTCAAGTTATTTTCTCCAGTCACATAAGGAAGAAACATCTTTTAAAGATTCCACCTCTGATTCTTCTGTATTCTGTAGGGCTCTATCAGCTAGAGCTTAAAAAAGAACATACCAGTTATCCTGCAGTATGCAAAACATCAAGCCTGAGACCTGTCTGTCCCTCACTGAACATTTATCAAAGCACATTTAGCCCCAGAGAGAGAGTGTGTTTTCTGTCCAAGGAGGCCTGGCTTTGGGGAAAACTTTCAAGAAAACAAAATTATAGGAAGAAAGAGGCAAAACTGAAGTGCAAGATCTTATCCCTGCATTATGCAAAGGGGTTATTTTCCACAGCAAACTCCTAAGTTAACAGGAGTTTCTGTGCAATGGAGTCAGGCTAATATACAAATATATTATTTTACTTTCCCTTTTTACCTTTTTTTGTAACTAATAATCACCTATAACTAATAATCAGCTAAAGGTTAAGCTGTCGTGTCTTTGCCTGTCATTTGCTGTGCCCACTTCCAGCTACAGCCATTAACTCTACCTTAAAGCTCCTTTAAAAGTACAGAAAGGATAATGGGGGCAGAACTCTTGCACAAAGAATGTGATTTTATAATGAGAGAATAATGTTGCACCTCCTTGGAAGAAAACAGTTCAATATTACAGGCAGTATGCATCTTTCCAAGCTCTTCTTGTGAATACATTGGTAAAATCCAAAAGTATATTGCCATGTAGGAAAGGATTCAACCATGTGTTTGCAAAGCCAGGTATTTATAATTAGGTCAGCCACAAGCATTCAAAAATCATGAGATAAGACTGAAAATGACAAGATTTTAAAAATGCAATATGGGTTCATTTAATAATCTCCCTGGCTTCCTTGCTTGTAGGATAGGCTATTTTCATGCAGTTCTTCTCTACCTCATGGCCCGGAGCACATCAAGTGAAGGCCAGTCAAAACAGTATTCCCTCCAGTCTCAAAAAGTCTTCTTCTGATGTGGAAATCATTGATGCAGCAAAGGGTCTGTCACCAAAAATCATGGCCCTCACAATACAACGGCAAAACCCAGCAGGCCTATGATCAGGCAGGATGAGATTAAGCTCTGGGCAGGGAATAATATTAAAGCTAAAATACATCCTAGGCCCTGTTTTAATGAAGAGCCCATAACCAGTTCAAATTTTCCGGAGTTCTTATTGACCTTTCAGAGCATCCAAGGTTTGCTAAGAAAATACTGCAGCATGTTTTATCCAAGCACCCAAAACAGGAGTGAATATTTCTGTCAGGAGGTTCTTTGCTTGCTACAGACCTGGGAACCACTTTCCAGGCAAGAATCATGTTTTATCTTTTGTGATTTAAAGGCTAAAAAGTGGGACTACGATTGCATTTCTTGCTTTGGCGTTAGGAGAAATGAAAAAGTTTAATCAAAGATTACTGCCACTTCTTTTGAAAATTAGTCTAGGCTGTTTCCACTATTTTCCATCTGCAATTAGCAAGATAAGGGAGCTGGGATTTGGCAAGGAGACCATCAGGTCTCAGTCCAATAACTCTGCCATGCAGGGTAAGGAAATACTGTCACATCTTTGGCTATCAAATGCCTCTCATCACAAGTAGATTTTAACAGTCTACATTAAGAGTTTTTGAGCTGCTTTTAAGCCACTGTGGGAGGCTGCAAGGCAAAATCTACATCCCCAATCTCAAATCCTGTGTTGTTGTGAGAGCTCAAGATGGGGAAGGATATTGCTGAGGAAGGAACAGTTTAATGATGCCCTTTCCCCAGTCCTTGTACTGCCTAATTTACAAATCATGACTAATTACAGCCTGATTTCCAATTAAATATTTGCATTGCTGCATACACTTGTGGTAGAAGAGCATGGTCTCCTCATTTCTTTCCTGTATGTCTACAGAAGTAAACTGAGGCACCCAAGAAACAAGCAGTGTTATCCAGGTTTTTCACTGTGGTTAGTGATAGAGTTAACCAAGAGCCCTGTATTAGAGTTAACCCAGCTCTGTATCTTAGTATGGGGTAATGGGGAGGACAGACCAGGAGACATGCCCTGCTCCTTCCAGCCTCGTTTCCTGTAACTATGTGCCTTCCATTGATTTGTCGTCATGTGTTGTGATAACAGAAAGAAGGCTTTTGAGATTAACCCTAACCATCCTGGATGGACAGCAATACATTGGTCTCTGGTGTGGATGCTCACTTGATCCACTCCATCCACTTGAGGACTAGTTAACATACGGCTTAAGTCATATACATTACCATGTTTAATGTGAAAATCTTGTCAGGGCTCGTAAATCCAGACTTGAGAAACATCAAATTACTGACTAAGCATAAAAGTTGCTAAACCTTTCAAACTCCCTTTGATGTCAACTTTTTGTTCTCTTGTGAATCAATCTTTATGGACAAATACACAGACATTGTAAATTCCTTATGATATTTCCAAGTACGAAAGCAGAAGCAATTGAGATGATGAAATGCCTGTACACCGTGCACACAGCATGGGAAACAAACAGGAGGAGCTGGAGATCTGTGTGCAACCGCAGGGCCATGAACACATTGCAGTCACAGAGACATGGTGGGATAGCTCACATGACCGGAATGCTGCCATGGATGGCTATGTGCTTTTTAGAAGAGACAGGCCAGGAAGGCGAGGTGGTGGAGTTGCTCTTTATGTGAGAGAGCAACTGGAAGGCATCGAGCTCTGCCTAGGAGGGGAGGAGGAGGAGGCAGTTGAGAGCTTATGGGTAAAGATCAAAGGGCAGGCTAGCACCAGGGACACTGTTGTGGGTGTCTACCTCAGGCCCCCTGACCAGGAAGAGAAGGTTGATGAGGCCTTCTATAGGCAGCTGGAGGTAGCCTCAAGATCACAGGCCCTGGTTCTCATGGGGGACTTCAGCCACCCTGACACCTGCTGGAGGGACTACACAGCAAGGCACAAGCAGACCAGGAGGCTCCTGCAATGCACTGATGATAACTTCTTGTCACAGGTGGTGGAGGAGCCTACGAGGAAGGGTGTCCTGATGGATCTTTCCCTTACCAATAGAGAGGGACTGGTTAGAGATGTGAAGGTTGGGGGCAGCCTTGGCTGCAGTGACCACGAGATGGTGGAGTTCAGGATCCTGCAGGAAAGAACTAGGGCAACAAGCAGGATTGCAACCCTGGACTTCAGGAGAGCAGACTTTGGGCTCTTCAGAGACCTAATTGGTGGAGTCTCATGGGTTAAGGCCCTTGAAGGAAGGGGGGTCCAGGAGAGCTGGCTACTATTCAAACATCACTTCCTCCAAGCTCAAGAGCGGTGCATCCCTGCAAGTAAGAAGTGCAGCAAAAGGGGCAGGAGACCTGCATGAGTGAGCAAGGAGCTCCTGGCCAAATTCAGACAGAAGAAGAAAGTACACAGAATGTGGAGGAGGGGACAGGCTACTTGGGAGAACTATAGGAATGCAGTCAGAGTATGTGGAGATGCAGTGGGGAAGGCTAAGGCCCAGCTGGAACTGGGTCTGGCAAGGGATGTCAAGGACAACAGAAAGGGCTTCTTCAAATACATCAGCAGCAAGACGAGGACTAGGGAAAATGTGGGCCCACTACTGAATGGGGCGGGGGCCCTGGTGACAAGGGATACAGAGAAGGCAGAATTACTGAATGCCTTCTTTGCTTCAGTCTTCACTACTAAGGGCAGCCCTCGAGAACCCCAGAGCCTGGACGTGAGGGAGAAAGTCTGGAGAAGGGAAGACTTTCCTTTGGTTGAGGAGGAAAGGATTAGAGACCTTCTGGGCAGGATAGACATCCACAAACCCATGGGCCCTGCTGGGATGCCCCCACGGGTACTGAGGGAGCTGGTGGATGTTGCCAGGCCTCTCTCCATCATCTTTGAAAGGTCCTGGAGAACCGGAGAGGTGCCTGAGGACTGGAAGAAAGCCAATGTCACTCCAGGATTCAAGAGGGGCAAGAAGGAGGACCCAGGCAACTATAGGCTGGTCAGCCTCACCTCCACCCCTGGAAAGGTGATGGAACAGCTCATTCTGGATGTCATCTCCAGGCATCTGAGGAAAAGAAGGTGATCAGGAGTAGCCAGGATGGATTCACCAACGGGAAATCCTGCTTAACCAATCTGATAGTCTTCTGTGATGGAATGACTGGCTGGGTAGATGAGGGGAGAGCAGTGGATGCTGTCTACCTTGACTTCAGCAAGGTTTTGGACACTGTCTCCCACAACATCCTCCTGGATAAGCTCAGGAAGTGTGGGTTAGATGAGTGGACAGTGAGGTGGATTGAGAAGTGGCTGAAAGGCAGAGCTCAGAGGGTTGTCATCAGTGGTATGGAGTCTAGTTGGAGGCCTGTGGCTAGTGGCACCCCCCGGGGCTCAGTCCTGGGTCCTGTCCTGTTCAACTTCTTCATCAACGACCTGGATGAGGGGATGGAGTGCCTCCTCAGCAAGTTTGCTGATGATAGCAAGCTGGGAGGAGTGGCTGACACACCTGAGGGCTGTACTGCCATTCAGAGAGACCTGGACAGGCTGGAGAGTTGGGCAGAGAGGAACCTCCTGAGGTTCCACAAGGGCAAGTGCAGAGTCCTGCACCTAGGGAGAAAAAACCCTAGGCACCAGTGCAAGCTAGGGGCTGACTTTGTGGAGAGCAGCTCTGCAGAGAAGGACCTGGGAATGCTGATGGATGACAAGTTGACCATGAGCCAGCAATGTGCCCTTGTGGCCAGGAAGGCCGATGGTCTGCTGGGGTGCATTGGGAAGAGTGTTGCCAGAAGGTGGAGGGAGGTGATCCTGCCCCTCTACTCAACCCTGGGGAGGCCTCATCTCTAGTACTGCGTCCAGTTCTGGTCTCCCCAGGACAAGAGAGCCATAGAGCTACTGGAGAGAGTCCAGCGTAGGGCTACAAAGATGATCAGAGTGCTGGAGCATCTGCCCTCTGAGGAACGGCTGCGAGAAGAGAAGCCTGAGGGGGGATCTTACCAATGTGTACAAGTACCTGAAGGGAGGGTATCAAGGGGACAGGGCTAAACTCTTTTCAGTTGTCCCCTGTGACAAGACAAGAGGCAATGGGCAAAATTGAAGCACAGGAAGCTCCGCCTGACCATGAGGGGGAATTTCTTCCCTGAGAGAGTGACAGAGCACTGGACCAGGTTGCCCAGAGAGGTTGTGGAGTCTCCTTCTCTGGAGATCTCCAAGACCCGCCTGGACACAACCCTGTCTACCATGCTCTAGGTGACCCTGCTGAGGAGGGAGGTTGGACTAGATGATCTCCAGAGGTCCCTTCCAACCTTACTGATTCTATGATTCCGTAACATCATTTACTGACTGCAAAAGTAATTAAAGACACAGAAAAGCTCTAACTCCCTGACAGATCACAATTATCCATTATTCTTTTCTCAGTTTAATGAATGTTTATACTAAAAGCTTGTTTGAAGCTTTAACTAGAGCGCTCTGATTGACATCTAGATAATGAAATGCAATGATTTAATATTCTTGAAGTTCCCTATTCCCAAAATGATCCTGAAGTGCACTGCCTTTTTTACAGTTCTGAGCAATGTAATCCAAAATACTGGGTTTCCCCTTACTCATCTCCCTTTCATTATTCTATCTTAATGAACCATGAAGCCATAATCAGACTTGGACAGGAAGGTAAATTCATATTAGAAGATCAGAGCAAATTTTTTGTCTCTGGGAAGGCACCTTAACCTCTCCAGTGAAGAATTTAGTTTCATTTATTTGTGAGGTCTCAACGCTTAAAGCTGGGACAAAAACATCTATAGAGAAGCTTTCATCTCACATACCTTACCCACCATATTAGGATATCTCATCACCACCTAGAAGTGCCCAGTCTCCTCTACCGACTACTAAAAGGGCCTAGATGCTTACCTAGAATAAGGTACCTAACTTATAGATGGTGAGTGAAGTAAGATTGCGTCAGCTCTTAGAGCTTAGGACCACATCTTCTAACCCGCATGGCAGTACATCCAGGTCAGACGCTGTCATCTTGTCTGCCTGTTCTGAGTCAAGTCCTATGAGTCTGACAAAGGCTCCTGAGTTAATTTGAAGGTACAAAGAAAACAAAAAATCATTTCTCCTCCTGAGAGTCCCTTTTTTCAGTAATTAGTCATCTGTACACAGATTCAAATTGTTTGCCTTGTTTGGTATTAGAATTTTTGTAACTTTACTTCCAACTGTTAGCTCCTGTTGCACTTTTCTCTGCTGGATTAAAGAGCTGTTAGCAAATTGCTTTGTTTTTTTCCGCCTTGTGAAAGGGTTTATTTGCCTAATCAAATCACTCCAACTTATTTTACTCAGTTAAACAGATGGAGTGCACTCTGCATAAACACAGAAATAAACAGGAACAATAACCTAAAGAAGGTAAATTCTTCTAAGCGCTGATGAAGTTCAGCTGCTCGCCGGGCACAGTAGATATATATATGGAGTTGTCTGTGGGGCCAGGTAATGGTGGGATGCACTACTAATGAGTCTTCCCAGAACAAGCTCCAGTCCCTGAAAACAGATTTTAATGGTGATGGATTAATGAAAAATGAAGAATACTCTGACAAAAACCTTTTCCAGTGTGATAATAACTTTTGGACTTTTTTTTTTTTCCATCTCACCAAAATTTCTCTTACAAAGTTTTGAACTAGCAACATTTTTATGCATCTTTAATAACTCCTGTCCTGGATTTAATGACAAATCACTAATAGAATCACTATAGTCATCTATAATCACTAGAAATACAATCAAAATTATGCATATTTCATGAAATACTTCCTGCTGCACTCTTCTTCATAACACTCCCTTTACAATAGGGAAATGATATCATCCCATTTTCCCATTGTCCCACGGAGGTCCAAGAAACCAGGAACTGAAGAAATACTCATGATAGCACTACACTATGGGATACTTACAAGCTTACACACATTACATTACGGGTGATATATTCAAGCTAAAAATGCAAGCTATTCTGTTAATACCAAGCCAGTGGCCTCATGAACCACAATTCCCTTAAGGCCGTGCAACATGGAATGAAAATACACTCTACAAAGTCACTTTTTAGCTGCTGGACATCTGAGGTAAATATACCTGGTGACCTTTCCAAAAAGTTTAAAAAAAAAAAAAATGAAAAGGTCCTATTTTCATTAAAGCATCCTCTGGAAAACCTGTATCCTTAGCACTGGAAAGAATCCCTATGAAATAATCATCAAGCTTCCTTTATTTCTGAGTATCGCATCATGTTTCCTCTTCCTTGGGCTTTGACAAAGTAGGCTGAAAGCCGGTCATAAGCTTTTAAAAAGAGGTTTATAGAGTGTTTTTCAGGCTTCTAAATTCAACCCGGGATACCTTCAAGGCACACCCTGCTAGTAAATGAGGCTATCATAAAAGTTTCAGTTGTTTTCCTACCCCATCTCAAGATGTTGGAAAAACCAACACTATGCAAGAGCTTCAGATCAGTGTGTCTGTGGACTCCTGCCCCTTCCTTCCACCTGACCATGTCCATATGTTACTTTCTGCTGGCTGATGCCCATGTAGAAAGGCTCAAGAATGGCAGGCAGAGGCTGCTGGCACCAGAAGCAGAGCTTCATGCATCGCTGTATGCTCTGCCTGGGTCCTTGGTGTGCAAGCACTTGAGAAAAGGAGCTGTAGCAGCCATACTCAGTGTTTGAAGTCCCTCCCTAGTTATCCGGGTACATTATGGGGTGATGGAGGTTTCAGACATATATTCTGAAGATTATGAGGGAGCTGACATGTAATAAAATAGTCTAAATATTTCAGCTGTAATAACCTTCACTTTTCTCTCCCTCCAGTAACTATCTTATTATTATGTTTCTTTGTGTTCCTCAGGGGGCTTAGTCGGCTTGTTACAGCTCGGTAATTCTTTTATCACTCCAAGGCTGTCTATTAGATCTCTACCTCTCTAAATCTTTCTCCTTAATTACTCTCACACAGTTTCTCTTTTTTATTACTATTTTTGAGCTGGAGGTTGACTTAGCAGGCCCTGGCAATTCCCAGCAAAACCCTCATTCACCATCAATCATTATACCTCAAGCAGCTTAGAATTGTCCTTGCTATTCCCATGTCACCAGACACTCCAGAGGGCTTGTGTGTAGGCAGTCATGCCAGAGTGAATCAGTACTAACTCAGTAGAACATACCAGAGAGACTAATGTATAAAATAGCAGTGGCACTTGGAGACCAGCACTGCTTTCTGAAGATCTTTGGTTCTGTTTTAGAAAATACTGGTGTTAAAAGCTTATTTTGTATGTACAGAGGGGAGCCACATAGATGAAAGATAATATAAGGACCAGTCCATCAGTGTTTGGAGAGGTGGACCCTTTGGGTAGCCGCTGTATATTATGGGTGGATGGATGGATGAATGGATGGATGGAGCAAGCTACTGCTTTCGTCTTGAAGTCTGAGATGTGCGAAGAAATATAGTCCCTCTACCAGCCTCTTCCATTCCTTGTGTCTGATAAGCAGGCCATGAAAAGGTATAGGAACGTGTTAAGTAGAAGATAGTATCCCCTCCCACGAAGTATCGAGAAAGGTAGAAACAGAGCAGCTCTGTTTCTGGCACATGTATGCAGAGTACCTGGCTAGATGTCCACATGTGTTGAGCTTTGTCCAGAAGTTAAAGGTGGCTCCGTAAGCTGACAAGTCTAAGACACGTAACCTTGGGCAGCATGCTGAGATCCCTGCAAGCACTCTCAGCATTTGGGTATCCTTTCTTCTTGGGCTATGATCCATCTGTGACCTGGTCTGACATGGTAAAACTGGATCTCCTCACAGTTCAGCAGTAATTATTACTGTTGCATGTGGTTAGCCATTTTCTACTTCTCTTCCTCTGATTCTTTCATAACTACATCCATACACAACATTAGTTATTGTCCAATTCCTCCTTCACAATAGCAGGCTCAAGAGGATGGATACAGGGTCCCACAGTGGCTAGCACTGCTTACACACAGAAAAGAGCAAGTTCTTCCCAAAATTTTCCATCTAATTCAAGACATATGACTTTGCTGCAACAAGTGAGAGCAGATATGAGTTGTACTTTCTAGAGGTGAGCCTGAGTTAGTGTAACCAAGTGTTTGCATGGTGAAATCCAGGGTTTCAAAGCTTGGCATGCAGAACTGGAGTGACTTCAGCTGGTATGATGGGCAGGTTTGGAGTGTGATGATAACAAGCGTGATGATATTTCCCTGGAAACTTCTCAGTAAATCCCCTGGGAAGAAACCCAGCTGGGCTGTCTGCAGCCCCTGTGGTGGTGCATGGCATTGTAAAAGCAGTAGTGAATCTCTAGCCCACATCTTGAATACCAAGCGAAGGGTGCTTGGCTCCCATCTTTAGATTCTGCCCTCCCATTGCCATCATAGTAGCTCAGAACTCCATAACAAGCCTTAGGCCAAACTAGGGCCCTTTTCTCATAAAACAGCCTTCTCCTATCTTATTTTGCTTATTTCTCCCCCCCCCCCCCCAAAAAAAAAAAAAAAAAATCTAGATTTCACACATGTAAGTGCCACATGGGGAGTCATGCCTGTGCGTGGAGGTGGAAAGATAGCTGCAAATATCAACTCCCAAGAAAGGAAATGATCATTTTCACAGGTGTAGGTTGCATGAAGGAAGCTGCCGGGCATTGGGTCATGCACAACAGCAAAATCTGCAGCTTGGCAGCAGTCCTGCACATGAGAGAGAGGCAGTCCTGACTGCAAGTTAAAAGTAGCAAGCAAAAAAATTGACCAGAGCTCTCCTGCTAAAAGCCTCATATTGACAAGATCAGTAGCAGAGCTGGACACTTTTAAAATAATGATGGTGAATGGCTGAAAATTAGCTCCCTTGCCATGGGACACATGAGGGAATAACTTTTTTACCTGCTTCTTGTGTTGGCCGTTCTTTCAAACTCAGTTGTTATTTGCTCTGGGTATCTCACTTTTGCAGGCTGCACTTTTTCTTCCTGTCTGTTGCAGCTATCCTGTAAGAAACTGGCATATACAGAAGTGGCACAACAGAGCTGTCAATGAGTGCGATCATCTGGAAGGCTTAAAAAAACACTATGTGCAAACATAGAAGGCTGCAGATTTCTCTTTAACCCATGGTCATTAAGTGATCTATGCAGAGGCTAGGACATGAGGAATCTTGGACGGGGGAGTTTTAAAATGGTGTGATTTTGATGCTGTAATATTTGAAGTGCAACACATCTGTGTGCATTCGTGTGCAGGCACCAGGAGTATGTGCTTTCGTAAATGATCATTTTCCTGTTAACCACAGGAAAAGCTGAAATGATGTTTTGACACCTGGCCTCTGGGCTGGTGATTTCTGACAGAATAATATTTATTTGGCCAAAACTCTTTTCCCCATGATTGCAGTTTAGCAACCCAAATTGTTGTCCTGGCAGAGGAAGTCACCCCCTCCCCAATTCACTGTTTACCCAAATCAATTGTGCTCATTCATTCAGGTTATCGATTTTGTTTCAGCCCTCTCAACACCTGCTCCAAGCACTCCAGGCAGGTGGATAAATCAGTGTGGTTGACAAAGTCCTGCTGCATCCCCTTAATGCTGATTTTGACAACGCGCAGTTGCTCTACACCAGCTGGGGGAGGCAGTTGTACTTTTATAGTCAGTGTTGTTTGGAAAGCAGTCATCCAATTATGTCCTGCTAGAGGCAGGCGTGTTCATCCCATCAATAAGCAAAGCGTTCTGCACCCACCTTTTGTCAGCTGCTGACAGACAACCCAAGATACTGTGCAATTAAGTCCCTCTGCTTCAAAACCCGCAGAAGACAGTTAAAGGATTTACCTGCTCACTGGAAAGTTTATATGTTTGAGACCTGACAGGCTGCAATAACAAGCCTGGGAACAGGGGAACGGCCAAGATACCTCTCCAACCAGCTAAGTATCAGCCCCCTAAGATCTACTCCCTATGCCTCAACCTATGATTCTTGCCCTGGGACAATAAGAAGGTGTTTTTCTCTCCCTCACTTTAAAACAGGAGATTTAAATATTTTTCAGCCTGCAAAGTCACCAAAATTCAAACCTCCAAAGGTCCCTCTGAGTGCTCTGACACTCAGAATTTAAGACAATGATAAAAAGCAGCAGCATTACAGCTATGTTTAAAAGAGGTCAGATTTTGGAAGGGCAGTGTAGGACATTTATGGACCAATGCGGATTTATGCACTGAGCGATGCTGTTATATTATCTCATGGTTTCTGCTCATACTAGAACCCAAAATGTCTCTACATAGCCATAATTCTTCGAGATGCCCTGTGTCCAATGAAATTTGCCATCATCTACACAATTTATTTTCTTGAAGCTTTAATCTGAGCTTGTATGTTTTCCTGGTAAGCTATCTGATCAGCTCCATCAGGTTGATTCAGAGCTGGTGACAGGTATGTTGTTTTCTAATGACTACAACTTTCAAAATGCCAATCTTTCACATCAGATACCCAAATCTACATTCTGGAAGGTAAATAGGAGCCTGATTGTCAGCCTCATATAATTTAAACACAGATATATTGCTTTTTAATGGCAGTCTGGATTGTGTTTCCCAAAACTTTATTTTCCATTATGAGTCTCTGCTGACATCTCTACATGCTACCAAGGCTTGACAGTAGGGTTTTCTGAGAGCTGTAAGAAAATGTTTCACACAGAATGCTCAGGTGTGCTTGCCAGGATTTCAGGTTTCACTAAACAGTTGACCTACAAACTAGGAGGTCATTGGGTTTGATGGAGTATATCATGAGTGGCTTGGAGACAATGAGCAGGGATCAATTGCTCTGTTTCTTTCAATATAAAGATGAAAGGTCATAAGGAGGCAGAGTCAGAACAAACAAAAGCAGATGGTTCTTCATTCAAAGTGTAGCTAAGTTGTCCTGGGGTATGATGGATGCTAAAAGCTTAGCTGGGTTCATGGAACAAATAGATAGTTCCTGAAAGAGAAATCCATCAAAGGCTACTAGGACACAAAAACCATCTCTGGCTCAGGAAGTCTCACAAATAAAAATATTTTAAGAGTGAGATACTAGATAAAAAGAAATACTTTTGTGTACTTGCTCTCTGCTTACACTCTTCCCACATTTACAGTCTGCTTTTGGTCACTCAGAGACTGCTGTCTAGATAGGCCTTTAACAGCAAAGTATGACTGATTTTATGTTCTTATATGAGAGAAATTGAGATAACAAACGTTATCTAATCAAACTACAACTAAACTAATTTTTAACTAAATATAGTAAACTAACTAAATAGCAACTAGAACGATAAAATTAAATATACTAAACTAACTAAATTATGTTACAGGGGAGAATGGGTCTGAATAATGTGTACAGAAAAGTGATCAGTCCAAACATAAAGCAAGGGGACCACTCTGTACCAGCGCCAGATAGGCCAGACAATTCCCTAGATGGTTATTATGGCCTAAAAATTTCATTCTAACCTCTTTCCATGAGAAAATGGAAATGATGCGTTTGCTATTTCGCAATCTGGAAGAAATCAGTTGACTCTTGGAGATCCTTCTTGAGTGCATCACTGCACTGGCAGGAGACATACAGTCAACAAACAGGATAACAATAACCTCACATATTCCCCAGATATCTACTACTTGAAAGACAGTGATCTAGCAGGCCAAATATTGACCTAGCAGTCAGAAGACCAGCCCTTTAATTGCCACCCCTGAGTATGATGATAACTGTGCAAGCTGGGGTTTTTTTCCATGTCTCGTCCATCCTTTATCCCTCTCCATTATTCCTCTGCACCTCACATTTCTCACTGGCTTGTTAGTTCTTTACAACAGAAAGGGACTTTTTTTTTTTTTTTTTTTTTTTTTTTTTTTACTATTTTGATGTATATCTGACACCAGGAAGGATCAGCTCCATTTCAACCTATTTAGACTCTGTTTAGACTAACTGCAAAGAAAGACAACATCCCTTGATTGCTGCCAATGGTCCTGCAGAACAGTGATGCACTTTGTTACAGGTGTGTGTGCGGGTGCTCAGCAGACACCACTGGAGTTACATCAGCGTAACTTCACTAGCTACACTGTAGGCACCCTATTTTCAAAGTGCTCAAAAGTGCACAGCTCAGCCAGGTTGTTCCTGATGATCCATATTCTTCCCACATCACAGATACCTACCTCAAACCTGGAGTGGAAGTCCTTTGCTGGCCAATACTTCTGTTATCACTTCCCAAGAAGAGGAGAAAGCAATGGGCAAATAGCAAAATGATTAAAATGGAAAGTCTTGTTTTCTTCTTCTCCTCCATCCAAGTTGGATCATCTCATTATCAAGGAGTTTGACATGGATGTTGAATCACTGACTTCACAGAAATGCCTAGAGCATTTCTGCCCGTGGTACAAGAGTCGTTGCTGCAACAAAGTGTGACTTCCTGATGTGGCTGCCATATCCCAAGTGAGACAACTACCATTAGGGAGCAGGTCTCTCTGCAGAGAGCTTGCCCTGCTCATTTGAGAAATGTCACCTGGTGACATCTCACAATCCCTGGGCCAGGAGACTCATGGTCTCAAAAAAATCTGTTTGATTCAGTCTTTACTTTTGTGGCCTTAGAGTGCAAGTGGATGCGCTGTTTACTGAGGTGCAGGAAAGACTTTTACATATATATATATATATATATATATATATATATATATATATATATGCATCCCTATAGTAGCTTCCTAAGGAAGTGAGTTTTCTCTCTACTCAATCAAGTCTTGTGTTCCTCCATCCCCTCTTAAGAACCCTTAAAACTCCTTAGCCAGTTTCAACCAAATTTGACAGCACAAGAGGTCTTAAAAAATCAGGTCCCTAGATATTTCACAGTAGAAAAGGGTGACAGCAATTTTTATCCCCACACAATAAAAGGTTAATAAGCACCCTCTTTATTACCCACTGGAGAATCTGAAAGTGAACACAGCAAAGGCAACCCAGATTGGCTAGCACTACTGCTCAAAAACCATATTGGGTTTCTAGGGGATGTTTTCATGTGTATGGGGACAGTTTCCTTCTAATCAAGCTCTCATCCTGTCTTGCATTTCCATAAGCCTTTTTAATTTTCTGTTTTATTTTCTGACTTCATTTGAATATATATATTTTTAATTGGCTCAGTATAGCAGCGGCCATCATATTGGCAATGTGTTGACTGATCACTCCATAAATAGAGCATTTCTAATGCTGCTAGAGGCACTTCAGCATTTTGAGTCACTTTCCACACTACTGTATTGCTTTAAAATAACAGAAGTGATGGCATGCTTTTCCCTCCTAGCTACCAAACATGGCAGGGGTGGGAGGTCCTTGGCAAGAGGCCTGCAGAACAATTTCCAACTCTTTCTATCTGCTCCCTATTTCCCTGGATGAGATATCCTCCAGCTGACATTTGGAGGGTCCAAAGATTTCAAATGAGCCTGTATAGATGTTCTAGTTAACTTTTGATCCAAAAACTGAACAAAAAAGGAAAAATTACTCTCAAGAGACTTCATTTTAATCAAGAGATTAAAGAAGAAGTGATTTTGACATTGTAATGGAAGATGTCTAGAAAGATATGAGGAAGAGCTAAAGAAAAGAAGTGTGAGCGTAGAAGATGCAAGCTCTCGCATCAAAGGGATTTAACCAATTCTGAGTTTTAGTAAGTGCAGGCTTCAATAGTGGACAGGTCTGTCACTTCAGGATACAGACCATTGCCATTGGCATTGCAGGTTTCCTTTCAGCACTCTTAGCAGATGTAATGCTCTTTAAGATTAAACTCTTTAAGTATCTTAGTCTTTAAGAGTACCTACAAAACTCTCATGTGTCATCTTAGATAAATACACTCACTGTTACAAGTCAGATACTGACAAATATCACCACCTTTACCTATACATTAGTACAATTATCGCTAACATCCAGGATTTGGTACTGATCATTTTGCAATGGTGCCTATCTTCCTTCTGTCTCCTTCATAAAAAAAATAAAATAAAAAATAAATAAAACTCAGAGGAGGTTAATTGGTGGCTGGTCAAAATTAGAGATACCTTGGATGCTTTCTTCAAAACTCATAGTCTTCACTGCTGTTGGAGACAGAGCATGACTTTAAATAAACAGACCTTGACTGGATATCTCCTATCAAGATTTAAAAGTAGGGAGTTGAAAACAAACATATTAAGATGAGAGGCAGGAGGGGAATTGCTTCACAATCATTTCAGCAGATTGGATAACTCAGCGTGGTAACAGACTGACAGAGTCAGTCTGCAATGTTCTTCATTGCAGGATATAATATTGGTTGATTTTCTTTCTGTCAGCATCCTTATTTCAGCTAGGAGTCGCTGGATCCAGAGCTAGCATTGCTGGGTAAGATCCTCTGTCATGTGTTACGGGGATCAGATGACACTATTCTGGACTGAAAATTTTATGATATATACCAACTCTTACATTTCCAGGACACAAAATAAGCTTTTCACAGGAATAATCAAAGTTAACTGTGCTTCAGTGTATAGCTTTTGTGTCCAGTCTGATTTCCAAAAGATGTTCTGAGGTTGATACCTGTTCGAGTTTTAACATAGTCCTGAGAAGCATCTTGTCCCGATTTAGAAATTAGCAGTGATGAATAATTCCTAGTAACTCCTTAAAAAAAAATCTATTAGTATTAAAAATAATAATAAAATAAGATTTTTTCTTTGGGTTTATCCAGCTTCAGTTTTCAGATAAATCCTGTTATACCTTTGTTGCCTAGATTTAGCCTGTTCCTAATGTAAATTCCTGGGAGATGGTAAGCAAGCAATTTCTTGACCTTCTCTCTGATAAGTAGGCACTGTTCTCATTTTAAGCCAAATCCAACCCATTTACTCTTACAGCCTTTCTCTGTACCCTTTCCAATTTATCCCCTTTTTTTTCACTATAGCTTAGGCCAGTGGAATAAAGGCATTTTCCACTATAGCCTAGCCACCAGTGACAAATGCAGAATTAACACAACCTCATCCAACTTGAGGATCCATGTTTTTGCCTCAAGGAATCACAATAGTCCTTTTTGGCTCCTGCATTGAAGCAGACGCTCATATTTGGCTGATTATCTGCCATGAGTCTTTCTCAGTTATCGTTTTTTTGTAAGTCCTAAAAAGAATAAATCCACTTTATATGTTAATTTGTAGAAGGGAGTCAGCCCCGATGGATGAGTGATCTGCCTTATTTACTCTCAGATGTATGTTAACATTTTGCTTAACTGAAACATATATTATCAGTATAAGTACAGTTAATGAAGTGGTCCACGTCTCACCGTACCAACAATCTCATCCTTCTAATATAGATTCACCCAAGCTTCATGACAGCAATAAAACTTGATAGTTAAATTTTATTCCTTGTCACTAATTGGAGGAAAATGCTTGATAGCAAAGGGTCAAAAACTGATCTCTTCAGAAATTCATTATAAATAATCATTAGAAACTGGATTAACAGATCATAGAGGTCCTGTATTATCGTATTGAAAAGGAGACAAAGAGAGGATTTCCTCTTTTTTGAGGGTTATACTTTTTTAGGGTTGTAGATAACTCCAGAAAATCCGCCTCCTCTGAGAGGCTGCAGGGTAAAACAAGGAGAGGAGGCTTGTATGTTCCTTTCAAATATAACCAAGCTGGTTAAATAGGAACTTCAAAGGCACAAAGACGTCATCCTCCAACAAGAAGGTGCAATGACACAGTCTTGTGGGCTGAGGACAGCAGCCCACTCAAGCGAGTGACGGCAGTGAGCTGTCTCTACCTGGCAGATTCTTTCAAGGGATATGTACCAGTCTTAACTTCCTCACTGGTCAGATCCAACACCCTTTTCTGCTCCCTTCTCTCCCTTGCTATCAGCTCTGCTCCCCAAGGACTGGGACACATTCATATGAAAGAATGTTGGTGTCTCTCTTGGGTGTGTAAAGTTTCAGGTCAGTGTAATCATTCCTGTTTTTCTCAGCATCCTAACCATAGTCCTGTATTGACCCATGTGTTCCCAGTGAAAAGCTCATGCTCTTCTTTCTGGAGAGCCTTAGCACGGTCTGGACTCCCACGCAGAGCCGCAGCAAACACCAGTGGAGGGGTCAATGGCATTTCATGCATGCTACTGCCATTAGTCGACTAAGTCATGCCCTAAACTCCACCAGCTCGCCTAAATAACTCTCTACTGACAAGAATAGGAGTCTCAGATAGAGACCTCTACACTACCAACAACTAAAGTTAGATGAGACAAAACCCACCTTAGGTGGCATCTCGTTTCCCTTTACGACCAAACTGCGGCCTAGAAGGGAGGAGGAACCCACCCAGGAAAGGAAGTTACAGAAATCACTTCCAGTTCTCCTCATTTGCCACGAATTGCTCCATCCTTTGGATGGTTTGGAATTGTCAGCTCTGCTACCACAAAATCTTTTAATAGCTTTTATTTATTGCAATAGCTAGTTATGAATCAGTTCCCATATTGTTCTAGGTACTATATAAAAAGTATATATAAATCCACTTATATGATCAGCTAATAGAAAGACAAACCTTGCCATGAAGAAATGATCATCTAATATGTACTTTAATTATAGGTATAATTATTACAATTGGACATGTATTTTTTAATGCAAAATGATAGCTGTAGACAGCCTCTTGGAAAGCATTCAGACTGGTTTATTAGCTTCTTATCCTGTTTTTATTCTTGGTTTGCAGGCATCAGTATAAGTACTTCTGTAAGGGTATAACTGCATCCACGTAAGCAATAGTACTACTTCATCTCTGCATAGTGATGATACCACTATCAGTGTAGCAGACCTCTAGTAACCTCATTGCCATGGGTTTTCAAAAATCCATCAAGCTGGAATGAAATGTATCTCTTTGCATTAGGAAAAGTATAGCAAAGTTCATTCACAGCGCACAGAATCGACACATCAAAGTTCATTTAGACTGAGTCAGGTTATTAGTTTAATAGAGAAAAAAAATCACTCTGAATTAACGCACTTTGTGGATGCTATTGTTCCAGAGTAAACAGGTCATATAACAAATGAGTATCTGAAATGGATTAAGTTTGTTTGAAACAAGGTTGTTTTGTTCAATAATATATATGTACCTACAGGAAGAATCGAAGATAAACTAATCTGGATGGGCTCCTCAGAGAAATACGCTCTTTCACAGGAAGAAGCATGTAGTCTTCTGAAACTGCCCCCCATAATAGACCCATAATGGTGGGCATGTTTCCGATCCACCACATTTGGATTCAAATTTCTCTCACAAAAAATTGAGCTTTTTTTTTTTCCTCACCAAACTGGAAATAATTGTCTATGATATCAGAATTAGTCTGTGCAATTTTTATCAGGAACATTTGTAATTTAAATTGGATCTGCAAAAGGAGGGGGATAAAAAAAAATGTTCATTTCATGCTCATTATGTATCTCTGTGAGACTGATGACATTTTAATATTAACATTATTATGGGTTCCATATAAAAAAATAAAGTCTATTTAATATTCCAGACTGTCTGCTGATTGGAACCTTGTTATTCTTGACAATGGAAAATCAATTGGCACTCTAATTAAGAAGAATAGCAGAGAAATAAACAAAATAATAAAAGAGAAAGTTATTCCCTATATTAGATGTAAACCTGCTTGCATCATTTCTGAACCTTCTTCCCTCCTTTTTCAGAGTTTTTTCTCTATTGCCTAGCTCAGACTTTGACATTGTGCTGGAAGAGTAAAGTTGCTTCTCAAGATCAGCAGAACACAAATACAAACCAGAGCACCAGTAAAGACCCTATATCAAAAACTTAAGGAAAGAGGTGCAGCTGGAAATAAGAGTTGTTCCATCTGTAACAGACAGCCACACTGACCCTGCTGCTGATAAGAAAAATATTTTTCGTTAAGAAGTCCTAATGCTATTTTTGTTTTTTTTTTTATAGAAAGGGAAACTTAAACAGAATCCTCTTTTCAAATTCCATTAAAAATAGAAAGGCTTTAATTATTTTTTCTCTTTTTCTCCTTCTTTATTTTCTATCTGTATGCTTCTTCTAGGAAGAAAATAAAGAAAACAATGGGGTAAGAAAGACTGGAAAATAGAGAAGAAGGATGGAAAAATATGTATTTTTTAATTCAGGATTTTCTAAAGAAGGAATAAATCATGCTTCTAAAAAGAAATACTTATTAAAGAATTAATTTAGGAAAAAAAATCTATTCTAAATCACAGTCTTCCCTCTTTGAGCTGTAGTGTCTCAGAAGTATCCCCATTTTGGATGTCATTATTATATCTTTCCCTACAATGGGGTGAGTGAATAACCGTGGTGTGAACAAACAAAAAGTCCTGTTTGCTGACCACTGATCAGTCTCCTCCTAATTGTAGACAACGTTGGATCAAGCCAGCTGTGGATGGGAATTGTGACGCTTCAGATTTAAAGCAATGTAAGGGAAGTATGTAGGCAGCATGAGGACTTTGATGTGGACGTGAAGTCTTTTGTCCAGACCAAGAAATTCACAGGTAATGTTCAAGCTATGTTTCTGGTCCCCAGCTCTACAGAAGCCCCCCCCCCCCATGCATAAGGATCAGTCTCCAGCTTTCCAGACCAGTATTTAAAGTCTATTAATACATTGCAGGCCTACAAGGAGCCATCATTCATTGCCTTTCGCTTCCTAATGGGATATTAAATGGAAGAGAGAGAGAGGCTCTTCTTGGAGGTGTGAAGCAAAGGGACAAACAGCCACAGACAGAAGCTCCAACAAGGGAAATTCTCATTTGATATTATGGGAAAAAAAATCATCATAAGAGTGGGCAAACTTTGCAACAGGTAGCCAGAGAGGTTCTGTGATCTTCATCCTCGCAAATATTCGAAACTCAATTAGATAAGATCCTGAGCAACTAGATCTGACGTTGAAGTTGAAAGTAACTTCAGGCTGGCCATGAGTTGAACAGGCAGTTGGACCAGACCTCCAGAGTTCCCTTCCAGCCCCAGATGTTGTTGTTCTACTATCATCCTCATTTCATTTGATTTCCAGTCTGTGCTAGGCCAAAATGCTCAATGCGAGGACATTACATTTTCCCTTCTGGACTGCACCGAGACAATGAGGAAGTGAATAAAGAACAGGAGAGAGAGAAATCAGAGACACAGAGAGCAAAATCTGCTCCTGGATATTGCCCTTGCAGCTTAAACACTGTCTCTGAGTTCTCCAGTGTTGTTCCTCAAGGAGTTTAAAATGGCATAAATGTATTATCACTAAGGAAAGCAGACTGTCCCTTTAGCTGTTTATTCTAGGAGATCAATACTTATATAGGTAGAGTAAAAGGTAAGAGACCAGAATGAAAGAAAAAATAGTACTGTCAGAGAAGTGTCGGGCTGGAAAATGGTTACTAGTGAATTCACTCAAGGTCCTAGGATTTAATTTACCAAATATTTTCATTAGTGACGATGACATAAAAAAGCAGGAGACTTTTTAGCTTGACATATATATTTAGAAGGCATTTTCCCTAGCAACAAGGATCAAGGTATCACAAAGAGAGATACAAGGGACCTTGAGGACCACAGTGTTTGAAATAGGATGAAATTTAGCAGTAGGAACTGCAAAGACCAGCAGCAAGAATCTGTGTGTTAGGGACCGAGCTAGTTTGATCAAACTCAGTGGAGTGAAATCTCCCTCACCTAAAATCAGGTGTCTGCAGTACAGGTGGTCACACCTGAGGTAATCACCCCAAGTTCACTTTTCAGTCAATAAAGACACACTTAATATATTGATAGCATTAAGAACTTAAAGAATTTGACCAAATGCTAATGTCTTGTTCTAGATGGGAAGAATAAATAGCACCTTAAACTCCACTGACTTTATTGATTCACTCTCTTTTGAGTCAAGGAAGGCTAGACTAATTTGCTCCATGCCTTCACCGTAGTTACTCTCTGTAATCAGAGTAATATGTGACAATGTAGCCCTAGGAAGCAATCTGTAAGATATTTTGGAAGGAGATAAAGAATATATGTAGTTTTTTCAAGGCTCAAGTACAACCTTATGTGGAACATCATGTGAAGCTCCCACCAGCCACATTCACAAATAAATTCCAACATGACTACGTGCAGCGAAGGCCGTGGGAGACACTGGAGAAAGGATAACTTTTATTTAATGAGAGAGGTCTAGGTGAGCTGATTTCATGTGCTAAACAAAACAACGGCTGAGCATGAATGTGGCTGCTGTCCATAAATACATTGGGAAGCAGAGTGCCAGGGAAGGAGGAGAACTATTTAAACTAAAGGATATTATTGGCAAAAGAAAAAATAGATGTAAACTAACCGTGCATAAATGCAGGAGAGAAATCAGAAGAAGGTTGCAGCTGATTAGAACAGCCTTCCTTTTGGAGAAATAGAATCACAGAATCACAGAATCAGTAAGGTTAGAAGGAACTGCTGGAGATCATCTAGTCCAACCTCCCTCCTCAGCAGGGTCACCTAGAGCATGGTAGACAGGGTTGCATCCAGGCGAGCCTTGAAGATCTCCACAGAAGGAGACTCCACAACCTCTCTGGGCAACCTGTGCCAGTGCTCCGTCACTCTCACAGGGAAGAAATTCCCCCTCACGGTCAGGTGGAACTTCCTGTGCTTCAATTTTGCCCATTGCCTCTTGTCCTGTCACATGGGACAATGGAAAAGAGTTTGTCCCCGTCCCCTTGACACCCTCCCTTCAGGTACTTGTACACATTGATCAGATCCCCCCTCAGGCTTCTCTTCCCCAGGCTGAACAGGCCCAGCTCTCGCAGCCGTTCCTCACAGGGCAGGTGCTCCAGCCCTCTGATCATCTTTGTAGCCCTGTGCTGGACTCTCTCCTACTAGAGAGAGTCTCTCCTGTCTCCATGTCTCTCCTGTAGTGAGCAGCCCAGAACTGGACGCAGTATTTGAGATGAGGCCTCACCAGGGCTAAGGAGAGGGACAGCATCGCCTCCCTCCACCTGCTGGCAACAGCACCTTGCTGGCTCATGGTCAACCTGTCATCCACCAGCACTCCCAGGTCCTTCTCTGCAGAGCTGCTCTCCACAAGGTCAGCCCCCAGCTTGTCCTGGTGCCTAGGATTATTCCTCCCTAGGTGCAGGACTCTGCACTTGCCCTTGTTGAACCCGAGGAGGTTCCTCTCCGCCCAACACTACTTCTGTTAAAGAGGAAGCTTGTTTATTTAGAAAGGGATTTGAAGTCATAGTTGCCCTTGCCAGTAGGACACCAAATGTGGCCCACCAGGAGACCAATGCTATTTCTAGGTTCTTAATGTGCCCTCATGGAACATCTTCTGTGCACGAAGGACCATCCATCACTAACGGCGGATGAACCTGCTTCAGATGTTTGACCTCAGCAGAGCAGGAGAATCAGTAATTCTTCCTGATTTTATAGTGGAGTGCTGCAAAATTCAAATACAAGGAAAATGTAGAAGCCACAGACTGGATTTTGCTGCTGTCTCATGACTAATGCATCTAATGTACTGGGGAAAGTATAATATGATCTTGTGATACCTGCAATTGGTCAAGGCCTCAATATTGTATCAAACTGGGAAAAATCTATCATTCCCTCACCTACTATCACTGTAGGGTCATTTTAGCACTGATTTGGAAAAGATCCTTTGGGAAATTCTCTTTTTTCCCATAGCAATTTCTTGGAAGAACACAATGCAATTTTAATTCCCAGTTACTGCTTGTAAGCTCATCAGACCAAACTTTTACAAAGCCATATTGACACACCACTCCCCTGAGACGTTACCTAAGTATTCCCAGCCAATCCTTTTCCTTCTCTGTTTCACACCTCTGTTTAACCGTGGTTTCTTTTCCCATCATTCTTTTCCAGTCCAAAATCTGAGTGAAGAATACAATTAACTAAATAAATATGGACAAATATAACCAGCATGCTCATTTGACTTTATTAGTATGCTGGATTGCCTTAAGTTCTTTGCCCAGACTTCAGTTTGGCTGTTTCTCAAACAAGGTGCCAGAAGAGTTGAAAACCATGATGCCTTTTGAGTAGATAGAAGGATAAATCCCCTCTGACACGATCAGTGTCTCTTGCTAATTGTTTTGGGCTCAGCCTGACCAGCAATTAGTTTTAATAGCCTACCTAAATTAGCTCTGATGATGTGATATCAGTATCAATCACAGTAACAACCAATCTGCTAGGAAGCCAAGGCAAACTATTATCAAAACCAACTTCGACTCATAAGAAGTCGGCATGGCTATCAGCAAACGGCCGTTTGTTGATACAAACATACAAATACAAAAATGCAAATACAAAATAGTGTTATTTGTAAGTTAGGGAGCAGCTGATTCATGTCTGTGTGGTGGTTTTACCCAAGCAGAGGTTTACACCTATCCTGTCCAAATGTAGGCTCTTAGCACCAACATTTATGCTAGTCCTGCTGAAATCGATAATGAGAAACAGGGACCTCCAGATGGCAAGTCAGGACACCTACGAGCTGAATTGTCTCTGCAAGGCATTCATCATTCATTGACTGAAGCTGAATAGGCCCATAATGTAGGTATTTCATTTCAGTGCTTAAAATCAGGTGGGTCTGAATCTGTGTGCATTGGGAACATGAAAAGGCCTAAATTCAGCAGCATCTCGCTGTTATAGAAGTCTGCTTGTTTTAGATATTTTTCTGGCCCCTCTCACTGGAGTGAAACAGAATCTTCTATTTATTAGAATATTTATTCTCATACCCCACTCAAAATAATGTAAGTGCTATTTTTAGGCTTAGTTGAAGCACCAAAATTCTGTTTTGTGAGAAATGTCAACATTTTAAGAGCAAGTTTTGCTGTGAAACAGAAGAGGAATGGATGATAAAATGTATTTCTACAAAAGAGGATTTCTGAGGAAGACTCTCTTTCAGAAAATTTTCTCGGAAATCTGAGTTTCATTTTAATTTTTATGTATTGCTGGTATATGATGCATGTCTTATTCCATAGATACAATAATTAGTGTGCTGTCTAAATTTTTAATGGGATTATTCATGTCTAATTCTCAAAAATTCTAAAAGATTTTCACAATTACCATCTTTTTTCACTTGGAAAAAATGAGGCACAGGTAAATTATGTGATAACTAAGAGCTTAGCAGCTCCTTTTCTAAAGCACCCGTGCCTCTTCTTGCCTTAAATCTGTGTTACCTCCTTTTTCTCCCAGGCTACCTTTTCCCCATAGCTTATAATGGGATGCTAGATACATTTTCCAGTAATAACTGTGACAAAAATAGCTGATTACCATCAGAAGCTTAAACAAACAACAACAACAACAAAAAAGAGTCTGGACACTAAATTGGTTCTCTAGGACAGCCAGAAGTACTGCAGACAAGCTTAGAAAGTGTCTAACTGACCTGTAAGAGGTTCCAGGTTCATGGAGGGAGCCAGATGGTAAGCACAGGAATCCAGAGAAAACTTTATTAGAGGACAGCTTATTCCTCAGCTAGGTGCCTTCCACCTTCCTCTAAAGCACCAGCCTAGGCAAAGGATGCTGACCCAGGGAGATTGCTGCTCTCCCCTGATGCATGCCAGAAGGAATTACCACTAAAAAATTACTTGAAATGAAAAAGATCAAAGAATTATAGGTCCTCTCCCAAACAAGTGCTGATCAAAGAACCACAGAGTGAGCAGGACATGGTTATTATGGGGAAATCTCCCAGAGGGGATGGTAGATTAGAGGCATTTCAGGTAGAAGGCAGCAGTGTTAAGAGTTAATGTGTTCTCTGGAGAAAAAGCAAGCAAAAGCCTTTATGGCTTTATCGATTTTTAACCACAGAAACTTCTCATTAAGCAAGAACAGGTCAGAACTCAGTCAGGATAAATGAAAATATAATTGTGGTCATTGTGGGAGAACAGGCTTTTTCCTCTCAGGTTAGAGCTGAGGCCTTGATACAGATGCAGGGGCAAATGTTTTGTTTTGTTTCACTTTTCCACAACTGTTTTATTCAACCCCATTTCTCAAGACATTGCATTTTATAGAGAGAGAGATTCTCTTTTGCCGCACGCGTGTGCTTTCCTCTGGATCCAGCATATGGGAGAGCTGTGAGGTTCCTCTCCAGGCACGGCAGGATTAGAGTAGCAGTAGGAACGTAGAAAACTGAGATGACTCTTTTCTCCTGCAGCATATCCGGCAACTTGGCAGGGTACAGATATCCCATGATGGATGGATGACATGGAGTCAAATCCCATCATTTTAAAAAAAGGAGGATCAAACCCTGGAAATATATCTGTATCAGTAAATTACACAGTGCTATGAGCAGCCCCAGTCACTGGCTTCCACACCATCCAGTTGTTAGAGCAGCCCATACTAAAACCTTGTTCTCCTGTGCAGTTCTCAGTGGTGGGTCAGGAATTAGTACAAGCCAACTATCATTCCCAGCAAGCAAACAGAGAATGAACCCTAGATGTGGTGACTTACTCTGGGACAGAAGCCTGCATTTCTGGCAACCAGATTTATTAATTATGGATTATTAATCCATGACGAGCCACTACTCGAGGATGGTAAGACATCCTCCCCTCCTCCCTGAGTACACAGAGACAAAATTACCAAAGCTCACCCAGTGCATTTTAATTAACACAGTAATTTGCCAAAGAGTCTTGTAGACTGAAGAGCCACTAGAATGTGAATTATCTGCGTGAAGCTGCACATGCGTGTGTGTGTGCACATCTAAATGCCATCATGCATGTCACACGGGAGAGACACTGCCTATCTTTAAGGGAGTATAGCAACACCTACCATTCAAAGATTTTTAAATAACCTTAACATCACCAGAAAATTTTACTAGAGTACATTCTGTCAAGTGGAAAGGAAATCCACTCTCTCCTCTTGAGCTTTTATAGTGAAGGTGATGAGAAGCCAAATTCAAGCAACCTTAGGAGGTTCTGTTCACATATCTCATCTCTTTCTAGGTTTTTTAAACCACAGTTGTCATTACAGTATCTGAGCTGGGTATCTCAAGCTGGCTTCAAAGCCTAAGCCAAGTATTAATTCAAAACTTTAATGCATTTTTCAGTATGCTGAGACATTAAAATGAGCTTGAAATATTTTTCTGAGCTGATGCAACCACTGAGTGCTCTGATCAGAGAATTAGTTGCTCTCCGCTGGGATATACTTACTGATTTAGAGTTCATCTGCTTGTGCTGAAAGTCTCTGTGTTTTTTTTTTTCCTTTTCTTTTCTTTCTTTTCTTTTTTTTTTTTTTTTTTTTTTTTTTTTTTTTTGTGGAGGTACTACTGGAGAGACAGGAAATTTCAAATTAGATTAAAAGATCTTCAATAATAATTAGATCATTTGGCTGGTTTTGGTTCTTCTGCTTCATAGATTTACTTATTGTTTGCCCCATGCAAGTGAGAGAAGAGTTCTGTTCCCAGGCATAAGTCATCAAGACCAACTCCTCCCAAAATACCAGATTTATTTTTCTTCCAGAAAAGTCCACATTCCTCTAACTACAGAAAACCCAGAACTCCATAATGGTGTAAGACTTTCTACAAAAGATTGAAACCTCCCCTCCAAACAACAGCTTACCTTGAGTGTCCCTGGCCTGTAAACCCCACGGTGGGACCAAAGACTCTTTCAGCTGTTTTCCGTTTGAAATTAAAGTATAAATTAGAGATGCCTTGTATTTTTTTTCCTGTGATAGCAAAGAGGCTGTTCTGATAGGTCATGATTAAAAATGCAGGTAGGATATGCTTGTATTTCGGAGCTGAAAGTTTTTAGATTTAGTTCCCGTTGAAGAGCTATGCCCATATGAAAGAAAGAGAAACAACATTCAGATGATCTAAAGGTTTGTAATGAGGAATGGAAACCTGAAACTGGAGAAAAGATCTGCTTGTGCTCTGGTTCTTTCTTTAGGCCCTCTTGACTCTGGAACCTAAAGTGGCAAAGTAACATCACATGTCACCCAAAAATGATAAACTATGGTCAAAGACATGATCACCTCAGAAGGATGTCATACTAGCACAGTTATTTGGCTTCTGGGCTCAAGCTGTTATCTTCATGAAGTGTTCTGCTGGAGTATGTAGCTGTAGACTTACAAATTCAGACTCGTCCAGGTACGATTGTCGCTGCATTATGCTCAATAAGGTTATGAGTTAGACTAAAAGTATCATCTAACCTTCCCTACCATCGATCTACAGAGGAACCCTGAACAAATAGATGAGATGCCTTAGCTAGTCATAAACCCACCTGTTCCTCAGATCAGTGATGTGAATCTCACATTTAGTAATATTTAAGATTATACAGAATGTCTGTAACAGAGCAAGAAACTCATTTCAGATTTCCCAAATGTCAACAAAGCATCCAAAATCCCAACATTTCAGTATCATCCATGGCAAGATGGGCCATACTTTCTTTACCAAAAGTGGTTTCCTTGTAGGTGAGTAATTAGAGAAAATCCTTGGGCTTTACCACAGAGAAGCAGACTTGGCAAAGAAATGTGAAGAACAACATCAGACTTAACAGGAAGGGATCTAAATGTGTGCTTTTACTTCTGTCTTTCTTCCTGGGAAAACACAATTAACAGCAGCCAGCAGGGTTTGGAGATATTTCTGCAGGCTCTGTGTGATCTCTGAGTTTCAGTCACTGTGAATATCTGCTATGAACTCAGTGGGTCTCAATTTTTAACAAGAAAAGAGAACACCAGGAAAAGGGAAAGCTTCCCTCTATTGCCAAACTGAGCAAATTATATTTATAGTTCCTATCTGAGCAGAGATCTTGAACATATTGTGCCTAGAGCAAACTAATTGATATTCATACCACCAGCAGCTGATTTTGCTGAGAATAGGAGGTCTGGGCTCAAGTCAGCCCCTACCTTAGTTTCAGGTCTGGAGAATTACTGAGAGTTTTACTGGAAACCTACTCTCTTTCTCTCACATCAAACCATTTTCATATAACTCTAGTGATTGCTGGACCTGCAGACTTAATTAGTGTATATAAATGGGCATTCTAGATAGAATGCAGCAAGCCCAGGGAGAAACAGGCAATGTTTAGAAGTTCAAAGCCTATCTCTATTTTGGTCAGCATTCTTACATATTCAGCCTTTCTTCACTTTATCAGTCAGTTGCTGAACGGAAGGATAAGGCTCTTTCTTCCACCTCATACTTACCTAGCCCCCGGGCAGCTCCAACCCCCTCCTTTTAATTATCACTCCAAAAGCATATAGCCCACAGTTACATGAGTCACAAATTATATCTCTCTGCAGTGCATAATGGTCCTTTTCACACCTACAGAGGATGAGTCATTAAAAAAAAAAAAGAAAAAAAGAAAGAAAAGAAAATTTAACATTCCGCATCGATAGAAGCAGAAGGAAAAACATAAAAGGAGAAATTCCTGATAGACACATCACCTTAAGTACAGCTAGTTTCCTTTGAGATGGACAAATCTTGGAGTTTGTCATCAGGTGACTCTTACTTCAAAAAGTGCCTGTAGGAAAGATGTTAAGTTCCCACTATGGGAGCACTGGGCTATGCCCAGCTGTTCTTCAGTTGAGAACATCAGGAAAACTCCAGCTTGCAACCAGGGGAGGGAAGGCATGTGCAGGAGAGCTAAAGCATCCTCCCATGTGAACTAGACACTGGTTCCCAGTGTCTGTGAAGATTAGCTGTGCAGGGGAGAAACACAGTAAAAATAAATAAATAAATAAAATTGGAGGTTAGGCTTGAATATAAGGCCAAAATATACTGTTTGTGTCTAAATCTCAAGTAAATGCAGACATCCCTGCTATGTCTAGCAAATGCGGACATACGGTAGGTAGGAGGAGACCTGTGGAGGTCTCTAGTCCAAGCCTTTGTTCAAAGCTGAGCTGACTTCAGGTTGTTAAATGCCTCATCTGTTTTCATGCAGATCAGTAACTCTGTACTTACTGCAAAGAAATGGGCATTTTAACATGCTCACAGGAGGACAGTGGGGGGATTCCTGTTCTCCTGGTGGCACCATCATGTGTCATGACATTGGCAAAGGCGATTCAGCTCCCGTGGGCCTACTGGAAAAATTCTTATGTCATTTTTTTGTTTTGTTTTGTTTTAAATTATGCAACACCAAGTTCATCGAGATGTGAGATGTTTCCAGGAACACACCAGCATTGAGAAAGGAAGATCTCCCTCAGTCTAGGATGTTAGCAGATGAATGCCAGCCTGCTGTGTTCTCAGGTAGTGATTAATAAGACCTCAGAAGCGATGCTTTTACTGAAGATGAGTCTCAGATAAACAGGTAAACAAACAAAAATTAGAGGAAAGAGACTGTGGCGAGGCAGAGGGATTCATCAGCATCTGCAGACTCTGAAAAACAACTTTCCAGAACAGAATGTGCTGAGAGATCTGTTTCAAAAACAAGGCCACTTAAGGTAGAAAACACATTTCTACAACTCAAAATTAAGAGAAATTGCGCCAATAACACAACGCAAGCAGTTATGCTCTGTCAGTCTAGGAACAGGTTTCTTTTTCCTTGAACATCTCCAAAGTGATTTGTGGCTTTATGTCTCTGCATTGCTCTGCTTGTTCTCCATATTGCTCATCCTAGCTCTCTCCTTTGACAAAGTTTGTAACACTGGCATCCAGTCTCTTTCCAGTATCAGAAGATCAGGAAATGGATCTTTCTCCCTTTGCGGATGGAGCTGCAGATGTCTTTTCTCCTATTGCCCCTCTAGAAGCAAGGAAATAATTATCAAAAAACTTTTTAGGTCATTTCTTTCCACAATATATAAATACACTATCTTGGAGCTAAAAAGGTCCTTGCTGTTGAAATCCTTTACTTCTATTCATTTCCCTTTTGAAGTCTTCTTAGTGTTTTTAAGAATTTCATGTTGGTTTTAAAAACAAAATGACCATATAGTCTGGTAGGCAGGACTGTAATTTTTCATAAGGTAAATTCTTGTACCAGCTAAGAAAGCCAGTGATAAAGGCAGTTAAGAATTTACACTGACATTGAAAAGTACGAGCCTGAAATATGGTAAAAGACAGAGCTCACTACTTAACTATTAGTTAAAAAAAGTTCTGACCTGTTGCTAGATAGAAGTTAATAGGCTGGTTATTGTCCAGTCCAGCTATTCCAGCACTCCTAATCCCACAGGCAAGAAGATCTTCAGACCTTCAGAAAAGCCATTCAGCTGAGGACAACAGAGTCATTTTACAGAATCTTGTTCCTCTACAGCGTGACTCAATTATGCTATTTAACAAGCCAGCAGTTGGACTAAGCATAGCTGTTTAATGGGGTTAATGCAGCAGAGCACAGGCATGCTGGAAGACTAATGATGCAAGCTCCTGGTCTGCCTCATAGTGATACCACCTCTCCAAAAGGCCACCGCCAGCTGACTTGTACATGGGCGTTCTCCATCCAGTCTGTCTCACTGAGGAGTCAGGGAAGACGCAGGAAAGCCAGTCCCTTGCTGTATCGATACGAGCGCTTCCCCAGAAAGGATTAAATAGAGAAGGAGGAATTTGTTCTCCAAAATCTAAGACTATGCCTAGGCTAGTATATGAAACATCTGGTACAGAGGCCAACCAGCATGCGACAGCCCTTATTTGTGCTGTTAAACTTTCTTATCCTCCAAAGCAGCCTGGCATCCATGCTGGCTGCTGAGAAGGGTCCCCGACCTGTTCTAACTCCTGAACCATGCCCAGGATGTGTTTGAGAGAGTGCTGATATGAACCAAAAACACATCAAGCACCATCCCTACAATTTAAGCATATAGAAAACTTAATTTCAGTGCTAAGGAACATAGTCTGACATGATTTAATTTACTAACATAGATGTAACCTGTGTTACTAAAGTTCTTGATGATTTTTCTCATATCCCTAGAGATGTGAAACTCAGACATTCAGGACAGCATTCATCTCACCTACTAGAGAGTAGATAGCTACAACTCAGCCTATCACCTCAGACTCACTTAATGGTCAGCAGAGGAAAATAAGCACTTCTGAGGCACATTTCATCTGGCCTTGTTTGGTCACCCATTGTAGGCTAAGATGAAGTGATGAAAGGAGTCTTGCACCTCTACATAACATGACCTTTCTCCGCAAAGTTGGGATCTGTTCTTCTGTAAAGGGGCATGCATGCTGGACCTTCAGAAAAAGGTTTAAAAGGGGAGGAGAAAGTGCCTGAAGCCTTGTCTTCCTGCCACTCACGTATATTTCATGGATTGCAAGGAACCACCCTCTCTCCAAAATCTCTACAGTGTCACTTGTCCCTACAGGTATCAGTCCTTGGAGACTTGACCTTCCCTTCCCTCATGGGTGCAGCGAACCAGGATTATCCATACCAAAGTCAGCAGCAATCGCTAACGTCAAAAGGATGCTAGTACCTGCTGTTTCATTCCTGTAGGTGTTAGGACCGCAGGCTGGAAAAGGGTAGACATAGCACAGGACTGAAAGTTCATGCTGATGCATTCAAATCTCAGGAAATCTCTTCTCTAGGCTGACTTAGAAAGCTCCCTAACCTTTGTTAATTTTCCTCACAGCTCTTCGTGTCTGTTTTTCCTGTCACTTGTGTTCTCTTAATTGCTTAGTTCTTGGTGGTGGTGAATTTCTAGCAATTTATTTCTCACTCCTCCTTTTACCTTTTTGGCTCTTGAAACCAAACGCTTAATCTTGCAGGCTGATGGATTTTCAAAGGGATTGTGCAGCTGCTGAATGTGAGAGACGTAGAAAGGTGAAAAGAGTTTGAAAGATCAAAGTCTGGAGATTCTATCATCCATTTTGAGAAACTGTATTTCTTCCTGCCATTGAGTGGTTGCAACTGCCCACGTGGACTTGTCCTTGTTTTAGAGGTTTTTAATTCTTAACGAAATACAATACGAAGTACAATAATAATACATTAGACATCACTGTTAATTAAATAGCACACTGCAGAAATCTTCTTAAGGGATTATCTATGATAGAGCCTTGAGATTAACACTGCTCAGACTCAAAGGATCATATAACAGACCATGAAAGGAAGGTAGCGGGTATGTAGACTTTGAAATAAATGGTATTATTTAATAACCAAGTTTTTAATTTTTCAAATTAAGAAACAAAATTATCAGTAACTAGTATGTCCACTAATGGCTATGGCTTCACTCATTGAAAAAGCAGGTTAGTTGTAAGTTCGACAGGTTCAAAAGCTTAAAAAATCAATATACTATTGCTCAGACACCAGGAAACAAGTCCTGCATTTACTACACCTTCCATATATAGCCTTCTGGTTAATAATTTCTCCAGCTGTAAAATGGGAATAATAGTATCTCTCGTATCAGTATCCCAGGAGAATATATTTTAATTAACTGATTTTTGCCTATGTGTATACATATAATATAGCACACTATGTACCATATTATTTAGTGCTTTGAACACAGTCCTTTTCATTAAAAACATAGACAGTGTCTCTCATGGTGCTTTGCTTTCTTACCCTCTTTCTTGGGAAAAACACATAAATTAGAGCGTTGATTTGGTTGGATTTTCTTTCATACGTCCATTCCTGAGTACTTGTATTAGGGAAAGGAAGTCAAATTCATGTACTTCATTCTTGGAATAGAAAATGTTGCCTGAAGTATAACTCACCATTATGAGAGGAGGAAAAAAAAGGAAAATTTACATATAGGGCAAATCTAATACTTCTAGCAAGTGAAGCTGAAATTAAGGAATTGGTTTTGAGACCTTATATAGATGTTAATCTCAAAATATAGTTCCCTGTCTAAAAACCTAGGAGTGTCTGAGGGCTTCTCCTCTGATCTTCTGCTTTCTAGAGGACAGTCAGTGGTGAAATGCAATGACCAGACAGCCAGAAACAAGCAATAAGAGAGCATATCCTCAAGGAGAGTTACGAGGACAGAAGAAATTGTGGTGAAATTAGCAAACAGCAACAATAACAGAAGGAAAAGTCATAAATATAGCATTGATTTTTTCATGTTCTCTGTGTGTGTATTTGTGTATAGTGCTACTAATTGAGTTTTTTAATCATTTGAGCCAGTCTGAATTGGTTAAACATTTTTCTGCCTGAATAATTTTTTAGCTTAAAAATCTTAACATCTGAGCTGTCTTTGCATATTATTTAATCCCCCATAAGGTTCAGCTGAAAGAAGGGATCTCAACCTTTACATCAGATGGGAAAAAAATGACTGCAACAGTATTCAAAGGAGAAATAATTTCCCTTGTGCACCAAACTCATCAGTTTGGGTTGAATTTATAAAATAACTTCTCTCATGACTAACAAAAAGCCTGTGATGGTTTCTTTTTCTCTTCTTTCACAGCCAACCAGGAGCTGAAGAGAAACAGACTGAAAGAAAGTATTTTCTGAAGTTTAATGAAATCTTACAGCAGGATTAACAATGAATTTAAAAGTGGGCAGCTCTGAAGTAGTGGCTCTCTGAAACATTCCTCTAATAATCTGTAGAAAATGCATGCGAATTTTCTAGTCACGAGAGACTCAGTAAGTAAAGCTGATCACAAAATAAAGCTCAAATAGTAAATAAAATTCCAAAGACGTATATAATTTCTATTTATTTATTTGTACCTATCCCTGAAAACAGAATGGGATTGCATGTTTTAATGTATGAAAGTTCCCTTCATAGTAGCCATGATATTTTTTTACATCAGTTTCCACTTTCTAGCATCCCTTTTTAAGGAAACAAGTGAATCAGAGGGCCGATGAAACATTGTGAATTGGAGTATCCTACCTACCCACACACTAATTGTATAACATCAGTCTGGTCTCCAGTATTGTGGTGTCCAAGTCCTTTGGGCTGGCTGGAGGAATCAGTGGCATGGTGGAAGAGCTAGACTAGCATCATTTTTTGAACAGGGAGAGACATGACTCCGAAGTCACAGGTTATGCTGAAGGTGACTGCACTGCAAAGCGGATGACAGGAGCCTCTCTCTACAGACACAGAAGTGATAACGCAACCAGTTTCTTGGGGATCTTCCTGGATGGAGAAGAGTTTCGTGAACTAACTGTGGGCAGGCTGGCAGAATGTGTCTGCTGGGCAAAGCCTCTCGATGTGGCATTATGCCCAGGAATCATGTCCCATTGATGCAGTCTACTGTATCCCACTCCAGACCTAGCTGGTCTGGATTCAGCTCAGGGACCTAGCTGCTGCTGTCTGGGATGATGAGTGCTCCAGGAAGTCAGTGTGGCACTCCAAACAAAGGCCCCCTGTATAGCACTGGTAAAGCAGATTATTTAACAATTTCCATTCCCTTACCACTTGCAATGTTACTCCTTGGGTTTTATCTCTAGCAGACACGTTGTGCTGACTTCCCTGTCTCTTCTAGCAAATACATCTGCTCTGTCTTCAGCTATCAATACGTCATTTGCCTTTTGCTCTCCTCCCCTGACATCTTGCTGCGGTCATCCACATTGCATTAAATAAAGGTCCTACCTTCCTCTATTTGTGGCCAACCTCCATCAAACACGTGTCCCCCCACTATTGCTCATTTATAGCAACACATAACCCTAGATAAGTGAGGGGTGATGGTAAATGTTTAAACTCTCTCCTTTCAACCCAATCATCAGATGTCTCATTTCGTTTATAAAGCTAAGCCTTGGGGCACCTTTGGAAACCCCTTACATAACAGAAAAGAATTGAAAAAAAAAGAAGTGAAGTTACTCTGAAGGTAACTCAGTCAGTGGTTGCCTCACCAATCTTTGAATCCAAGTCTCTTGCATTTATATCCAGTACTATTCCCACTGGCCCAGCTGTTTGTTGTCACTTTGCCTCCCTTCAGGAGATATATATGTTAACTATATGAACTATATATAACATAAACTCTCTCTGCTTTCTGTAGATAGAAGGGCTATGATGATGCTGAGTTGTCAACACAGACCAAGGAAGGTTGGTGAGATAGAAGTAACCCAAAAAAATCTGCTTGTTAGTCTTTCTCACCAGCCCAAATCTGTAGGATCACAAAACCATAGAATCATAGAATCAGTAAGGGACCTCTGGAAAGGGACCTCTGGAAATCATCTAGTCCAACCTCCCTGCTCTGCAGGGTCACTTAGAGCACGGTAGACAGAGTTGCATCCAGGCGGGCCTTGAAGATCTCCACAGAAGGAGACTCCACAACCTCTTTGGGCAACCTGCGCCAGTGCTCTGTCATTCTCACAGTGAAGAAATTCCTCCTCACATTCAGGCAGAACTTCCTGTGCTTCAATTTCTGACCATTGCCTCTTGTCCTGTCACACGGGACAACTGAAAAGAGTTTGTCCCCGTCCCCTTGACACCCTCCCTTCAGGTACTTGTACACATTGATAAGATCCCCCCTCAGGCTTCTCCTCCCCAGGCTAAACAGGTCCAGCTCTCGCAGCCGTTCCTCATAGGGCAGGTGCTAACCCACACTTCCTGAGCTTATCTAGGAGGATGTTATGGGAGATAGTGTCAAAAGCCTTGCTGAAGTCAAGGTACACAATGTCCACTGCTCTCCCCTCATCTACCCAGCCAGTCATTCCATCACAGAAGGCTATCAGATTGATTAAGCAGGATTTCCCATTGGTGAATCCATGCTGGCTACTCCTGATCACCTTCTTTTCCTCCATATGTCTGGAGATGACATCCAGAATGAGCTGTTCCATCACCTTTCCAGGGGTGGAGGTGAGGCTGACCAGCCTTTAGCTGCCTGGGTCCTCCTTCTTGCCCCTCTTGAATCCTGGAGTGACATTGGCTTTCTTCCAGTCCTCAGGCACCTCTCCGATTCTCCAGGACCTTTCAAAGATGATGGAGAGCGGCCTGGCAACAACATCTGCCAGCCCTCTCAGTACCTGTTGGTGCATCCCAGCAGGGCCCATGGGTTTGTGGATGTCTATCCTGCCCAGAAGGTCTCTAATCCTTTCCTCCTCAACCAAAGCAAAGTCCTCCCCCCTACTGAGGGCTGCCCTTAACAGTGAAGACAAGCCAAGAAGCAAAGAAGGCATTCAGTAATTCTGCCTTCTCTCTATCCCTTGTCACCAGGGCCCCCGCCCCATTCAGTAGTGGGCCCACATTTTCCCTAGTCCTCCTCTTGCTGCTGATGTATTTGAAGAAGCCCTTTCTGTTGTCCTTGACATCCCTTGCCAGACCCAGTTCCAGCTGGGCCTTAGCCTTCCCCACTGCATCTCCACATACTCTGACTGCATTCCTATAGTTCTCCCAAGTAGCCTGTCCCCTCCTCCACATTCTGTGTACTTTCTTCTTCTGTCTGAAGTTGGCCAGGAGCTCCTTGCTCACTCATGCAGGTCTCCTGCCCCTTTTGCTGCACTTCTTACTCGCAGGGATGCACCGCTCTTGAGCTTGGAGGAAGTGATGTTTGAATAGTAGCCAGGTCTCCTGGACCCCCCTTCCTTCTAGGGCCTTAACCCATGAGACTCTCCACCAATTAGGTCTCTGAAGAGCCCAAAGTCTGCTCTCCTGAAGTCCAGGGTTGCAATCCTGCTTGTTGCCCTAGTTCTTTCCTGCAGGATCCTGAACTCCACCATCTCGTGGTCACTGCAGCCAAGGCTGCCCCCAACCTTCACATCTCTAACTAGTCCCTCTCTATTGGTAAGGGCAAGATCCATCAGGACACCCTTCCTAGTAGGCTCTTCCACCACCTGTGACCTTATCATCAGTGCTCTGCAGGAGCCTCCTGGACTGCTTGTGCCTTGCTGTGTCCCTCCAGCAGGTGTCAGGGTGGCTGAAGTCCCCCATGAGAACCAGGGCCTGTGATCTTGAGGCTACCTCCAGCTGCCTATAGAAGGCCTCATCAACTTTCTCTTCCTGGTCAGGGGGCCTGAGGTAGACACCCACAACAGCGTCCCCTGTGCTAGCCTGCCCTTTGATCTTTACCCATAAGCTCTCAACTGCCTCCTCCTCCTCCCCACCTAGGCAGAGCTCGATGCCTTCCAGTTGCTCTCTCACATAAAGAGCAGCTCCACCACCTCGCCTTCCTGGCCTGTCTCTCCTAAAAAAAGTGCATAGCCATCCATGGCAGCATTCCAGTCACGTGAGCTATCCCACCATGTCTCTGTGACTGCAATGAGTTCATGGCCCTGCGGTTGCACACAGATCTCCAGCTCCTCCTGTTTGTTCCCCATGCTGCGTGCATTGGTGTACAGGCATTTCAGAGAGGTGTTCATGCCTGCAGGTTTCCCAGGAAGTAAGGGTGTAGGGGGGGGGTCCCCCTTAGCCGTGTCCCAAATGCACATCCCCAGCTGTATGCACCTGTTGGAGGCCCCCCAACCCAACTTGTATGGGGGGCCTCCTGTCTGTATGACACCCACCCCTCCCCCCTTCTACCTAGTCTAAAGCCCTCTTTACAAGGCTTGCCAACCTGTTTGCAAAGGCAAATGTGCCGCTCTTCGTGACATGAATCCCATCTCTCCCCCTCAGTTGTTGGTCTTCAAACCATGTTCCTTGGTCACAGAATCCAAAACCTTGTTGCCAACACCAACAGCATAGCCAATTGCTGATTTGGAAAATCTTCCTACTCCTCCTCCCATGCCTCCCCGTAATGAGCAGGACCAATGAGAAGACCACCTGGGCTCCCAGACCCTTGTCCACCATGCCCAATGCCTTGAAGTCTTCTTTGATTGTCTCTATTTTATTCTCCTTATTGTTAGCACCCACATGACAGAGCAGCAGAGGGTAGTAGTCTGATGAGCAGACAAGCCTTGATAGCCTTTTAGACACATCTCGTATCCTCGCTCCGAGCAGGCAGAATCTCCTCTCTTGTGATTTTCAGGCAGCAAGTTGGGATGGGGATGGGGATGGGGTGTTTGGGGGGGTCTTTTTTTGTTTGTTTTAGAGACTTCCTTGGCTTTAATACTTGTGCTGGTGGCAGCTGCTGTTTATTCTTTCCTTGGCAAATACCACTTCCATCACCCCAAGTAACCTAGAGTTTTCTCTCTTGAGAGAGACTTTGTTAGCAGGAGAAAAGGAAAATCCATGTGGGGTGGATTGGAGGAGAAAATTGTGCCTCTCTGCCACTTTATTCTAGCATCTCTTAGAACCTGAAGGGAATCAGCCACCTTGGGTGGGGGTAAAACCTCAAGAAGAGGTTTGTGATCAGGATACCGGCAGGGAACGGGGAATTGCATCTTAGCTAGCTGCATTACGCAAACGGTGACTGTGTTGTGGGAGGATTAGTCAGAGCCTCTTCCAGGTGACAGATCTCAAAAGAATTCAGTCGCACTTGCAGCTATGATGCACAGGAGCTGTGGAAGCAGGAGCATCTATGTTTTTTAGTAATGAGATTACTCATCAATGTGTACTATGATTCTCAGTTACTCTATGCCACTCCTACCCAGAAGGTAGAACAGTCATCCATGGGGTGGAAAACTTATGTTGAAACACCTTCTCCACTTTCACTGAAGTAGCAGTTTAAGGCTATCTAAATATCCAAGAAGAAAGGACTTTTTGATTCAGCAGCAAAAAAATTTGAAGAGAAGTTTCTTCTCCTGCTACCCAACAAGTTTCAGCTCAGATGAATTCAAAATACTGTTTTTCTTTCTTTTTTTAAATTAAAAATGTGTGTATGAATCTGTGTCATATTATTTGGTACAAATGAAATTGCTTTACTATAGTGTACTTACTTGAAATGGGCAATGAAAGAGCAGGAAAGGAAAAAAAGAGCTAGATTCACAGAGCCATGGTTGTAGAGCTTATCTGGTTAGACCATCCTAGTTCAAACTTCAGGCACAGAATTAAAGCAGACACTGGATTATACTCTGTTCTTTTAAATGCTGGCAGAGTGCCCAGTCCAGGCTGGAATTAAGTTCTTCCCTTTCTTTCTCCTGAAGAAACCTTACAATGTCCTCTGTGAAGCACTTTTCTTCTTAAGAAAAAGAGTTCCTTGACTTGGACAGACCACAGCATGGTTCACCAAGCTAGAAGGCTTGAGGAGGAAATGACCGGATTTCCTCTACTTGGAGATGGTGCTGGAAAGCTGTTGTGAACTGAAACCCAGGCACTCAGCATGCCCATTTCACTAGCATCAGATTATTGTTGCTGGTATACCAAGAGGTAGCACAGTGTGACAGAAGCAAAGCAAGAAGTGGGCCAAGCTCCAAGCAGCACACAGCACTGCATAGCTTGATACAGACAGAGATGATCATGATTAATGAGATGATCAGGAAAAGCAGAGTAGCTGCCTAAGGCTTGAGCTGACATCCTCCAGGCTAATGGTTGGAATCTGCTGCTGGTCCAAGGAGGGTCATTATACACCCTGAGAGTAATTGTAGAGGAATTCTTAAATAAATAAATAAATAAATAAGGAGATTGTGCAGCATGGAGAGCCAGAAAAGAAATTCAAAATTCAAACAGCTTTTTATTTCCTTCCTCAAGCCAATGGGAGCCCAGGAAGTCTTTAAAGTATTAATAGGTGGTATCAGGGCTATTGCTCCTTGTTAGTCATATCAGGGTTGTAGTTAGCAGTGTGAAGTTTGGAGAATTTGCCAAAAAGGCAGCAGGAATTCTCTGCTGACTTGAACAGGCTTTAGAAAGAGACTGAACAGACAGATGGATAAAGAGAGTGTATGTAGATGTTCTATCTGTGGTTTAATCGATCTTCAGGTAGAGTTCATCAGTATTTACCAACATGTTCTGGGGGAACATGAGTGGGAAACATCCTTCAGCCCAAAAGGGTCTCACAAACTTAGGCCTTCCTGTTTCAGCAACGATGAGAATTGCTTTGTACTGGGTTGTCCTCCTTTCCACTCTGCCAGTATCTTCTCCCCACTCTTCTGGGCATGACCTTGTGCTTCCCAAAACTCAAATTAAGCTTCTCAAATCCAGAGTTTGCGAGACAAAAACAAACAAACAAACAAACAAACAAATATTTTTATGTGGCTCTGTCTATGGTACCAGACTTAGTTTGAATGCTGAAAAAGCCCAGAAGAGGTGGAAAGACAATGTCAATGCAGGTAAGGCAGGAAATATCATCCAATGTCGAGACTGACTGCATCCAATTGGTAGGGACCCAGACTGAATTTCTCTTTCTTAAAAAGAAATAGGGCATATGGTTAGAAAATCAGCAGTCAGCAGGAAGAAAACTGTCTCTCTAAGAGACAACTTGCTGGTGATTAATTGACAGGGATTAGTGTGAGATCCGTGGTTGTGGAATATGATTTTGTTTTTGATAGTCTACCTAGAGACTCACACAGCTCATTATGAGACTGCCTGAAGTCTCCATGTTCATTAATGTCTTTCTATCTTCATGAATCTGCTTGATAGTGCAACACTCCCTCCACCTCACAGAGGATAAACTGGAAGAAAGGGGAACAGAAATGGTCTGGTAACACAGCTGTTTTTTCTGAGATCCCAGTCAACAACCACTTTTGGTAGGGGGCAAAAACTGATGGCACACAGGATTGGATCTGGGAGATGTGACATCTGAAAACACAGTGGATCTAGGACATGTAGCTTACCTAGAGGCAAGAATCCACCAAAAAAAATGATGGCTGTTATCCCTGTCTGGGGAAAGTTTAACGTAGTTCCACCCTGTCTTGTCTTTTTTTAATCAAAGTGCAACTGAAATAAAAAATGATTAACCACTAATAACCTCAAGCTTGACAGATTGACTTCAATAAGAGCCTGAGTAAAAGTAGATAAAAGCTTTAGGGTTCGGTCCAAAATGGGATGGAATCACTCCATCCATCAATGTAATGTATCCCTCTGGGATGGAACATCATTCATTATTTGTAATTTGCTAGCATTCAATGTCTCCAAATGAGACCAGGGTCTGACAGTAAGATTTCATAGGCCTGGTCAGCACACTGGGATGTAACTAAGTAATAACTTTTATAAAGTATCATCAGAGCTTGGGATGAAACTTCCAAGAGTGCAGGGTCTTTGTTCAACATTAATAATTGGCAATCAGGAGATTGTAGAGGAACCACATCCACTTTAAGAAGGCATCTGGCAATGGTAAGGAAGGATTATCTTGTGCTGGCTGCAGTTCTCATGGTTAAGATTCAGTGACACACTCTCATATTATTATTAATAACAATGAGATGCTTTTTCATTGCTTATTTATACTCTCACAATTGCAACCACTGAGAACTACATGCAGAGAAAAACATTCCTTTCAAGCATAGACTGCCAGAACTCTGATGAAGATCTGAAACCCTCCAAGAAGGCCCAGCCTGATGTGTGTAGTGTTTGATCCGCAGTTTCTAAGCCTCTTAATACCTTCACCTGATAAAATAAATAAAATTGCTACCTCCACATCTAAAACAAGAAACCAAATAGAACATACCAAGGATGCAAGTGCTAAAATAATCAGAGGAGGCATGCCTCTAGTGAATGTGAAAACTAACTTACATCCATCATTCATACAATCTTTTTTATCTGTCAAAATAACTTTAGATTAAGCTGGCCATCTCTTTTCATGAAACTGTGATTCATTTTCCACTGTTTCTTGTAACATCTGTAAGAATAAGGCCCTGGCAGTAGTAGTTTAGAGGGTCTGTAGGCACCAGTAAATTTGAACTGGGCTGAATCCAGGTTATTTTAGGGGAGCATCTTTCTTCCCTTTGGCTCTTTTAGCTGTTGATTGTGAACAGTGACAGATTTGCTTCATTTGACAGTATTTTTTTTAACCTCACTTGCTCAATTAGGTCTAACTTACACAAGTGTTTGAACGCTGCTAGTCTTCTTAAACCAGAGCCAAACCTGCAGGAGAGGCAAGGTATCAAAAGAAAAGTAGCAGGGACGAATCTTTTGTTTTATAAACTAGGGTATTAGCAACGTTAACTCAACTCTTCCATCTCCCTGAAGTAACATCCCAAGCTCTGCGGGACACACAGGAATGTTGGCTCCATGGGAAACAATGAAATCCTCAAGGACAAGGGAGGAAAGGACATTGGTTAGAGCTAGATTTTTGATTTTTGTTGACAAGCTTCTATACAGGATTTATGATCTTTTCTTTTTTTCTTTCTACCCTTGTCATTCTAAGGTTCAAAAATACTAATAATAGTAAGTAAGGCACTCTACTCTTTGCCCTAGGAGCCACATTGATTTTAATTTGGAGGTATTTCCAGTTTAACAGCTCAAAGACCCAGGAATCCCTGTAAGAGGAGCAGAAGTAATTCGATCAGGAGATGCTGGATGTAGTTAGATATAGCAGTTCTCTCTTTAGCTGATATTGCCCAGTCAGGGAACTCAATGAAAAAGAGAAAAGATGGGAAATGATGTAGCCCATGAGAAGTACCTGATTGATGGTTAAGAGGGTTCGTTATCAGAAAAAATAGAACATTTGGCATCTTGGTCACACCTTTGAATCTGATCCAGGTGTGATCAGATCAGATCAGATAGGATCCAGGATCCCAGAAATACCCCCTCACACCTTTTATTTAACTATTGTAGATGTAGCCAGCATGAAACAGGTCGTAGTTTAACAACAGCTCGCGTTATACAGAGTGAGCAAACGATTACTGGTATGAAACACATTGCAAATATTGAAGTGCACATCATGCATTATAAACACCTTGAGATGAGGTTTTTTAGATGACCCTCAGAGATCTGATGATTTGCATATTAGTTAACTATTTCTTAAACTGTCAGCAGTGAAATATTAACTTTTTAAAAGAGTTTCAAAAATACACTGTAATTACTTGTTTTGCATTGCTAAACTGACTGCAAAGGCTCCAATATCTGACTTTAAGCAACTGTAGCAGCTTCATCAAAGCCTTCTTGCACAAATTATCTTGCTGTGTAAAGGTCCTGTCAAGCCAGCTTTCCTACCTCAGGCCAATTATCTGCCTATCCCAGCATCCTCTGTCTGAGAAAAAAGGCACAGTGAGAAACCAGAGTCAACTGAGGCAGGTTATTTGGAGATTTTGCCAGGACTATGGGGGATCTGCATGTAGTCTGTCACTTCACGAAGGTGACACTTGGTATTTATTTATACTCTCACAATTTGGTATTGAGGTGAGTGACCCTAGTGAAGGGGAGGAGAAAGCTACCTTCACTGGAGGAAGGGGCTGCACAAGGCTTTAATAAACTTAAAACTAATAATAAACTTAAATAAAGTTTAGTTTAATAAACTAAACGTAAGGACAAATTAAGAAGTAGGGGTGGAAATTGGCTGAACTGCAAGAAGATCAACAAGAAATTAAAATGTAGTGCAGCAGGAAAGGGGAAAGAGCAGGATATTCACTGGAAAAAAGCTCCATGCTCAGCATCATCCAGGAAGGGAGCAGTAGACCAAAAATAGCTTCAGGATGGCTATGGGACACGGGAGTCACAGGCTGTCTCAGCCAGCCACCAGACCAGCACAGCGGTGTCTAAAAGCCACCTGAACAATCCCACTCTCTCACCAAGCTGTTCGCACCGCGCTGCTGTTTGCTTTGCCCGTTGTGGCAAGGTTTGTGGCACACTGCAAGAAATCCCTGCCCTGCAGCCAGCAGACACTGTGACAGCACAAACCACCCTCAGAGGCAGGACTAGCGACATGGACTTTCAGCTCCAACTTTATGTCTCTTTGTCACAAGAGAGCAGGGATAAAATTAGAAATGGCTTTATTTAGTTCATTAACTATGTCTGGGGATGTGTTGTGGTAAAGAGCATTCTTCACTAATGAGCAAGAGGAGGGACAGAGCTGTAAACAGGGCATTTTTTCCCATGTTCTCTTCTGTCTGAAATGTTCTCCTATGGCATTTGTGAAAGTGGCACCTAAACATCTTGCAAATATTAATGAATCTCCTCACATCTCTTGGTTGTATTTACTGTGCATTACTTACTAAATATAATCCAGGCTGTGGGATTATAAGAGGAATTCAAAGATCCATTTATACTGCAGTACAGTCACTTTTATTCTATTGAGTCCTCTTGGGCACAGTTGGAGACACAAGAATTACCCATTTAAGTGTAATAACATCAAGCCCATGTAAGCTATTGCTCACTATTAAAGCCTTACGCAATGTTTAGTAAGGAAGAAAGCAAGGTTTCTATTCTTTTCAACTTGTAAATCAAGACGTGTATGAAATTTTTTGAATAGTTCCAATGAAAATCCTAAGGAAAGTAGGTCATACAGAGCTCTGTGGAGGACAGCTAAGGTCCTCTCATGTAAGGTGGAATTTCCCACTTGCTTCCTGGTAAATGTTGAGTTATTTCCCTTCTGCTTGGTATGTAGTGTGAGATGTTTTCAGTTGTGTTAGCCAATCACACCAGAATTTCTTGCTCATCCCAACAGCGAGAAAATTTGCAAACAGTAGAATGTAATGATTCACCAAACAGACAGCCCAGGGGTGCTTGTTCATATCACTCAGCTCTCATCATGGGAAAACCTGAAGCATAATGTGGACTGACCCTTGGAAACCTTCTCCCATTTTCCCCTCTGATCATCTTCCCCAGATAGGATCTTTGTCTCTTATTCCAACCTCTCACCTCCAGCACTCTTCACTTTTCCTCCCAAGGCAGCTTCTACTTTGCCTTTCTTCTTGTTGCCTTCTGATGATCCCTTCTTGCTTTGGCTGTTCTCAGACATTGCTCCTGAGTCCAGCTGCCTATCATTTGCAGACCAGCATTGCCCCTACCCTTGCTAAGTACAAAACCTGTGATGGTGATGTCAGCTCACCACCACTGTCAGCTCAGGACTGACTGGTGTCTACCAGACCAGGCCTGCCCGAAGTCTCAGTATCCCACTGTTCTGCCACTGTGGGCTTAGATGTCAGGAATCAGATGCTGGAAGAGCATCTCAAGAGAAAATTCATCATTTCCTACCTGGGACTCTGCACCCTTCCCAGCCGCATGTCCTGCTTCTCACATTGTGCTACAAGATGGTTGAAGAAGAGATAAGCACTGATGCTCTTAAAAGTGATCACATACAGAGGCTTTATCCCACCTGGGAAGCTAAGCACTGCTTTCAAGCAAGAGATGCAGGTGAGTCACTTGATATTCAACGTTTTTGGTTTTCTAAGGGAATTTATAAAAATAATTCACATTGGAAATTGGGGGAGGGGGAAGGACACGGGTTAAACTAAAAAACCTAACTAAAATTAAAACTCAGCCAGCCAATGCATTTAATTTAACACTATGGGAAGCCTCACACCTTCTCAATTTTTTGTAATGAAAGAAAAAATAACTTTAAAATGGAACCATCACTAAAAATAAATTCCTAGAAACAAAACATTTCCTTTTTTCATCTTTTTTATTTTTTATTAAAAAAAAGATTAAAAAGAAAATCTGCCAGCCTAATTAGGTGTCTACATAAATCTGCGTTCTCACTGAGGAGAAAACAGATTTTCATGGCATTTCTACAGAGGAGAAGCAGTCATTATTGGTCTACAGTATAGTTAACTTTCTTCACAATTAAGATAATTTTAAATGTACATACAGTTATAAGTAAGTGTATATGACTATATTCTTCTAAATCTGTGTATATGTTCTTTACATTATATCCTAGCTAAAGCTGGAGTGGTGGCGTAATGCATATAATGGGATGAGTTAAATGTCAGCACAGAGTGGGCGAATCTGGTGTTATTCCAAACACTTTAACGGGGTAGAAAATTTAAAAATTCATGGATAAATAAAGGCAGGTGGCTTCAAATAACGTTTTTCCATTTTAAGAAGTTCTCTGCCTGAAAACTGCCTCAGGAAATCTTTACTTTCTTTATTAATTTCTGCCAAGGAACTGCCAGGTTTAGAAATTTTATCTTCATTCTATTCTGAAGGTTCCTGGTTGGATTTCATATTTGCTCTTGACAAGAAGTATTTTTTTGCTTGAATATTCATGATGAGTAAGCCTTACATTCTTCCAGCTCTGCACCAAAGTACCATCACTGTAACAACACTGTAACATCAATAGACTTACAAGGACTTCAAAAAGGAAGCAGCATAGCAGTAAACCAAACTAGGAACTCTTGACTCTGGCTCTTCACTTTTCCCAGACTTTGGAGTACTTATACTCAGAACTAAGTATCTTAATTTGCTGGTTTTCTTTTTCTTCCATCTGTAGGTTCAGGTGATGACTTGGACGTTGTGTTTGCCAGCCCTCTCTAAATCATGAAGACCTTTTCAAGAAGAAGGGGCATCTTTGGAATACCTCATCAGATTATGGGAGACATTGGTTACTTTTGCTCTCAGCAGCACAGAGATCAAACTGTGTTGTGGCATTCAAAAGAAAGCATGAAGAAAAGATCAGGGAGGTTAATTTGTAATTAAAGGGAAGTAATTAAAGGGATGAGTCATTCCACAAGTGAGCTGCGAAACCTTAGCTCATCTCTTATCTACAGGTGCACAGTGATGTCTGCAAGAAGCAGAGGGAGAGAGACTTGCTTCATTTGAATGCTGAATGTCTGTCTGGTCTTTCATCTGCTTGTTAGAAAAACAGAACCTTTAGACTTCATAGATCACAAAGGGGCCTCAGAGACAGTCTTCTTCATGTCATAGTTCCTTTGGGAGTCATTTCCTAAATGACAAAGACTTTTTTTTTTTTTTTTTTTTTGACAAGGATGTACCTTGGAAAGTTCATTGTGCAGAAAAAAAGCAACAACTAGGAGTGAGGGTGGGGCAGGAATACGGGGAATCTCAGCCATAGGTACACAGAGATATGGTCATGTGGGCAGAGGAAGTGGAAAGATTTAAATTCTCCAAGGTTTGGCTGAGATCTGAGAAAGAAGAGAGGATGCCATTCTGCAGGAACAAGAAAGGAAATCTTCTGAGGGCAACTGCTGTCTTCCTTCACTCCTCCCAGAGACTATCCCACAACTACGCAGAGCTGAGCTTGGTCAAAGAAACCAAAGACTTTGCTAAACAGATCTTTTACTGGCATCTTGTGTAATATGAGATTCCCAAAGGCATCTGAGACTTCTACAGGAGACTGGAAAGCTCCCTGTGATGACACATGCAAAAGACAGCAGAAACCAAGCTGATAGACTCTAGAAAATCTTGCTGAGTATCTTAAAAATCATGTTGACCTACTCAGAGCACAAAATCAAATCCACCTTCATCTCTGATTTTAACTAATAATGTCGGGCCTTAAAATGGAGTGGTTGCTGGGCAGGTGCAGGCTTTGTTCTGTCATCTTCTCAGAGCTAGATGGAGAGGTAGCAACACTATATGTCTTTTTGCTGCAACAGTCACAAGATGATTTCTGTCAGGACCCACATGTTCACAGAGTAACAGCTCACCGCAGGTCTGCAAAGTGTGGTCAGTCCTGCTAGACATCTGGTTGTTCAAAGTTTCACAGCCTGTCTGTATTCATCATCTGATTCCTAATGGCTTGAGAAGGAGCTCCATTCCTTCCAGGAGTGGTCATCCTAACTGGCTGGTTGGACACAATATGCACATGTAGGAGAAGGTGACGATATTTGTGAGCAAGTCTTGCTCACAGTCACCGCTTACAGGACACTTCAGGAAATGACAGCAGTCTATTGTTGATGCCAGCAACCAAAACAACCCTTGCAACACAAGTGGCAGGGCTTTCCTCCTTGAATCCAATGCCACTCTCTTCAAGTCCACTCAAAGAGTAAGTTACCTGGGTATTACCTCATCCTTTTCTGTAGGGCTGTGTTTCCCTAGGTTTCTCCTGGAGCTCTTGAAGAGAAATAAAAAGCTAAGGCAGATTGATGTGGCTGAGCATGTTCTCCAGAGCTAATATCATCCAACAAAATTTTGGCTGGCTCACCTAATTAGGAAGGAAAGAGATACTTCCACTAACGGCAATACGCGCATGCCTATATATATATGTGTGTGTGTGTGTGTGTGTGTGTGTGTGTGTGTGTGTGTGAAAAGAAGCAGCTCTTGTTTCTAATTAACTGCCTAACTCTCCTGGCTGTGCTCCAATTCTGTCTGGCAGATGGTGACAAGCCACTCTTCTCTATCCTCCCTGTACTGATGTCCTAACCAGGAACAAATGCTTCCTCCCTTCAATGTAGAAATATTTGAAGCCCAGGGCCAGCTCTTCCACTGTAGTTTTCACTAAGCCATGAATATCTGAATTCTGGCTCATTATTGCACAGGTTGTTGAAGGCCTCCGGTGCAATTAATTCTTTGACTGGCAGCAGATCTCTCTCTAAAAGCCAAACCAGGACTGACTCATGATGGAAGCTTATGAAGAGTGGTATGAAATAATAGCTACAAGGCAAGATTCACAGTGAGTATACTGACATTTCTACCCTAAGCCCCTTGAGTCGAGGACAAGAGGGAACTTCTCTCTTCCTCACTATTCATCTCCCTAGATTTTCATCTGAGAGTAACAGTCCTTACTCTCACTGGGCCTACATGGAAATGCTCCCTGATTCTGGCCTGCGTAAAAGTCAACAGAAGAGATGAGACTCACTCTAGAATCAAATCACAAGACATCTGCCCTGAAAACACTGACAGCAAAAGCCAGAAGGCAAAGACACTCATTCCCTGCTCAGAAAATGTCCAACAATACATAAATAAGCATGAATTAGGAAATTGCTTCCTCCTCAGAAGCATTAGACCAAAGGAGCCCTGTCAGAGGACAAGCTTCCCTGCTGCAGCTCCTGATACCCCTCTCCTATATGCCTCTCCTATATGGCCCAATATGCCCTGTTATGCTAACTAAACCATTATCTTTGAGTCCTAGCCTGTACTACCTTGTTAGTTTGCGTAACTGGGATTTACCCAGTGCAGACAAGGCCTCTACAGCAATTCTCCTGGCTATGCATAGCAAACCTCTTCGGGTATCCAAGTGTGAAGGACCAAGAGCTCCTTTGCTGGTGTCTTGTTTGCACAGAGGGTGACTGTGCTACAATTATTGCACTTGCCTAGCAGGGAAATCCCCAAAGCAATGGATTGAGCCTCAAGACCCTGAATTTTACTCTCAGATTTGTCACCACCAGTGGGAAAACCTTAGGAAAACTATTTCAGTGCTCTCTTCCTCAGTTTCCTCATGTATGTAATGAAGGATAATAGTCTTAGATTTGCTTCTCCTTTGTCTCTCTGTCCTGCAGGGTAACGACCATACCACTTCCCAGTCCTACCAACACACCTGTGTGTTCCACAAGTATAAGATGCATTTCCTCTCAGATTATCTCACCAATTAACACCCTCAAGATAACACAGAGCAATTTTGTTCTCAGTGGTACCTTTGTTCAAGCCTGCAGCTTCTGTTTCAGATCTGATGAGGGGCTCCTGTGCCTGAAAGCTCAATCGTGTACTCCAGTTGCATCTGTCCATCTCATAAACATTCTTTTCTCCCCCTGCGAAACTTGCCTCTTCACTAAAATATTTTAGGATAAACTACTGAGAATGCTAAATAAGGACTAGCTATGATTACATGGCCTTTTGCGGCTGCCCCCTAATTTACATGCCTGGTTGTTTGACTGAGGTTTTGTAGACACAACATGTAATAGCTGAGGTCACAAGGAATGAGAGAGAGTCACAAATCCCATGACATTGTCCCTTCTCATCCTTACCTCTTCTACTCTGTACATCCTGGCTCTGCTAAAGCTGTTGCAGAGTGAATCCTACATGCTATGTCCCCTCTGGCCATTTTTTCTTGCTTTCTCAGCCTTTCTCCTGTAGGTTAGGGTGAGTCTGGAATGGTCCCTCCACATATAGGTCATCCAGCTCTTAGGATGCCTAGGAAAATTGCAATTTTAAATATTGTATTAATATCTGATCCTTACTGTACAGCTCAAGCTAGTCCCAAACATTTGGCATACTTGAGAACTCCAAAAATATCATAAGATGGTAGAATATCCATTGCTCCATCTAGTAGATTTTGCTCAGCTGAATCAGTCATTGAGCTAGCTGGAACCTATGTTTTAACCTGTCAGATCCCAGAACACCTAGCAGTATTTAAGCAATGGAAGAAAAAAAGGGTAAAAAATATGGGTGAATAATCCACCTGACTGATTTGCAAATCTTCCTAGCTTAAGATATTGCTATTGTCATGCTTTTGCTCTTTTTTAACACCTTTGGTGAATGTCTTTAGCTCTGCTAAAACACTCATAGAAGATTATTTTCAAATGAGTGAATTGTCTGCATATACCCTGGAGACTAACTAAATAAGAGATAATGCTCACCCAACCAACAGAAAGAAGCATGCTGACAAAGCAAGAGGGGTGACTGTCCAGTCAGCCATGGGATCCACTCCATGTGACTGAGAAGTGCAGTGAAGGTAGAAAGGCTGGCAACCCTCAACACTCATAGAAGCACTCTCCACCAACAATTTGCGAGCTACTAGTGCAATAGACACTTGGTGAATCATTCCAGATAAAGAGACGTGGTGGAAATTTGCAGATTTCTTTCTTTTTCTTTTTTCTTTCTTTTTTTTTTTTTTTTTTTTCTGTTCCATTCAATGCCCAATCTATCTCTCTCTCTTCCTTTTTTTTTTTTCCTCCAGAAGGCTACTTCTGGATTTATTTTTCTGCTGATTCTATCAGAAGAAAATGTAACAACTCATTGTAGCTCTGTACTCCTCTTGGACTCCATTCCCTTTCTGCCTCATCATCTATAAATATATCGTGTATATTGCCCCAGTCTGGCAGTAATTGCAATACAAAGTAGAGGTTGTACCAGAAGGAAAGAAAAGCAAGCAGGTGGAAACACAGTTGTGTTTAGTGCAAAGCTATTGACTGCTTTCTGCTATTGTCACTAGACCGAAAGCAAAGTCCCACCATGAGTGGAAAATGTCCCACTGGATAAAAGTCTGTTATTTCCTGAGATATTTGCCAGTGAGCTCTCTGAGCCTCTGCTTGGCATCTGCCTTATTGGAGGGTGAAAGAGCTCCCACCTCCAGGAAGCAACAGCTTTTAGTCTGCAATAAAGTGTGTGTAGTCCTCAAAGAAAGGGAAAACACCTTCTGTGTGGGAGTGCAATTAGTTGCTGCAAAGTGACTTTCCACCCATTCCCCTTGGGCAAAAGATGCTCCTTTAGGCTGTCCTCTCTGCTACACAAGCAACCGGGCTGTGCTCTGCCTGACCTCCCTGCTCTGCCCAGCCTCCCTCATCCTCACGCTCAGCTCCCTTCATCTCTGCAATCTCTGGAACCAGGGCTAAAAGCAGGTAGATTTTCCAGCCCCATTGACTCTTCTGGTGCACCAGTGTGAGAATCAGTTTGGACTGCTCTTTTGCCAGCTACTGAGGCATGCACATTTGTCAAAAAAGCAGTGATTCTTACATCTGCTGGGCCAGGCACCACACAGAGAATGCATGTGATGCCTTCACTGTCCATTCAGACACTGAACCCCAGAAATGAGAGTGAGATATAAAGTGACCTTACAATCAGATTATGAAAAAAAAAAAGAGGGGGGGGAAAGAAAAAGAAAAGAAAGAAAGCAGAATAGCACCCTGATGTTTTTCTGTGGGATTGCATTTCCACTGCTGGCACAGAGTACCATTATAGCAACACATCCAGGTTCCCAGTAGAGTAACAACTTAATTACATCATCTCTCCCCATCTCTGTGGGTGCTGTATAGATGACCTGGATGCAGTCCAGCAGGACTTTCCTAATGGCACAGCCCCACTGCACCTTTCTAGCTTTCTGGCATAGCTCAAGGCGTGTTTGTTTAGAAGAGAAATCCCACCAGTCTTACTTCCTTCACCCTATGAATGCTGCTGTCAACACTGCTCTCCATACTGTTTTTTCATGCATGGACAAACATGAAGACAAACATGCTCTCCTCCTCCTCCTCTATTAAAGTAGTCTGGCAGAGAACACACTCATCGTTCTGCCTTTATTTAATACCTGCTGCCTGAAAAGTAGAGAGCTGGCTACCATCTCTAATGAGCCCACAATCCTGCCAACACCTTTATAGCTCACAGCTATGATTCAGGGAGGACACATACTCCCAACTGCAGCCTTAAATCCACATGGGGGCTTAAAGAATAGCAGCAGCATTGTCAGCATAAATCACCTGGCATGTGCTTGGGGCCAAATTCTCCATAGGGAGTCTTCAGGATATGAAGGACTTCACACAGCATGTTTTGCCTTCCAGAGAGGGTCACAGTTAGAGGTGTTGGTTTGGAAGAGATCACTTGAGTTGCTAAACCAAGTCCTAAAAATATTATCCTTAAAATATTAAGAATATATCTAAGAAGAGCTAAGGCTAGGGATATCAAAAAGTTGAAACATGGGTTAATGGTGGGGAACAAAAATAGAAGGAACTCCTAGAATCATAGAATCAGTAAGGTTGGAAGGGACCTCCGGATATCATCTAGTCCAGCCTCCCTGCTTAAACAGCGTCACCTAGAGCATGTTAGACAGGGCTGCATCCAGGCAGGCCTTGAATGTCTCCACAGAAGGAGACTCCACAACCTCTCTGGGCAATCTGGTCCAGTGCTCCATCACTCTCACAGTGAAGAAATTCCCCCTCACGGTCAAGCGGAACTTCCTGTGCTTCAATTTCTGCCCATTGACTCTTCTCCTGTCACATGGGACAACTGAAAAGAGTTTGTCCCCGTCCCCTTGACACCCTCCCTTCAGGCACTTGTACACATTGATCAGATCCCCCCTCAGGCTTCTCTTCCCCAGGCTAAACAGGCCCAGCTCTCACAGCTGTTCCTTATAGGGCAGATGCTCCAGCCCTCTGATCATCTTTGTAGCCCTACACTGGACTCTCTCCAGTAGCTCCATGGCTCTCTTGTACTGGGGAGCCCTCCTAAGGAAACCAAAACTCTAAAACAGCCTCTAATTCCCATGTTTCTATGAGGTTGCCTGATCTATTTCTTGTGTAGGACAGAAAGAAGTTGGGGAAAAATGTCCAAATGTTCATCCAGCTGAAGAGGTAAAAGAGCAGAGCAAGCGCTGTAATTGCACCCTGTTGCTTAGCTACAGATCACTCAACACCAGCTCTTAGGAATAACGTTCTGGGCTGGTTTCTCTGACCCCCGCTTCAGACCCCATCACAGAGGTCTTCTATTGCTTTCAGAGCCATAGAGATCTGAAGACTGTGAGGATTAGATCTGCTCTTTTTCACAATGTTGATGTCCGGGGAATGTGAGAACAAAGTCAGGACAGAGGAGAATCATTCAGAAAACAGAGCATCAAAAACACTTTGTATTCTACAAGCTTAAAGCAAAGGAGAATAAAGAGCCCAAAACATCGAGTGACCTTGGTCTTTCAAACGACTTTATTCGGATATCATTCAAATACAAAAGAAGCAGCTTGCACTTAAATACAAACATCCGGGAGAGAGAAGGCAACGTTTGCCTAAGTCGGCTTTACTACTAGCTCTTAATGTCTTCATTATTAATTACCCAATCTGAAATAGTTTAGAAAGGCCACTTTCCCAGCAGATGAGAGTTCTAGGACCTTCAAGTATCACAAGTCACTAGTCCCTCTCAAAAAGATGGAGACGTAAGCAACCAGAAGAGCTGGCTTCACGGAGCTGGGAAATGGGGTAAAGAGAGTATTACGATTATACACCATCAGCTGCACTTAAATTAATAATACTGTACCTATTAAAATCTGTTTGGCTCATGACCATAGACAGCTGCTCAACATCTCCTGGCTGAGGTGTTTCAGAAGATAAGCAACTTTTTGGCACTCTGCCCTCCACAGCTGTCACTGAGGCAAAGGCTTCTGGATGCCCGTTATTTGACCTCAGACGCTTAAAAAAGATTTGCCACACTTCCACCCACCTCTTGGGAGCAATTTGCCATCTGGAAAGTGTATGTCAGCACTTGTGTCTCCCTGGAAGGCAGAAGTCAGTAAACGCAAATGAGTGGAAGATGTCTGTAGGGTCAAGGAGAGGTTGTTGTTATGCTCAAAATGACCTAGTCGGGCTTTTCGTCTTGTCTGGCACTGAGATGTGGGCCTCATTCTCAGCACACGCTTGCATTCATTAGCTGATATTAGGCTTAAACGTGAAAGAGAAACTTAAGGCATGTATTTACCACCCCTGTCTTGCAGACAGTGCCACATGTGCCTGACCTTGGGGAAAGTCCCAGTGACTTTTGTGCAAATAACTGCAAAGACTTAGAGGTCTGTATGCTGGGTGAGAACATAGATGGTCTCACTCTACATACATCATTATACAAGTCCATGAGGCTTGGACTTTTCTTTCAACATCAAATCTAGCACAGTTTAGGGTATAGGGATCAAAGAAAGGAATAAAAACTGTGTTAAATAGGTCTTCAGGAACCTTGAAAACTGTGTAGCGATTCGGGGATTGATATAAAAGCCTAGTGATAAAATATACAAATACACTACCCCTATTAAAGGAAGTCTGAGCAGTCACATTTATGCCAAAAAAGCATCTATGAAGCTTAGTCCCATTCTTAATAGCAAACTGAAAATAAAGCTTTGAATATACTGCCTTGTTTCCCTTCATTTCAGACAGAAGAGGGAAAGTGAAGGCTTCCCAAGCCATTATGATAAATAGTATGCAGTTAGTGCAAGCAAGGTATTTACAAATTGTGGTTAGTAAAAATATTTATCAAAGACAGTATAATTACCAGACAGCTTGCATGCCTGAAAACAGAGTTGTTAAAAAAGATAGAAAAAAAGGAAGAAAAAATAGGAATTTACAGGGTCAAACATAAACACAAGTGATTTTCAGTCCAAAACAGTGTCTCAATTTGCTTTACACAGGGTCACAGGCAAGGAAAGCAAGAAATGCCTGTGTTGATGGGAATAAATGACAGCAGTAATATGCCACAGTGGTATGGAGGATGTCCAAACATCTTTTGTTTGTCAACATTTTCATTAAGACACTCGGCCAATGCAAATGGAACTAATGTATACATTTAAGGTTAAGTACATGCTTAAATGTTTTGCCAAGCATAAACTTGAGGTAATTAAAAAGCCACTTCTGAAACACTATATTAGAGGAGTTCTAGGGCTTTTTGAATGTCTTCAAAAGTTGATCTTTAAAAATGATATTTAGTGGATAGTGTAGAGCAAATAATCTGCTCAAGCAATTCTTCCCTTGAAAATGGACCCAATCCTCACGTAACCTAGAGCACACCGGGGTCAAGAAGGTCATTTTTGCAAAGCCCACAAACTACAAGGCTAACACAAATGCAAAACACTCCTCTAGGTCATCCACAGATGTGCTTCCTGAGGGACTGCTTTGTTGTTTCACTTCTGTGGATCCAAGTGAGGAACAAACCCATCAAAGACACCTCCACCAGCCTCCTTGTCTCTTTCTCATTGCTTCTGGCCATCTCACTCCTGTTCCCAACAACCCAACACATTCTGGGCAACACAAAATGAAGGTCCAGATGAGGCCAAAGACCACAAAGCTTAATGTATATGCCACAGACATTGTTCTTAGCAATAGGATTTCTTTTTGTTAAATGCCCTGAGGAGACCAGCCAGAGTTGACTTCAAGTACATGTAAAGCAGGCAAGATATGGCAAGCAATGATCATGTCCCATTGGTTATTATTCCTGTTTTGGGATGTGGGATGATGAACTAATGTGCCAAGCTCCTCTTGTCTGAAGAGATGGACAAACAGCCTGGCAGCTGTAACTGCATCCAGATTTGTTATGGAACCAGAAGTTACTCTAATTTGTGGACTTTAATTGGTGCTTTTATGGCCAAAAAGGCTCACTTTGCTTTAAGAGAAATCTTGCATTAGAGAACACTAGATATTTCCGTGCTAGTAAATCAGACAATGCCAGGGCTTGGGCCTTCTGCTGAATAGCACTTATCCTTACCCCGAGATGGAGGTCTGTGGCTAATGGAGTCCCCCAGGGCTCAGGACTGGGTCCCATCCTGTTCAACTTCTTCATCAATGACCTGGATGAGGGGACAGAGTGCCTCCTCACCAAGTTTGCTGCTGATACCAAGCTGGGAGGAGTGGCAGACACACCCGAGGGCTGTGCTGCCATTCAGAGAGACCTGGACAGGCTGGAGAGTTGGGCAGAGAGGAACCCCCTGAGGTTCCACAAGGGCAAGTGCAGAGTCCTGCACCTACGGAAAAATAACCCTAGGCACCAGCGCAAGCTGGGGGCTGACCTGCTGGAGAGCAGCTCTGCAGAGAAGGACCTGGGAGTGCTGGTGGATGACAAGTTGACCATGAGCCACCAATGTGCCCTTGTGGCCAAGAAGGCCAATGATCTGCTGGGGTGCATTAGGAAGAGTGTTGCCAGCAGGTCGAGGGAGGTGATGCTGCCCCTCTACTCAGCCCTGGGGAGGCCTCATCTCAAGTTTGGTGTCCAGTTCTGGGCTGCCCAGTACAAGAGAGACACGGAGCTACTGAACAGAGTCCAGCGTAGGACTACAAAGATGATCAGAGGGCTGGAGCACCTGCCCTATGAGGAATGGCTGCAAGAGTTGGGCCTGTTCAGCCTGGGGAAGAGAAGACTGAGGGGGGATCTTATCAATGTGTACAAGTACCTGAAGGGAGGGTGTCAAGGGGATGGGGACAAACTTTTTTCAGTTGTCCCGTGTGACAGGACAAGAGGCAATGGGCAGAAATTGAAGCACAGGAAGTTCCACCTGACCGTGAGGGGGAATTTCTTCACTGTGAGAGTGATGGAGCACTGGACCAGATTGCTCAGAGAGGTTGTGGAGTCTCCTTCTGTGGAGATGTTGAAGGCCCGCCTGGATGCAACCCTTTCTACCATGCTCTAGGTGACTCTGCTGAGCAGGGAAGTTGGACTAGATGATCTCCGGAGGTCCCTTCCAACCTTACTGATTCTCTGATTCTATGGTTTTAGCCCAGGTCAGCTAGCACTCTGCTAGTTTGAGACAAAAAAAACCACACACATACACCCCAGAAACCACAAAGAACTGATTTTTGAAAGATGCCTACTTAAAACATTAATTGTAAAACAATAAAAACAGTTCTATGCAATGATATATGAAAAACAAATCGTAAATAGTTCAAATTTACAAGTAGTATAATTTTTAAACATAGCATTCAGAATAACATATTCCTGCTGAAATTCTTGTAAGTCTTATGATGTTAAGAAGCACTAAGTTGGTCAGATGGTTTGGGTTAAATCATGTCAAAACTACTGGTGTACAAATGCAAGGAAGAAAAATTCTGTGTGGATACACATACAAGGAGACCACAACGACTCCAGGGAAAAGACTATAATTTCTTCTGTAATCTCTAATATGATGAATTATGGTAAGTGCATATAGTTAATTTATAACTCTATTTCCATGCATACTCAGCCTAATATTGCGTCCGATTCATATGATATCTGAATTAGCCAGTTTTTGTTCTGCAGCTGGCTCTAAGTGTTCAGATGGAAAAAACATTCTTTCTGCATCACTCATCTATGACCATTTCCTTTGATTCTTCTTCCTCTGATGTGTGTTTTTAGCTTATATTATATAAGGCTAAAAACCTTAATTTACAGAGAACTCTACAAAATGTGATCTGCCTTGTGACATCCCCATCAACGTTATTTGCCAGACATCATTTAATTGCTTTTTCTATTTATGAGCAGTCGTCTTCACTCAGGATTGACAAATCTAGTCCAATAGGTACAGCTAAATGTCCATAACTGTCCCAAACAATTGCCACACAGTTAAAAGTTGTCAGGGTCTAGGGATTATTTCGCAGTTTTACCAGTTTTGATGCAGTGATCATATCTAGGCCAATAAGGGAGTTAGTAGCATTTACACAGCCATTTCTTGCTTATTGTCCTCAGTGGAAAAATAATAATACTAAAAAATTCCCACAAGAATATTTAATTTACTAAGAGAAATGTAGCCATTGTTTTTCAAAGCATATGTTTGTCACTTTATCTTTGGAAGTTTTAAATGGTTGCTATGGATTCAGAGAATAAATGGCCAGAAGAGAACATTAGACCACATTATCTCAGTTCCTGCAGAATTTACATTATTCCCACAGGCGCTGAGAGCAATAATTTATGTTTATCAAATTCACTCTTCCAAAAGGCTTCCAGCCTTGAGCTAAATGCCTCAACAAGATGTGTCTGTTGGAGCTGGAGGGAAGCAAAGATGGTCAGCTGAGGTCTAGAAAACATAGCCAGGGAGGAAAGAGGAAAAGTTATTTAGTCTGGCAAAAGAAGACGTAAGTAAAGGTCTTCAAGAGGATATTGTTGAGGCAAAAAATATAAATGGCTCAGAAACTGGCAGGACAAATTTATGAAGCGCAAGTCTTTCGGGAAGAAACATTTGATGCCACCTCTGCTTATGAAGCCACGGAGTCACAGATAGTCAGAAACAGGGGTATGGTGTGAAAAAGCAGTCTATTCCAGCTTTGTCTTTTATAATCTTTTCCTGTGCAACTCTTATGTGTCACTGTCAGAGGCAGCACACAGACCAGATGGATGCTCTGGTCCAGCCAGGGCAGCTGTTCTCTCCTTCCTAAGTAGCAGGTGCCCCACAGTTTCCCTGGGTAGTTCACTCCAATGCCTAATCAGACTTGCTGCTAAAAATATCCATTGCTTATTCATGCTAAATTCATTCCAGTAATTAATAGAAAATTAATTCTAGTCAGGTTGCTATGCCCTTGAGAGTGTGTGACCTTGCTTTATGCAGTGAAGAAGAATTAGCCAAGGTCCATCCAATGTAAACTATCAAAATGGCAGAAACAGGCTGTTCCTGGACTCCTGACTTTCTTTTTTCCACAAGGATTTCTGATCCACAAGAGAGGAATGACACCCATTCCCTTTCCTATTGCTTCTGTATGTATTCCCAGGCAAGGAATAACTTTTTATCATCTGTGGTTGCATGAAATTTTCTTTACGGACGCTTTCATCCTTTCTTTTTCTTCTCTGGGTGCTATACTTATATTTAGATAAGGCCTAACCTGGTAAGCTTATAACCTGGTATCTTGTGGAAACATGGCTTACACATTTGTTTGTTCTCTGTTTGGGTCCAGTCAAGTCTCCATTTTAATCCCAGGCACACTTCTGTCTGCATCCATTGACATCACAGTTTTTGCTGGAGAAACTCAGAATGCATTGTAAAACCCTGTGCTCAGCACTGGGCTAAGATATCGATTACAAACATCTATGTTTGGGGCCTGCGGCACCTCTGAAAAGGTCACAGTGAAGTAGGATATGCAATTTGTAAAGGTCAAGTAAGGGAAGGGATCTCTAACTCCTGTCTAGGGATGTGTAAAGGATGCTCAATCCAGCGACAGAACCAAAAAATGTAGCTGAGGGGAACAGCTTTGAGTCACTTCATAACACCAACCAATTTTTTTCTTCTATATGTGCTTTTATTGGTGAATATCTGACTATCCATGAGGATGGCCTCAGTGTAGGCACACCTTAGGGCAGGATGTCCAAGCTCCCATCATAGTCAATGGAGACTTAGCCAAGCAAGTCAATGAAACTGGGGATGCAATTCGTCTGGCCAAATTCAGGTGTCTCTTCTAGGATAAGACAGATAATACCTTAAGCTTCCCTGACCAGATCTGCCCTACTACAGAGCAGCCTGGAAGGTATACTCTGAGGTGACACCCCTGCATCAGGTAAGCTTGTCTTCAGTGCCTGATGTGGGAAGAAACCCAGAGCATCACTGGATCTGAAATGGATATAGGCAGTTAAAAACGGGTAATCTGAGGATGCACAGAAGCAAATTTTGAGACACAGATATGAGTAGCAAGGAAACTATATATAAAGTGATGATTTTTTCTAATCATTATTGATTACTTTGGCTACTTACATGCTGCTAGGATGAGAGCAGGGCAATATTCATAGTTAGGAACAATTTCATTTCCTTGGTGCTGCTTGCCAATGGGAAAGTGGCCTGGGCCTTCTAGCCAGTACTTAAAACAGGACACAAAACTAGAATGAAGTGCTGTATTTAGACCCATTCAAATGTACCTGACTTAGCAAAAAAAAAAAAAAAAAAAAAAAAAAAAAAACTCTCTTTTCCTAATGACTCTAAGAAATGGTGGATTGATTTTTAAAATCAGTTTTCAGCTAAATAGATAAACAGGAGGAAATGTTACATATTAATCAGAATTCTCATTATATCTCCTGATTTATAAAGCTCATCTTCTGCTATCCTAAACTTTGGAGCATTTGATAAAGCAGCCAGAGAAAAACTTTTTTAATAAAAGATTTTTTTTTTATCAGAGTTTGCCAATTCATCAAAATCAAATTGCTTCATGACACTGCATCTCTCCAGCCCAATTACTATATAATTAGTTAACACAAAGCGGAATAGTTCTAAAAGGGACAAAGACAAGTACAATCTGAATTCCCATATCTGTAGAGAGAGCATCTGCTCAAGCAAAAGGGAACATGACTTAAAAGAATTGATCCCATACCTTCCTCATCCTAATTGCAAGTCCCAATCAGCAGGGACTGACTATTCTAGATTGATCTTGCTCTCTCTATCTGGTTTTGATTGTAAAATCTATCCTAGGCTTAAAACAGCTTTATTATTTCTGCAGAGAATTTCTTTGTCATCAAAACAGTGTTTTCCAACCCTAAAAACACTTTGTCAACAAGTTTCCAACCAAGTCCCAAAACAGCCCTGACAAATCTATTCTTTCAGGATAATATTTTCCTCGTATTTAATGTCATGAACTGACTTCTGGTGCTAAAGTTTTTCCCCTTTGCTGTGTTAAAACAGGGTAACCTGCACCTCCCCACAGTGCTAGCCTCAAAATGTGGACAAGGAGGAAGGAGGAGGGACCATAAGTGGCCAGACATTCAATGCAGCTCCTTCCACACAGGGAGCAATCATTCCTGATGCTTGATGGGTCCAGCAATCAGGTCTAAACTGAAAACCCAGTTCCTTCACATAGAGTCTGTCCTGGTTGTGGCTTTCTGTAGGGGACAAAACAATTAAATCATTTTCCTGATGGAAGGAACAGGCCGCAGACTACGTAGCACCTATGCTCACCAGTCCTGGTCTCAGCACTGATGCTGTCCTGTTGCATGGTCCCAGGAAAGTCATGTCTTCTGCTTGTATTTCAAATTACCTTTTTCTACTTCTGTCCAAAGGAAGCTGCAGAGCCTGACATGCAAGAGGGTAAGAAAGTCCAACCACAGAACTGCTTTGTGGTCCTAATGCAGGTTTCTCCCCCTCACACTTTATCCCACCTCCAAAGCTTAGACACAGAAGAAAAAGTACTCTTCTGCAAACAACTCAAAAATGCACGAGGCATCTCCAGCAGAAGCTGGCAGGGATCCCACACTCCGAATCTTTTACAACCAAAAGAGCTTAGCAATTAGCAAAATAACAAAAAAAAATGTCAAATGCATTTTTGATGCTCTGAAGTTGCTGAGATTTTAAACAAACAGTCTGGGCTGCTCCCACACACCAAGAGGTCTGTGTGCCAGCAGCGTGGCAACAGCACCACCGCATGGGAAGCTCCAATCCCTACAGCCATTGGAAATTAGCCCTATCTACGGTTCGCTCTGCAGACAAGATTACCACCATAGTGGGATTATTTTGCAGCGATGCACTGATTTCACAGTTATCAGCAAGAGCATGTGTGATATGATTTGAAAGGGAAGTTTTTCTCCAAGTCTGGTCAGGCTGGCCTCTGAAATCTGAAATCCCAAATGGGACCAGCTGGGCATTTTGGTCTGTGCCAGATCCCTTGTAGAAACCCTCAAGGCCAAGCAGGTTCCTCACTTATCAAGCCCTTCTAGTGCTCAGCAGTTGCACTTGTTTGCACCCACAGATCTCAAAGCACTTCACCAGGAATATAGATATCATTAGCCTTATTTGTTGTTAGAGGAAGAAGAAGCACAAAGAAGGGAAGGGACATGTCCAAGGTCCCTCAGCAGGCTGGTGACAGAGACCTCCAAAATCCCTTTGTCTTTGCTCAATGCTACCCAACACAGCAGCTCCAGTCCATTTTACTGGTCTCAGTAAGACATCTCTCAGCCAGCCTATCATTGCCTCCACATGCTCTGAAGCTTACTTGAACAGTAAACCTAGACTTAAATCCCTGCAGTGTGAGTTATAACAATGTGAAGCAGTGGTAGACATCTATAAATGTAGCAGTTGGAACCTCTCTCTGTTCATACTTAGGGGCAGCCCAGGAGCAGCAGGAATTGTGTTTACTGCTGCTGGCCAGCATCCTGCCTCTCCACTCCAAGGCTTGTGCATAGAAAAGGAGAAAATAGCTAGAAGCTTGGCAAGAAATACCTTGGGCTGAGACAGGGCGTGGATGGTGGCCTTCTATCACAAGCAGAGGCAAGGACTGAAAGTGAAGGTGCCTGATATCACACATGCTGATATAAGAGGGCCCAGAGAACCAGCTCGTCTAGCTCCTCCTGACAGCTAGCTCTCCATCCGTCTCTGTGGACATCTGTACATCTACTTATTTTTAAATCTGTCTCTCCCCTTGTCTAGCCATATGTCTTCCTGTCTATCCAATCATATGCCTCATTTAGGATCCACACTTCCCTCCTTACAGATAAGTGTGCAATGTGATTTCCCTTACTGACATCTAGTGATTCAATATAATCTGTTCTCCATCTGTTCTGAGTTTTGGACAGTTCGCTGCTCTTGCTTCTGAAGCTGCTTGCATTCCTAGGACGCAATTGTGCAGGAGTTAGAAACTTGATGCCTAAAATAGACTGCTAAAATCCATCTCTGTATGTCCTCTTTTAGCATGAAGACACCCCCACAGACTGAGTATGCTTCCAGACATCAAAGAGATTCTCAGAACAAGGAACCTCATAGCCTCCTTTTTGTGCCGGTATCCTCAGCCTCAGCTATGTGGCAAAGCCTGAGGATGGACCATGATGTGCACAGTCAGTGCTGTCTGCACATCAGTTGTTTGTTTTTCCCTTTCTAGAGGTGGGGACTGATTTTATGGCTTGAGCTAATCTCAACTATCCCAGGCAAACCACCTTCCAAATCATCCCCTGGAAGTCTGACCTGTTTCCACTGACTGTGGGTAGCAGCAGCTTGCCTGGCTTAGACTAGATGCTGAGCAAGGTGCAATGAACATCGTTTCAGAGATGCTGTTCAAACAACATAGCAGAGAAGTAAAATTCAACAGAGTACCAGGGTAACTCAAGTGACCAGCAGAAAAAGCATTTCCTGGTCACACATACTCTGAGCAGTGCAGTGACCTCTCTGCAGGGCCAGGTGGCCTCCGACTGCAGCTCTTTTTGTCCTAGCATTGATGTCTTGGATGAAGACATCTGAGAAGGCACCACAGGCCTGAGCCCTGAGGCTGGGCAACCTTGCAGGATCCTCTGATGTTCCTGCTCTTTCAAGGGCTGCAATTCATCCAGATGCTCAGATGAGTGTGTGGAATTTAATTTATAGTTTCCTCTTTGCTGGAGTTTTTTCTTCTTTTCTTCTGCACTCAAAAGACATCCCCTCAAAAAAGACAGACTGCTCTTGAAGTCTCAAATACATTTCCTGTGACATCTACAGGCTTTCTTACAGCTTCTTCAAACCACCTAGCCAAATGGTTACCACAGCTCAGGGTATAGAGCAACTCTCTTTTGCCTATAGAGATGCTCAGCATCATTGCCCAGATTTCCCAGGCGCTGTAATACCTATTGCCTTTCTTATTCTCAGATTTTCAGCTCACATCTACTGATGTGATATGCACCCGCTCAAAGCTACCAAGGGCACCATGTCCTGAAGCGCAGCCCAACCCCGCTTTCTAAGCTTGACACCAGACAGGCAAACCAAGATCCAGCAAATAACCAACCCTTTCCCTCCTTCCTGAGCAGAAAGCTCCAGAGCTATGTCTATCAAGACTCTGCAGTGACACTTAAACCAGCGTGAAAAAAGTCCACGTGATGTGTAGGCATCCTTAGATCAGCAGGGGAAAGAAGTGGATGGTCTTTTCATGTACAATTAGATGAACCTGGGATTTTACATCAGGAAAATAATAGAAAAAACTTGTATACACAATCTTATGGACAAGTGCATGCTAATGTATGTATGTAACTATAATGTGACACGCTTGCCATCTTCAGGAGCTGAGCAGAAACTGCATGTAAACTTTCAAAAAATGGTGGGAAGCAGCAATCAATGTCAGGATACAGGAATTACTGGGTTCTTACGCAGCCTCTGGCTGTAGCCACCCAGGACAGGGTCAAGGCAGCTGCCGAGCTACGAGTACCTCTTTTAGAGTTCTTTGTGGCAACTCTGGGCCTATTAGGAAAAAAATACGAAGAAATGACAGCACTAGGGGAGTTAGACTGGCAGCAAGTCAGACTGCTGGGAATGTTAGCAGCATTCCCTCTTGCTTACTGGTGAGTTGTTTGAAGGAAGAAACATTTAATGCAAAGCCTGGGTGGATTTGATGGGGGTCAGGTTGTCCTCTCCCCCTGGCCCTATTCTTCCCTGACACAGGGAACCAGGCCCACTGGGTCAAGCATAAGAGTTTAAAAAAATAATAATAAGTAACCTTAAATATCTCTAAATAAGGATCACCAGAGCCAGAGCCTTTTTTCTAGCTACTCCAGAAGTGTTCTCACAGCTATTTCCAGCTATTCCAGAAAAGTTGGTTATAAACAGGATAAGTTGGATATAAAAAGGTCTGAAAAAAAGAAGGTGGAGCAAAGGGTAATAGACGCAAAAGGGAGGACTTTTGTTTAAACCAAAGAGTTGGGTCTTGCACAGAAGTTCCAACGTCCAAGGAAGATCATTTAAGATCACCACAGTGGAAAGAGTATGTGCAAAAACATCCCCCGCACCAGACTCTCCGCTGGTGTGGATCAGCACTGTGTCATTAACTTCAGAGATACGCCAGCTGACCTTCCATTACTCATCCTGCAGCCGCTGATCAAGAGCTAAGATCCACACTGACACACCTTCCTTTCAATTTATCCTAAGAGCTAAACTGTGAGAGAACAAGTCCTCAAAGGCTATTACTGCAAAGTGCTATGTTCCTGAGGTGTAAAGAAGAACCCCAAATAAAGCAAGAAACCACAGCAAAATGAATTTAGCAGGAAGGCCTGTTTTCTTTTACACTGTCGTACACTGAGAAGCAGTCAAAGGATGTGATGGATGTGAGAGTTCTCCAGCCAACCCACCAAAGCAAGTGTAAAAGCTTCAGCTCGTACTGTGGCTAAAATCACTTTCACCTGTGATTGGAAATGGCATTTCCTTAAGAAGTCTGAATTATCTTCACACCGATGTAACTTCAGATGTCAAAACCATACCCAGCCTATGCAAGATAGAGAGACTGACAAACAGACACATGCCACAGTGTTTATAATGTGGAGATAGAAATACTGGGCAAAGCAATCAAATAGTCCCATTGGCTTCAACATAGATTAAAAACCTGAATTGGGCATTGTATTGTACTGGACTACAGAGAATACACACAAATAACTGCATAGGAGCACAGGGACACCCAGAAGAAGCAAGCCTACGCACTGCAGTTTGCTCAAATATCTTACTACCGCATGCCACAAGTGTCACACAGAGGCAGACACACAGGTGAAATAGCTGGAGGTGTTTATTAAAGAAAATTTTATGCTTGATTTAAACACAATAGCACTTCTCAAGGTAGCAATGGGGTGGAGAGCCCCGTTCACAGGGTGCAACTGCAGCCCTGGGGAGATGCATAAGGCCAGCCTTGTTCTGAAGAACTTGTGCTTTTTTCCAGTCATGTGAACACTTTGCCCGAGGGTAGAAGGGAAGGTGGAGGTCAGAAGGGAGCCACTGGGAGCTCAGTGACGGAGAATCACGATTAGATAGGAGAGGCCGATAACGCAAGTATCTGCATCACGAATCAGCCCCTCCCTTGGTCCAGTGTGCAGCCTCGCTCAGGTGCCTTCATAGGAAAACCTTCCAGGCGTGCACAAGTGCTGCCTCCCGCGGTATATAGCACACCCCAAAAGGAGACAACCCTTACGCTGCACAAGAAAGGCCATCCCAAAATGAAGACTTTGCTTGTCCTCCTGCTGGGAGCAGCCTTGTGCACGGACTCAGGTAAGACATCATGGACAGTCTGTCCTGTATCCTCTCCAGCAAGGCGCTCAGCTTGAGGAAAGGCCAGTTAGGGGGATTTGGGGGTGAAGGAAGAAATGCTGAAGCCACATTTGCTTTCTGATGGGATGACCTAGGTGTTGCATAGAAAAATAGGTAGTCTCACTGTGCTGATGGCATGATACTAGCACTGGGTGGATCAGCTTCCAGGAAAGACAAGTCCTGGAAAAGTCCTAGATAAGTCCTAAAAAAAGTAAATTTCATAGGGATCAAAATTATTTGTATCAGACCATGCAGGTTTTTCTTTTAATAAGAGGGGAGAGGAGGATTATTTGTCTTCTTCCTGGGCTAACGAAATAGCTCATTTCAATATTTCTGCAAAGGTAGGTTTTGTTCTGACATATTTTTTGATGCCTCTCAGTGTTCACAATTTATCTGCTTTCTAAAAGGAATGAAAGGGGGGAAGAGAGCCATGACATGTGATTTTCCAGATTGAATGGGTAGAATTTGGACAATGCAAATCTGTAACTCTTTTTTGCCTAATTGAGAAAACATGATTTAAAATCATCTCTCTCATGTTACCGGAGAGTGGAAGACCCAGATCTGATCAGAAACTTGTCTTAACAGCAGAGGATATTAATGAATAAGATGAGAAGGAGCTTGTGTAGCTCTGCCCAGATCCTTTTCTATGCCAACTTCCAGCAAATGCTCTAACCGTCCACCATCAGAGTTCAATGAAATTTGATTTGTGTTACATTAGAAGTCAGATATTCAAGGGAGCAGAATGCTGCACTGCAGACATACTGGGGGTTTGCTTATTGCCTCTGGGATTGTATCAGTCATTTACATAAACTAAAACAGTTTGGACAGACGGAGACCAAATGGTTCAAATCCTTCTTACTTCTGGTCCCAGTAACTTACTCCTGTTCCTAGTTTCTAGTTAGGGCTTGTCTATGTCCTAAAAGAGTATTTTAGGCATTAGGGTGTTGGTCCAAGGGAGTCATGAGATAAGCCTTGTGGTCAGTGAGTTGAAATACATACAAACATTCACACACAAACACAACTTCCTACACATTTTTCAGGGCTGTGAGGCTCTAGTGATGCACCAGGGCACAAGTAGGTAGTAGGAAAAGGGAATTGTACCATGCTCTCTCTCCTTGGGGAACTACTTTTCATCAAAGCTTGTAAGCTGCAATGCCTATGCTGGTATCCTAGCCTTCACTTGACATATTTAACAATGCTGTGGATGTTAACAATGCTGATTTATGCCCCCAGTGGACCAGCATATGGCCCCATAAGGGGGTGGGAATGCCTGATGATGTGGTTTTCAAAAGGAGGTAAAACCTCTGTTAGCACTTTGCTTTCTAAGAGGGCATGTTGGCAAGCAGATATCAGAAGTTAGTGAAACAGAGAAAGTGGGCCAGAGACCTTCCAAATCACCTGCTTCACCCCTCTTCCCCTTTGTCTCCTTTGGGCTTTCCTCATTTCATCCAGAATGGGGCACAATGACCCAGATGAAGCTCACAAGCACAATATTGGTACAACTCCCATGTCTGTAGAGGCAGATAAACAGCATCAACACATTCTTTTGGTGATTTCATCCTTCCATCTCTTCTCAGCTCACAAGGAAATGGAAGTATCTTAAAAGTCCTTATACAGATAGGAACTGCATTGAGACAGATACTTCTTAAATGCACCACATAAATCTGAAAGAGCTCCAGTACTTGTAAAATTTAACCATCTCTCTTCCCAAGTGAGTGCATCATTCTTCACTGAAAGTGGAAAGACCACTGGTTTCCAAATAACAGAGGTGCTAGCTTCTTTTGAGGACCCTCACAACGGATCCTGGGTCCCAGTATAATCACAAGATGTCTTGGTTCCCCATAGAGCTCTGGATGGATTTGCCTTGTAACTCTCTTGGCCTCTTGCAGGTTCTTCTTTGAAATGCTACAGCTGCACAGCACAGGTTAGCAACTCCAACTGCAAGATGCCTGTGAACTGTAAGGATTTGGAGACGTGCAAGACAGATGTGATCGGTAAGGCAAGGTGTGGATGGGCACTGTCTTGGTTGCAGTGTTGGAACTGGGCGTGGCCTGAGCCACAAATGTCCAAGCCAAACCCAGCTACACTAGGTACAAACAGCTGGTGTGTGCCAGAGCTGAGGCCAGCGGAGCTTAGTGTGCCACAGGAAGAGAAAAGCCATCTGGGGGAAAAAAGTGGGGAAAAAAACACCTTTAGAGATGGTTTTCAGTTTCAGTTAAAGCGGCTGAAGAACAAAGTTTAACCCTTGGTAATGGCTAGCCCCTTGGTAGTGGTGCTGGTCATCACCAAGTCCTCTCCCCATATTGGCCATGAGATTGAGATTACAATGTATTAGCACCATGCGTGTTGTACCCTATAAAGTCCTCAGCATTTGCCAATAGGTCATGCTAACTATGGAGCGGTACAGACACACAGTGCCAGTGCCTGAAACAAATCCTGATGGAGTGCAGCTGATCTGTACAGCACCTAGCACAGCAGGGTGTTAAACCCTTGATATTTTGAATAATACATACCAGTGTTTCTCACCAACACAAAAATGTGTTTATTTCTCTTCCATAACACCAAGGAGGTTTTGCTTACAAGAGCAATAGCTGAGCTTGTACTTTTGTAAAGGTAGAAATATGGGTTAAAACGAATGTAGCCTTTCCCACAGGACAACCTGGCTGTAGGTAACAGCCAGATGTAATGGTAAGCAGTGTGAAGGGTTGAGTCTAGTAAAATCGATGACAGAGCTGACTCTAGAGGAATTCAGTGGACAAGACGGAAATTCACTCAGGTCTATCTACAGCCGTCTCTGAATGCAGCCAACTCTAGGTCTCTAGGTAAACTCCCTTAAGGTGTTATGATTTAATTCTCTCATCCTAGACCTAGGGAAAAAGAAAAAAAAATCTGCACAGAAAATGATTGTTCACCCTGTGCAGATCTGCAGTGACAGCTCAGCTGCTCTTAGATTTGGGACACAGAGACCATCAGTGGCATCCATGTTCAAACGGCTCTCCACAGGGCAGTGAACGCAGCACCTCCCATAGGCATCCTTGCACAAACTGCAGTGTGCAGACCCATGGTCATGCATTCACAAAGAGGAGAGTCAACACATCTTACAATCTGCTGGGCCTGAACAGTAATTTGCACATGTCAAAGACTTGGTACCCAGATTAAGCTGTTCAAGACTAGCAAATCCAATGAAAAACTCATCAGTCCTACCTTAATCTGACCAGCAGCCACTGAGTAGCAACTGACAACAAAAAAGCAGGCCTTTCAGAAGGAAAGCAAACAACAACTTTGTCATTTGTGAAATGAGGATAACTGTGTTTCTGTAATAGCCCTTGGTACTGAATGGCTCTGGGCAACAAAGGTGTATAAGATTCCCTCACATTCTTGCTCCTCATCATGAAGGGTCTCTAGAGTCTCACACAGGGCTGTTAATGGTTACTTTAGTTATTAAATATATTATTATCATTACTATTAGCTGATGCTGTTCTAGAAATCACCTAGAACTGTGAATATACTGCCTTTACCAAGCAAGTGGGGACTGGATCCCTTACCTCCCTGACAAACTGACACCTCAAAAACGCAACAGGAGGCAGTAAAGCAGCCATTCAGAAATACTCATGTTTTCCCTGTAATGACCTCAGTTAGGAATAGAATTTTGTTATTCAATTCTGTGAGTCTTGGACTGGGTACTATTGCACTGAGTCCTTGGACTAATGGTCCTGCCTTCCTTCTAGGAGTCATAGGGCTCTTCAGTGTCATCAGTAAGGGCTGTGCTTCATCATGTGAGCCATCTTATCAAGATCTCACCGTGGGGAACAGGAATATCTCCTGCTGCAGCAATGACCTCTGCAACGTCAATGCAGCGGGCAGTGTGAGGTGCAGCTATGGGATGGCAGCAGTGATATCAGCCAGCACGCTCTGGACCTTCCTGAACAACAGACTGTAAGAAGCAGAGGAGACTCCCATGGCCATAGAAAGCCTCAGAGCATTCCTGTTACAGCAGAAATTGTAGCCTGGAGCAATTTGGTGTCTTGGGCACACAGCATACTTGGAGCTGATGGCAGATCTTTGCCTTATGATAGCTTCTTGTGACTGTTATTTTACTTCTGTATTGCTGCTAAATAAGGGAGTGTGTGTGTGTTATCTGCATAAAACCTAATACAACTATTTCTGAATCAGATGTGTGTATGTTACCTGTATATACTTAGTTTTTTTGTTCCTACAACCAGCATCATCCATAGATGGGTATGTTGCACATCTGGTCAAAGTTCAGTCTTGGTCATTGATGTCTCACAATGTTGTGTGCTGACAGACACCATGGCAGAGTAGAATAGTTGCAGCAACTGTACCTCCAAAGCTTGAGGGGCTCTGATATATGACAAACTCTGGTGGGGACATACTCCAAAAAGGGATTGTACTTGCAGGGGATCTTGACTGTGACCAAGAGATTCTGGGATCCTCGACCTCATTAGCTATCATACAAAAAAAAGCAATGCTCATTTTCCCTGCTACTTGTGAAATCCATTCTGTCCATACTGCCTTCCTTGCAGCTACCTTGTAGCATATCTTAGGATGGATGATGGAATTGCACAGTCAGGTACCTGGAGCACCAACACCATGGTGGGCTGTAAAGGAAAGCTCAGAATATCTGGGAAACCTTTCCCAGTCCTCTCAGATGGTAGTTCCAATGAGGTATCTTCATGCAAGTTGGTGCTCATCCTCTCTGATATGAGTTCATATCCATTCTATGGATATGCACTAGAAGATCCTGAGCAATGGTTAGCAAAGGCAGCAGAAAAAGTACCATAGGAAGCTTCCTGCAAGAAACTCTCAAAAGGGAGTTTTTAAAAGAAACAACAACACACATACAAGAGCAACGCTTATACAAAGAGATCTCAAAAGCAACATAGAAAACATTCTACACCATGCTGCATGTGTATCCTCCTAATATACAAAAATAGAAGATAAGGCTGATATCAGGAGAGGGTAAAGATGGGCCTGGGAGTGCCCCTGGTAGGATGATGAAACAGGCTGGACTCCTGACTGTTAGCTAAGGACTGTAAAGTCAGGACAACAGTGGATGGAGGAGCGAAAGGGGAGGTGGGTCAGCCAGGTGCCTCCTTTTTCCCCTTTCATACTCTAAGGACTCATGGACCTGCAAAGGGTACAAAAAGCCAAAGGCTGAAATAGCAAAGAACCATTTTTCTGATGGAGATGAGTAAGCTGGGGGATCCACAGCTGTGGGATAAGGCCTATCGTCATGTTTTGGGAGAAGTCAGACGGATGTCAGAGGATAATGACCATATCTGCTATTGTGAAACATGAAAGTATGTAAATGTTTTGGATACAAGGCATTAATGAGTTGCTAATTGCATGATGCAGGGAAGGGGTTTACCCCAGAGTGAAATCCAGAATGAACCAACACATACGTGGCCAGTTTGGTTATTGGCAGAGGGAGGATATGGGACATAGGGGATAATCTATTCTGGTTCTTCCATCCTGTTGAGTCTCAGTCACCTAGAGGAGGTTCGTACAGCTGTATCCCTCACAGCCAGGTCGTTTTATGCATGGACAACCAGCTGCATGACCTCTCCAGTTCAAGCTGACCTAGTGCACCTTGAACATAAGACATGGCAGAAGGACTGCAATGTTGTGCTGTGCTACCTCATGGGAATCCTTCCTAGAAGACACCCAGGCTAGCCACAGCTGAAAAAAAGAGCTCTTCCCCTACACCATGATCCAATTAGGCAGGTGCTGTATTGCATGGCAAACCAAATAAAGCTTGAGAAGCGTGCAGCAAAGGGTTAGGAACTGGGCTGGATGGGCTGGTGGGTCAGCCTTGTCCTTTAAAATAGTAGTAGATGTCACAGTAATGCTTCTTTTTATTTACTACCAGCACACTTTGCTGATGCTTCACTTACTTTCTTACAAACAGTACTGTCTGTACCCTTTCAACCCAAAACTGCTGCTCACATGGTGGAAGATCATGCTACCCAGCCCCCTTGTTGGTTGCTCCCTCTCCTTGGAGCCTTAGCTGGTCCCCCTTTCCACATGCTTCCATTTGTAGAAGACCTCTACACCTCCTCTCCCACTTCATGTTTTCTTAGGTTCATATCCAGAAGACTCTGCCCAAATCCAATTTAGAAGAACAAAAAGAGAACAAATACCAAGCAGCAGCCTCCTCCAAGCTCTGAGATCTTCATCAAGTTCACACTCTATCAGTAATGTGTCCTTAGCCGAGGGGACAGGGATGTGAACACTATTACCTCTCATGGGTATAATGAGGATGCATCATGATATAACTACCCCAAATCAGACTTTCTGACTAAGTCTATACTATTAAATCAATCAGTGCTGGGAAATGGAGCTCTGTCAACTGCATTCTTGCAATATTAGAAGGCTTCTGACACATTACTGCTCTGTGCCCACTTTCTCAATCACTTCCCTGGCCATCAGGTACTAGCACATCCAGTGACCATTCCCAACAGGCAGGTTGGTTACAAGATTGTAGTGCAAGAAAGCTGAGACAGAACCACGTACCTGGTGCTGAGTCTTTGAGGTTATGCCTTGTTCAGAGTGACTACATCTGCTTTGCCATAGATTTGCTGAGGATTATTTCCTTTTCCATACACATTCTGGAGGGATTTCACAATCCACTGCTGACTTACTTTCCCCTCTCTCTCTTGATCTGTCTGGAGAAGTTTTTGCATGCAGTAAGGTGGGAGAGAATTAGATAGCTCACTCTGGAGAGGATGCAATTGCGAGAGGCCACACCTGGGACAGATACAGGGAAGAGCACAGCAGGAAGCCCTGACATGCGGTGTGGAGCGAACCTGCTGCCACTCGACAACTGAAGAGCATAGCGCTTGCAATAGCTGAACACCGCGCTCCCTATTCAGGTCACTGACAGGCAAACTCAAAAACATCCTTCCAAATTCCGGGAAGGGTTAGGAGGTGGCAAACTAAGGTGGATAGATGACTCAGCTGTGGGTCAGAACCAGGGCTGGGCCAGGGCAGGACCAGGAAGAGGACTGTTTTCTTAGGTGCTGTGACTGCACCTTGACAAAAAGGCTGGCCTCCCCTTCTGCCTCATAAACCTCTAAAAAAACACAAACAGGACTTAGTCCCTCCTGCTCTTTTCAGCACTCTCAGTCAGCAGCGTTCTTGGTAAGTGCATGTGACCTGGCAAGAAACAAATCAGTAAAGTCTTTCTGAAGGTCAATTTACTCTTCAAGTACCTGAGCAAATGGGCTGAGAGCTGTTTGGTAGACTAGACACAAATACAACAATCATCTGAAAAGTAAGGCTTTCCCCCCAACCCCAGGAAACCTGTTTCTTAACATTGTTGGCTGATCAGTTTTATCAGTTCTTTCTTAGATCTTTTTCTACACTTACCAAAAGGCCTAAAATCAAAAACAGTCTCTTTATACAACTCAGTCCATCATGTATGCAAGATACTTTTTTATCTCCAGGATCTAAGTGGGGTTCATTCATTTAAATAATAAATAGTTGGACAGTTAAAATAGATGGTTTCCTCTTTTGCAAGGGCTGAAGATGTCTTATGGACTGGATTTAAGCATTTAAGTTCTCAAGCAGTTTATGTCTTACAGGTGGGGAAATTAAAGCAACTTAGGTCCAGCAGAATAACTGTTTTTTTATGATTTTTCAAGGCAGGAAACAGGTGTAGACACATGTCCACAGTAAAAAGAAAAAAAGAAAAAGAAAAAAGTGCTACTTGTGTTATTACTGTAGTGTTGCACCTGCTACTGGTAGTATTAGATCGTATTTATTGTCTGTGTGAGTAGGCATTAGAGTATATAGCATTGCCTTTGGCCCTGCAGGAATTATACCCAGTGTCTATGCTTGGTCTGAAAAGGTCATCAAGGTCCCCTGAATTCAACCTGATCTGCTGATGTTGGCTAAAAACTCTTGATCATGTTAAAGAACAGCTCCAGCACAGAGAGGCCCCATGAGCTGGTGTTGAAGGATCAGCAGCTCTTTGCTGTGCTTTGCACTTCCTTAGAGACCTGGGACCAGCTATGTGGGCTCTCCATGCCTTTGCCCTGTAAAGATGTTATCGGGTCTAATGTATTGAGAGATGCTCAGATAGTGGCTTTAATGGGACCAGTGGAGAGACTGAGGGAGACGAAGACTAAGCTGGAAGAGAGGCAGCTAGTGTAACAGAGCCGGGGAAGGATTACCCGCTACCCACCCACCCTGCACAGCCACATTCCTGCTCTGTTTTATGTGCACACGCATATACTGTGTTGTGCAATGAGGCTTTTCACCCTCAAAACAGGCAGAGGGAGAGTCTGCAGTTAGCTCTGCACTGCCAGGCATTAAGTCACTGAGAAGTCACCAAAAGCAATTAAAATACCTGCCCTTTCATTATAGAACCTCCCTAAAGTAACTGCACCCACCACTCACCTTGGGCAAGGCTGGATGAGCAAGGCTGGCAAAGTCAGGCTCACTCCATGCCATCTCAACTCAGCCAACTCCCACGCCGTCACTCAACAACTCTAGGTGGCAGGATCATTTGGGAGGGCAGAGGGAGATCATGGGGCTGCAGCAAGGCATTGTTCCCACAAGCTTTGCCTCATAGCTCTGTCAAGGCTGTACTCTCTTGACCCGTGAGACCCCTCACTAGTTCAGTTCTTGCCTTCCTTCAGCTCTGCTAATACTAAAATCACAGGATTCCTTGAAAAACGGATGCTGCACCCATTCCTGCTCTGCTGATGCTCTTGTTCCACAGCTTTTATTGAAGCTCTCACCTCTTCCCTAGACAGGTCAGATGAGCTCCAGCCCATAACAAGCCTCTGTTATGTGGACAGCACCTTATAAAGTCACCAGCTCATTAAAACTTCTCTGGCTACATGCTTATACCACAATTTGTATGCCCCAGCAAATAGCCATGTTCACTACTCACATTGAAACAGTCTCTGTACCTGTCATGGGTATGTATCAATGTGTGCCAGTGCTTCCCCAAGCTCAACACTTACAGGCACTGTGACCTCCAGCACTAGGCCCTTATGCCACTCTGTAACTGGTCCTCCATGCCCAGGGTAATTTGACTGCATCCATACATCTGCCCTGCAGCAGAGTCAGAAATGCTGAGGCTTTGCCCCACTTTGATGCTTGAGGGCTGAAAAAGATGTCTGGTATGGAAAGGAGGATGTTTTTCTCCCTCCTCAACTGCTATTTTCATTAGAGATTCAATCTCATCTCTAGGGAATTTGTGGAATGACAATGTCACCCACGGCAGCAGAGTGAAACCAGAGTGACGGACAGGGATGGGACTTGTTTTAACCAAGGGTGACTCTATATTTTGAGCTTTTTGCAGCAACCCATCTGTCTTCCTGGATGGCTGCAAGGCGGCATATCTGCAGTTTGGAGTAACAACCACCCGCATGGATGTCTTCTGTCCACACTACTGATGTCTTCTACTATGAATGTGTACACAGATGCATCCTTCAAGCTTGTTCTCTGCAATAAATTAAAAGGAAAATGTTTGTCCTGTCTCACAGGTACGTTCAAGGGGAAATGATGCAGCCTCCAGCTGTAACATCCAATGTTTCTGTAGTCAAGAGAAAGGTTCCTATCCTGCATAAGACATTCAGATTGAGAAGGAAGTGCCTTTTTCAATTCTTATTTAACTGCAGTGATTAAAAAATATTCTGAAGTGAGGAAGGCTTAGCTAAGACTCAAATAGTCATTTGAGATGCGATAATGTGAATATATCTGACCAATTCCGTTCCTCTACACATAAAATGAGCTGTAGAGAAATAAAGGAATGTTAGACTTGACATTAGAATTTGATCATTCTAAGATTAAATGTGAGCATTTAAATGAAAACAATTAAGAAAGAAATACTCCCTGCTCTTCTCTGCATGCCATGAAGTATAGAATGCAAATCTTTTGCTGAGAACTGATGTGCAGTCAAGGCTTCTGGACCAGCTCCAATTGCCTGGTGGCAAAATGGCAGAGTATTTCACAACAGTCCTCACACCCATATCCTATCAAAGCTGTTTCCCTACCTTTCATAATCCCAGGCACTGAATTTCTCTTCTTTTCTAGTTTTGCAGTAAATGTTCTGCTACCAGATGCTCTTTAGATGCAGCAGTTCTCATCTGTGTCTCCTCAGGAGCTTCCAGGAGGATGGGGAATTGCAGTCATTGCAATGGCCATGGGGACTCATCAGTGTGGTATCTTCAGGTGTCCACTGGAGGCAAGAAGTTTCAAGTCAGTTACAAGTATGTCCAAGTCAGGAGTGCCATGGGAGCTGCTTCTCAAGCTATTCAAGAAGTGAAGACCTGAAGAAGACTCAAGCTAGTGGCACTAGTACTTGGCACCAAGACAATGAAGTAGAATAGTCCTGATAAGAAGTAGCAGCGAATGGCCAGGAGCCATTCACAGCAGAGAGCAGGCGTATTTGCAAGGCAAAAGGAAAATCTCCCAAGTTTCTCATTCTGGAAGTCTGAAGACAACACTTACTCACTGTGCTACAGTGAGGAAACTCTTGCTGTCCCAAAGCCCTAGAAATTGTGAGGGCCCCAAATCAAGAACCCAACAGGAACCCAAAGAAGTGAACACAGAAACCTCATTGCTGGCCTCAGTCTCCTGTGAGCATGGAAGCTGCAAGCAGCACACCTGGAGAAAAGGGTAAGCAGATGTGGGGCATGGGAGATATGGTGTTTGTTTTGCTGGCTGACACCAGGTAGTAGTGTTAAAAGCAGCAGAGAACAGAGACATTTTTCTGAGTCTCACAAAACCAACAGTCTTCGCTCACCCAGGCTGTGCCCTGCTCCTACCTTCCTGTCATCTCATCCATATTCCAGCTACATCAGCTTCAACAACTACTTCTGTGACTTGTTTTTACACAGATTTGTGTCTGGAGCGCAGTCTTTTCTGTGCCTGCCATCGGTGTCTAGAAGGAGCTGAGGTCACTATGCACAACCAGAATAGCACTCTTTTCTACTCCGACACTTGTTTTTTATAAAAATTAACTACAAAATATTTTTAAAATTTTTTAAATAAATAATAAACAGATAATAAAATAATGGGTCAAAAGTTCTGTGGGGCATGTTCAGTTGGCATTAAGTGGACATGTATGCATGCACACAGTGTGATAGCTGGAGGAAAAGATACTAAGAAATAATCAGAAAATGTTTCATTCACACAGATGAGTGTTTACTGAGCACTGAGCCCTGTCCAGCTTGCCAATAAAGAACACAAGTAGCTTATAATTGGTGGTTAATCACAGGAGATTACAGCAAGCACAGGAAATTTCCTGGTTACTATAAAAATTGCTACAGTCTCATTGCTGCATAAAGCTTAATAAAAAGATGTAGAGATGCACCCTAAGCAAAAACATAAGTTCTTATAGTGTGTATGTCAGTGACACCCACATCCATGAGAGTCAGGAATTCATGAATCCTGTACATATGTTCTCCCAAACTCAGGACGGAAGGCAGGCAATTCTAGAGCAGAAACTGGGTTAGAATAGTCCTACGCTTCTCCAGCACTGTTATTTGCTGCAACATGCTCTCAGCAGTGTAAGAAATTTTAAGCATCTCTGCAGGGGAGAGAAAATGGAATTGCACACACAAGAAGTGCAGGGCATGGGGTGCACAGGGCAGGTTTCTTTGAATACCTGTTGATGTCCTTCCAGTCATACACAGTTTCTGAAGGCAACATCCTACAATCAGCAACCCCCTAGCAAGCAAGAGTCCCCATTGCTTCTGCAGACAGGTATGTACTTTTCCATCTTAAGCAGTGACTAAGGATACATCTATGGATGCTTGAATTATCAGAAAAAAGACAAATTTAGTCATTATCTGGGTCTCCAACACAATATGTCTTCCCTTTGTGATGTTCTTTCAATATTATATGGGTTCTCACGTCTACTTAGTAATAAATCAAGTCCAGTGGCAAGGAGCCATGCAACCATGCAACCCGTTACACAAACCTGCTCGAATTCTGCTTAATAAGTTCTGAAGGTGGGACATATCCACCAGCTGATGGGTATATCAGAAAATATTTTGTCACTTCTAGGGAACAGGCTCTGGAAAGTGTGTTCAGCACTACCAGATAGTAAAAGCATTATCTTAAAGTCATGGAAACAAAATAAGAAACAACAATTTGCTGCATTTCTAACCTTTCAGAGTAGAGACCAGGAAGCCCCAGGTCACAAGTACAACTATGCTAATAAAATAAACCTAGCCAGGGAACATTTCTGTGCAATTGTTGGGAATGACAGAGTAGTTAACACAAGCCAATGATTATTTCCAGCAGGCAGTTTGGTTGCAACCACTATGTTTTGGAGGAAAAAGAGCCATAGACCATTCCTCGGTAGTCAACGTCAGTACCACAAACTTGCTCTGGGCAACTTCAGTTTTTGGTTCAACAAGGGTAAGTGCAGAGTCCTGCACCTAGGGAAAAATAACCTAAGGCACCAGCGCAAGCTGGGGGCTGACCTGCTGGAGAGCAGCTCTGCAGAGAAGGACCTGGGAGTGCTGGTGGATGACAAGTTGACCATGAGCCAGCAATGTGCCCTTGTGGCCAAGAAGGTCAAAGGTCTCCTGGGCTGCATTAGGAAGAGTGTTGCCAGCAGGTCGATGAAGGTGATGCTGCCCCTCTACTCAGCCCTGGTGAGGCCTCGTCTCAAGTCCTGTGTCCAGTTCTGGGCTCCCCAGGACAAGAGAGACATGGAGCTACTGGAGAGAGTCCAGAGTAGGGCTACAAAGATGATCAGAGGGCTGGAGCACCTGCCCTATGAGGAACGGCTGTGAGAGCTGGGCCTCTTCAGCCTGGGGAAGAGAAGCCTGAGGGGGGGGGATCGTATCAATGTGTACAAGTACCTGAAGGGAGGGTGTCAAGGGGACGGGGACAAACTTTTTTCAGTTGCCCCATGTGACAGGACTAATGGCAACAGACACAAACTGAACCACAGGAAGTTCCGTCTGAAGGTGAGGGGGAATTTTTTCCCTGTGAGAGTGACAGAGCACTGGAAGAGGTTGCCCACAGAGGTGGTGGAGTCTTCTTCTCTGGAGAGATTCAAAGCCCGCCTGGATGTGATTTTGTGCAACATGCTGTTGCAAGCAGGTGATGCTGCTTGAGCAGGGAGGTTGGACTAGATGATCTCCAGAGGTCCCTTCCAACCTTGCCAATTCTATAATTCAAGATAGGTGGGGTATCTTCCAACACTGGTTTTAACCAACAGATAGTGTCTACTGAAGTTGAAAGGTACAGTAAAAGACTGAAAAAGAAGATCTTTGCAGAGACTGAAGAGTCATGGGTAGATAGTGGTACTATGGAACTGTGATATTTCTGAGGCAGGAGATAGAAACAGATGTGTAGGAAGGATGGTCAGTGCAACCCAAAAGCTAATGTAAATCTCTTGCTACAGAACCAAACTAAACAGGATTGTCATTAGTTAATAGCAGTTACCAGGTGATGAGTATCCTGATGAAGAAAACCCTTCTTCCAAATGGACCTGGGAGTTCTCGAACCGAAGCATTCTCTTGGAGACCAGGTCTGCCCAGATCCTTAGGAAGGTGTCTTCAGCCAGTCAGCTCTTCAACCCTGGACAGGGTCTCCACAAAAGTCATCTCTTTTGCTTGTCCATGCAAGGTCCTCAAGGTTGCACATTTGTATTCTCCTTCCTCAGCAGGCACAGTTAATGCCTTGGCTGCACTCACTTGTTTGCCTGTAAAGGTAGACTTCCAAATCTGTGTGTTTGTGATGTTGAGGGAGGCCAGGAGCAACCACACATGACACTGTATCTCCTTGATTTTCAGCAACACATTCTAGAGAGTGTCTTATATACAGAGATCATCTTGTAGAGAGCAGAAAAGAGGGAAAGAACAGAAAAAGAGAACCTGGAGTCTGGAATAGGTGTCTATTTCCCTGATACGGAATGGAATTGCTGGTTATTTTCCTGCACATGTTCCACCACATTTCCTGTAAGGATCCCCAGAAAGCAAAGGGTGTAGCAGAATTACACAGAAAGCAAATCTGCAATGCTGCATAGGAAATTCCTTGCCATCACCACCCTGGTGATTCATGCAGAAGTAAAAACAATTGTTCATTTGAACACCTTCGCATCACAGAAATTAGACTGAAATTTTTGCATCCATGCTTCTAGCTTCAGCATTAAAATGTTGATGCCAAAGCATCCAGGATAAAGTAGAACATGGGGCTGCCTTTTTCCCACTGAATGGAGTGATAAGAAGCAGACACTACCCATAGCATGGAGGGGCTGCTCTCGCCTGCTTCACATTATGAGGCTGGCTGCCCAAGGAGAGCCTAAGAGGCCCCTCTAGCTTTCACATCTGGTGATGACAACTTGAACTCATCTGACTCTCTTCAGTAAATACTTCTTTTCTAGTTACACAACTTAATCATATGGGCTCTGAAGGGGTGGCAATAAGTGAGATCCTGCTCTGTCTTAGCACCATCTTCTATGTGGAGAAGAAGAGTCTCATCCACTCCACCAATATCTAGAACAAGATACCAAGGTCAAGGCAGAATTTAGGAATAGCACCACTACTGTCCCAAAAAAGATCCCACACATTATAACCAAGTGATTGTTCCAGTTCCATCACCTGTATCCTCCTACTCACATCTCTCCAATAATACAGCTAATGCTCAAGAGTGAAATTATGAAGAAAATATAATAATAATAATAATAGACTTCTCAGTGCCTTGGGCAGAAGCAAAGTGTGGGTGAAGGATACCTTGCCGAAAAACCTAACTTCCCTCCAGTCCATCAGATATGCTGCTTGATTGCTGCTTCCTCCATCACATTCTTCTATCACTCAACATATCCCAGACCCTTTGGGTTATCCCAGCATGGATTACCAAAGCATTGGCACAGGCAAAGTAGAGATAAGCTCTTGACCTAAAAAAACAGCTTGTTTCATCTGTGCTCGAAGCTGGGCATTATTCCTGTCCATGCACTCTTACATGCATCTAAGGGAACCATTTGCACATCTATAATCCCAAAAGATGTATCTATCCAACATCCTTGTATGACAGGGTAGTACCATTAGGTTTACTGAGTAGGTGGGGAATTGAAGCCTCAGAAGGTTAATGCTTTGCCCAAGGCTCTCCTGGAAGTCTGCTGCAGTGAAGGCTACAGAGCCATCTGCTCAAATGTCAGAAAAGATCTCTTCTCATATTTAGTCCACAGCTGCCTTTCCTTCTGTGTCTCTATGCCAATTAGTCAGTCTCACGCACTCACACACCCGGTGCTGTTCTAGTTTTGAACAGCTCCCAAGTTGAAATAAGACTCAAGACATTGCATAAATGTAAATGCTAAACCAAACACCTGCCTAGCTGAATTTGTCCAAGATCTAGAGCCAAAATATGCTAAAAGGGCTGCTCATCTCTCCAACGAACATGCAGGAAGCAGTGACCACACCCTCTGACAGGGCAAATCAGTGCTGCACTCTAAAAGCACTGGAGCTACAGTTATTCGGAAAGGAAATAGATATCAGAGAAGAACTCTTGGATCATGGAAGTTATTTCTGTGCCCTGCCAAACAGATCATCTGGACAATAGTCTGATCAATGGATCATACCATCATCAGATGATCCTCTGTTCAAAATCTACCTTAGAATCAAGCTGTCTGTTCTCTTCCCTGTCTGCTGGGAGAAGATTAATTCATTTCTTAGAGACCTATATCTAATTTCCAGTCTTGATATTTTCATGGCCAGATCCCACCTATGTGAGCTGTGCCACTGACTTTCTTTCCCCAGATAGGTCTTCCCCTCTGAGTTGTCTGCTGTTGAATAGCTCCACAGTCAGCAATTATTTCTTCTTGTGCTAAGAAAACCCAATTATTTTAATCTGATGTGCTGTCCACTCTTTTCTTCATACTAGCCTTTTTCTATATGGTTTCAGCTTCCTTGGGCATTTAATCAGAAAATGCAAACAGCACTGCAAGCATGATCTAGTCAGTGGCTTGCACAGTGACCTCAACATTGTACTGTCCCTACTGATAAAGCCCCCAGTCATGGCAACCTTATTCATAGCCTCATCAGAGGCGTGTGCCTCATACACAGCCTATGATCCACCAGTACTCCCATCTCTTTCATCTCTCCAGTCATTTACAGCTGACCTCCTAGTTTATAGCAAAAGTTCTTATTATACTATACTATATGCTGTTATTACTATGTGACTTGCATCCAAAGTCACCTAGTTCCTTACAACATCCTGATCCTTCTGCTGATGCCTCCTAAATTTGCATCATCAGCAAATTTCATTAATCCCATCCTGTTTAGCATCTCTCAAGATCATTATGGAAAATATTACAATGGAGTGCTCCAAGACCATTTCCTGAGGACTGGTATTCCTCCAGAATGATGTTCCTCCTCTCAATGCTTTGAAAATTTCCAACCCTTCCAACTTTCAATCCTTTAAGAACTTCTAACCCTTTATATTTTTTCAGATAATTTCCACCTTTTCCAGCCTAATAAATATTCCTGTGTGACACTGCATCATTACTCCGCAGAATTCTGGAAAATCAATTGTATTAAATCATGAAAGAGCAGCCATATGCCCAACTTTCATTTCATTCCATTTTCTATGTTTTTCATTATTCTCTCCTTCAAAATGTGTTCTTAATCCTGACATGCTACTGAGGTAGACAAATGAATTTGAAGGATTTTTACTCCCCCTTTTCTTAATTTTGGCAGTAAATTCTGATCACAATCCCTTCTTACTTTTGGTCAACTTAGGATCAATATTTGAAAGTGGACCTGAGCCTGCAGTTCCTTATGCCAATTCTCTAAGAGTTCAGGGATAGAAAATATTCTGCCCTGCTTTGCTGTGACTTGACTATATTAAACTCTTATTCTACCTCAGATGTGATTATTTCTATTTTTGGACACCTATTCCAATTAGCTGTGCTGTCTTTGACCCCAAGGTCAAAATCTCTTTCCTTGTTGAATGAATGGTTTTGCTTAATATTCAGTTTTCGTCTATCAAATCTTCACTACTTTCTTTTGTCTCTCAGTGTAAGAGCAGAAGAATTTTAATGTTTTAATGTTCTACCTGAGATCTAAATCACCTTGAATATTTAAAACTTTCACTTTATATATTTCTTGACCTCTGTCATGTAACTTTGTTCACTACTTACATTTTCCTTCCATTCTTTTGGGCTGCCTGTTCAATCCCAGTATGATCTTTGAAATGCTTATTCACTCATTTTATCCCACAGTTATTCCCTTGTAGATGTTTTTCCCCATTTTTTTTCTCTTTGGTAGAGAAACAAACCCCACACAGCTTTCTGAAACTTTGATTTTAGGGAACGTCAGACTTCAGGCCTCACATCCACATCCTCGAACTCACAGTTCACTCACCCTCTATCTAGGCACCATAATTTAGCAGCGTTTATCTTTAGTATCAGTTTAGTTTAAACTGAATCAATTCAACACTCGGTTATATTAGGAGAAATGTTTTAGACTTCTGAACCCATCCATCAGAGTACTGCATCTCTCTGCAAGGAGGGGATAAATGGACGAGGAATGGAAGAGATGAATGATCTGTGCTGTAGGCGGCTAAATTGAGCTTAAGCTAAAGTAGATCAAAATGAATCTTAACAGTTGAGCTCTGGGCAGGCAGCTGAGCTCTGGAAATGTTTTGGATGCCCAAAACAGACCCATGTAGAGAATGCAAAGGGAAAGATCACTGGCTGTGGTCATTTCAATTGTAAAACCTTTGATAAATAAGGAAAGAGCCCGGTCCTACTGGGAAGGACTGGCATGACATGCACAGCACTGTGCTGCCAGGTGGGCAGATCTTTAATGGCTGATCCTTTATTATTAAACTCACAGCAGATTGTTCTGTAAGTTTCTTACATGCCAGGGTGGAAACTGAGAGCTATATGTCCGAGTGTTTTTTAATTGTTCTCTGCTGCCTGCAGCAAAGAAGTCTTGCTGATGCCCTGTCCAACTTATTCTATAACCATATTCAGTCACTGTTACTCCTGCAACAGTAGCCTCCAAAGTCCCTGTAATTCTGTCTTTACCAAATCTTTTTCCTTCTAAGACAGCCACAGAAGTAGCCCATACAAAAAAAATGCCCTACAGGATTATAAACAATCATGCATTCAACTCAACAACATCCTGATGTTAGGCAAAAGGAAGCCACATACTGGGTACATGGCCAGGAGATCCCTACCAATTATATTGTATGAATATAATTTTGTTTGCTAGCAGGAAAATCTTTCTATTGGTTGGGAAAATGAAGCATCATTCCTACTTGTGTAGCCTGAGCATACACAGAAGCTTCTCCACTAGGGCCTAAAGCAATCTTCTTCCATCTGTCATTTCCCTAGTGCAGTTCCACCCTGACAGCAATACTGGGAATGTATATAGAAAGAGGCCAGTGTAATTTTCCATCAGTGACATGAACTATTATTACTGTTTTACCTGCAAAATACTTTCAGAATCCCACAGACTAGTGTCCTAGTCTATAAGATAACAATATTAAGAATTCCAGCAAAGGGCACAGGAGACCTGCATGAGTGAGCAAGGAGCTCCTGGTAAAACTCAAACGGAGTAAGACATTAAATAGAATGTGGAATACAGGACAGGCCACTTGGGAGGAATAGAGGAACATTGTCAGAGTATGCAGGGATGTGACAAGGAAGCCTAAGGCCCATTTGGAATTAAATCCAGAAAGGTATGTCAAGGACAACAAGGGCTTCTTCAAGTACATCAGCAGCAAGACGAGGACTAGGGAAAATGTGGGCCTGCTACTGAATGGGGTGGGGGCCCTGGTGACAAGGGATATAGAGAAGGCAGAGTTACTGAATGCCTTCTTGGCTTCAGTCTTCACTGCTAAGGGCAGCCCTCAGGAATCCTACAGCCAGGATGTGAGGGAGAAAGTCAGCAGAAAGAAAAACTTTCCCTTGGTCGAGGAGGATCGAGTTAGAGATTTTTTAGGCAAAATTGACACCCACAAATCCATGGGCCCAGACGGGATGTGCCCACGGGTACTGAGGGAGCTGGCGGATGTTGCGAGGCCACTCTCCAGCATCTTTGAAAGGTCCTGAAGAACTGGAGAGGTGCCTGAGGACTGGAAGAAAGCCAGTGTTACTCCAGTCTTCCAAAAGGGCAAGAAGGAGGACCCAGGCAACTACACGCCAGTCAGCCTCACCTCTATCCCTGGAAAGGGGATGGAACAGCTCATTCTGGATGTCATCTCCAGGCATATGGAGGAAAAGAAGGTGATCAGAAATAGTCAGCATGGATTCACCAGGGGAAAATCCTGCTTAATCAATCTGATAGCCTTCTATGATGGAATGACTGGCTGGGTAGATGAGGGGAGAGCAGTGGACATTGTGTACCTTGACTTCAGCAAGGCTTTTGACACTGTCTCCCATAACAGCCTCCTAGAGAAGCTCTGGAAGTGTGGGTTAGACGAGTGGACAGTGAGGTGGATTGAGAAGTAGCTGAAAGGCAGAGTTCAGAGGGTCATCATCAGTGACATGGAGTCTAGTTAGTGGTCTGTAGCTAGTAGTGTCCCCCAAGGCTCAGTACTGGGCCCAGTCTTGTTCAACTTCTCCATCAACGACCTGGATGAAGGGACAGAGTGCCTCCTCAGCAAGTTTGCTGATGATAGCAAACTGAGAGGAGTGGAGACCAGAAGACTCTACTGCCATTCAGAGACCTGGACAGACTAGAGAGTTGGGCGGAGAGGAACCTCCTGAAGTTCAACAAGGTCAAGTGCAGAGTCCTGCACCTAGGGAGAAATAACCCTAGACACCAGTACAGGCTGCGAGTTGACTGGAAAGCAGCTCTGCGGAGAAGGACCTGGGAGTCCTGGTGAACAGGAAGTGGATCATGAGCCAGCAATGTGCCCTTGTAGCCAAGAAGATCAATGATATCCTTGGGTGCATTAGGAAGAGCGTTGCCAGCAGGTCGAGGGGGGTGATCCCGCTGCTTTACTCAGCCCTGGGGAGGCCTCATCTCAAGTTCTGTGTCCAGTTCTGGGCTACCTGTTACAAGAGAAACGTGGAACTACTGGACGGAAACCAGTGTGGGGTTACAAAGATGATCAGTGGACTGGTGCATCTCCCCTATGAGGAAAGGCTGTGAGAGCTGGGCCTGTTTAGCCTGGAAAAGAGTAGATGAGAGGGGATCTTATCAATGTTTACAAATACCTTAAGAGATGGTGTCAAGAGGATGGGTCTGGGCTCTTTTCAGTAGTGCCATGTGACAGGACAAGAGGCAACAGGCACAAACTGAACCACAGGAAGTTCCACCTGAATATAGGGAAGAACTTCCTTACTGTGAGAGTGACAGAGCCCTGGAACAGGTTGCCCAGAGAGCTGGTGGAGTCTCCTTCTCTGGAGATTTTGAAAACCCGCCTGGATGTGATTTTGTGCAACATGCTGTAGGTGACCCTAGTTGAGCAGGAGGGTTGGACTAGAAGATCTCCAGAGGTCCCTTCCAACCTCAGCCATTCTGTGATTCTATGTGATATTCATCTCCATCCATATCCTCTGATGCCAATCTATGTTCAAAGTTTGAAGACACTTTGAGAGTAGCAGTCCCCAGAAGACTGCAGTCCAACAGAAGTCTCTGAGTCAGAGCTGTATCCTGACTAGATCTTGAGAGTAATCTCAAAGACATCTGGGATGAACAGCTCTCCTTGAGGCCTTCCTCTCCACACTCTTTCTAAACCACGTCACGTTCCCTAGGTGCTGATAAATGTTTTTCACTTGTACCACCGGCCACTGAGCAACTTGTACAATAGTGATGTTTTGTGAGAATTGATGTTGTGCCTTCCAAGATAATACACACTGGGTTGAGATGCATCTGACATGAGGCACACATTTACCATGTAGCGGTCTCCAGGTGAGTACTCCTCCAGGTGTCCTTCAAAGCCAGTGAAGTGAAACAAATAATCTAGTGTCATTCATTTATTCATGAGGCAATTATCTAAAGTAGATCAGATGAATTGTGCCTGTGTCTACCTGACTGTAAAAAGCATTTATTGTGATTCATCTGCTTTGTAGAATGCTATAGTTAAATCAGGTAAGTCCCACTCAGGATTCAGTGGCCTGCTTCAATCTGTTTTTGATTGTGCAAATTTCTGAAGGATATTTGCTTCCTCATTTTCTGTTAATTGATCTTTCCATAACTTCTGGCCCTACAGTGATGGCTCCGGCCACATAGATCCCAACACAGGGGACTGGCTTCTTTGCTATACTGTTCTCATTATTGCACTAAATGCCCATGCTGATGTGCACAATATGTTGTTTCCAAGTGAGTAAGACTCACTATTTAGACTAACTTAGATCAAGGCATCTAGGCTCCTATCCGGTGACAGCCATTGTAGCCAACACAGATGCACAAGTAGTGATGTGAAGAACAGGCTTCCTGGCAAAGCAAATGTTGACTTGCCAGTCAAAGGTACTAATGCAGAGGCAACAAAGCCATGTTGGCTCAGTGCTCAGTCACAAACTCAGTGAGAGTCCCTATTTTTGACAAAGGTAAGCAATACCTTAAGTTAAATGGGAGAATTCAATTCTTTTTCTCTTGCCCTCTGTACAACCAGAGCCCAATTAATAAAGAGGAGGAACTTCCTGCTAAGGTGAGAGAGGTATCAGGCCCTGCATCCTGGCCAGTTTGTGTGTTGTCTATTCCCGAACTAACGCAGAGGGTTGTGCAGAGGATGACAGTGCCATCAGCTGAGGGTGAGCTAAGGCATCTGAGACTCCCAGCCAGCAGTACTCCTAGTGAGCATGACCCTTCAGGCTTGTCTTTAAAGCAGCCAGCTTTCAGATAGGAGAAAAAAAAATCATCGCATGTTCACCTGACCCTCCCACATGCCAGAGCATGCAGTTCTGGGTGGTCACACAGCAAAGGCTTTCACACAAGGTTTGCACCAGCTGCCACCAGGGTAGAAAGGAGAATCACGGTCTCATTGGTGAATGAGAATCCAAGAGGCACTGATCTGAAAAGACATCCAGGCTTTGTCTGTGTTATTCTATAAAGGGAACCAGGATCTGTTCTATGATCCTGAAGACAAGTGGCACAGCCCATGTTCATATGCCTAAGGTCTCTTATCCCCCAAATGGAATGGCCTCAACCATGCTGGAAAACACCCTTGGCCCATGGTGTGCTTCAGAGTGTGCCTGGACACAGCCTGGGACACAGTCAGTGGGTTCAGGCTTTAACAGTGCCAGGGAGCATGGTAACCACTATGTACCCTAGGCAATGCTCAGCTTCCCACCCTGTTTATCATGGTGGGACAGATACAGCCAAAAGGATCCTTACAATGCCTGACTTCTAGATATCCATCCCTCTCAGGTAGAATTCAGTACCGCATGTTGGGCACTTACCTTCCTTTTAAAAATGCCTGGAGGACTTATGTCAGTCCTAGCACTGAAGAAACACAGCTGGGGAAGAGGAGGGGTGATGCCTGAAAGAACTGCTCTTATCCCTGCAGCTGGAAGCAAAGAAAGTGCTGAGAATAGGAGTGAGGGATAAACTTCACGCCTCAGACACCTTCTGCAGGAGCACAAAAACGCACCTGCAGGCACATGAAGTCTACATCCCTGGACTGCCCTTTTTGCTCTCAGCACCAAACAGACTTCACTTCCCTTTCTAAAAACACAGTAGAGGTGGAGGAATTCCTCCCATCTGCACATACGCACCTGTTTTTTAGTTTGGTGGTTAGGGTGTATAAGCCAGCATGTGAGACATGTTAGTACATCCTTTCTCTGCCTGAAGAGGTTCAATTTCCTGCTAATGCCTTCAGACAGAGCATGCAAAGCACCAAAATGAAGCACACACTTGGGCAGAAAGGAGTAAGAGCTTTGGACCAGAACTGAAAGGCTGCCTTGCCTTTCTCTTAATGCTTTGATACTCCCCCATGCAGAGAGCTTTTATATCAAAAAAAAAAAAAAAAAAAAAAAAAAAAAAAAAAAAACACTGGATGAAAGATTGAAAGAACTCCTAGGAGAAGTGTGTTCACCAAGTCATGCTCACACTTTCACCATCTCTCTGGCCCAGTGAAGCCTGCATTCCTTTCTGCCCATTGGCACATTTTCATCAGGAGGGTGGAGAGCAGCTCCACCCAAACAAGCCTATAGTCTTGTTATTAGTGCACACCCTTGGGAGGCAGAAGCTTCAGTTGGCTGAACACATCATCGAGCATCACTGCAGCCATGGTCATGGAAAGTGTGATTTCCCACTGCTGAGTCACCAACAATGACAGCAGAGTCTACAGTCACCCTAATGGTGCCCAATAAAAATATACCATTCCTGCATCAAAAGAGCTAAACAAATAACTGGCTCAATGTACCAACCAGTAGTGTCTCTAGTTTCCTATACCTTTTCCATCACTATGATACCTGGGAACCTGACAGTAGACTCCAGATGCAGTTCCCAGGAAAGACTGATGCCAGGTAGATAACCACCCAAAACTAGGTTCTTGCTACAGGACCACAGCCACAGAAGCTAAGACAGTTGTTTGATGTACATCTCAGGCCAGAAGAATCTGTTCTGCTGGCATCCAGAACTGGTGTGGCTGCTGCTACAAGACAGTGTTGAACTCTTGGATGGGCAATGCAGGAGTGAAGTTAGTAAAACAGAGGTGATTTAGAGAAGATCTGCAGGAAGGATTAAGGCCCTGGAAGACAGACCTTCCAGGGAAGGCATCCAAAAGCCCACCAAACTATGTCAAAGGGGTATCCAGGTCAAAATGCATCTCCTTGGTGAAGAGGGAAATTGCAATTGTTAGCAAGTCTAGCAGAAGTGTGATATGAGCCACTGGCTGAGAAAACTACCTCGGACACTGATAACTGACTGTTGGAACAGTTTATCAAAGCTTGCAGTAGGCGATTATGGGGCATGTCTAAAAAATTGAGTTTCTTTTTCATCTAAACAAGAATTAGCTGTAAAGGAAGTCAGATCAGATAGTTATAACACTATCTTCTTGCCTGTGAACACTGAGCTAATGTCATCTGCCTTTCCCCACATACGTGATAAGGAGAGAGTGATTATATTTGCCTCAATTACATTATAAATAAGGTCAGTCCCACAGTGAAAGTCTTGTAGTCATATTGGATTGATACCCCTGAAAAAATTATT